>NC_090281.1:11152231-11469262 GCF_037392515.1 Haliotis asinina | reverse complement strand
TGAACCTTCCATAGACCCTAGTAGCAGTGGGCCCCCTCCAATATAGACTACTGTAGACTGGTTACTCCTCTTACGACACTGGCGCCGCCCCTACGATTACGATTATAGATCTGTGCTTCCAAACCCAACAACCACGTTCTCCTCTATTGAGGAGTCTATATTTCGTGTGCTTTGTTTTCATTCTCATTTGCCATATCATGTGCAATTTTGTTTCATTGAATTGCAACGGATTATTAAATAATCCACATTAGTCAAGTCCTCTGGCTGGTAAATTCAATTCTTGTATTGACTTTCTTTTTCTTCAAGAGACACATATTCACAGTATCAGTTTAGCTAAATATTATGAATCAATATTTAATGGGAAAGGGTTTTGGGCTTTTGGAACTAATTTCAGTTGTGGAGGGGCCATTATTAGTAACGCCAAGGTTAATTATATTGTGGATCAGTTTCATCTAGACATAGATGGCAGATATATTGTTTTAGATATCACTGTCAATGGCACCAGAATTCGTCTTATTAATTTGTACGCTCCAAACATTCCAGCAGATAGGATTAGGTTTCTTCAATTGCTATGTCATTATTTAGTTACTAATAGAATTTTGATTATAGGAGGTGATTTCAATTGTGTCCTTAATGTTAAATTTGATAAGATTGGAGGTAATGCCATTAATAATCAAAAAGGTAGTCAAATAAAACAGTCATGGGTCTCTGACATTTGTATTTCTGATGTTTTCCGTTCCTTATTTCCAGCTCAGGTGGCGGTTACGTGGCGAAATGCTTCTGGTGTCGGTTCTAGACTGGATCGGTTCAACATCTCTACTGTTGGCTGTAGGTACCTCAACAATCTGTCCCTGTTCTTTCTCCGATCACAACTACGTTTCGGTAAGATTGAATGATTTTGATGGCATAAACTTTGGCCCTTCCTATTGGAAATGTAACCATTGTTTTGGATGACTCTTTTAAATTATTATTTAATGGATTTTGTAATACCCATATTCCCTCATTGGATGAAATTACTTTAGAATGATGGGATACTTTCAAGTCTAAAGTTCAAGAATTTCTAAAAATATTTTAAAAAATCAAGCATATTTCCCGGGTATCTCACCGTAAGGATTTAGAACGACAATACAAGGCTTTATGTCATGCAGAATTGTCTCATCCGGGATCTTATACTGATCAAATATCTGAAATGAAAAAACAATTCTATGATTTCGAAATGTTGGAATTCCAAGGTCAGTGTATTCGTTCTCGTGTACGTGATCTTGAAAATGGTGAAAAGCCCTAAAGTTATTTTTTACGCAAGGAAGCCAAACGAGGTAAAAGAAAGTCCATTACTTCTATTTTAGATCCTTCTGGTCAGTTAGTAAAATCCTCTAAAGAAATCATGGGCGTTTTTGTTAACTTTTGGCTGAAGAACCCATTGATGAAGGAATTAGTGATGCCTTCCTTGCTAATCTACCTCAACTTAGTTTGGACAATGTGGACTTACTTGAGGGTGAAATTACGAAATCTGAAATTTTGCAGGCCCTTAAGGCAATGGAAAAAAATAAATCTCCAGGTCCTGATGGTCTTACCAAAGAATTTTATCTGTTCTCTTTTGATGTTCTTGGTGATGTCTTGCTGCGTCTTGTTCATTTATGTTTTTAGAAGGTTCTCTACCTCAGTCTTCTAAAACATCTTACATAACTCTACTGTGTAAGGACATACAAAATGCTACAAATGTTCGTAACTGGCGTCCATTTTCATTATTACACGTAGATGTTAAAATCATTTCTAAAATTTTAGGTACACGTTTGGGTCTAGTATTTAGTGATATTGTTCATCAAGATCAAACTTGCGCAGTTCCAGGTCGGTCTATTCAGGATAATTGTCATTTGATACGAAATGTGCGTGACTATGCGGAGCAAAAAAAATCTCCAATGTGCTTTAATTGGACGCTTTTGGATTTGGGTCAAATTGCTATATACTGACATATCCAGCAGTGTAATTGTAAATCAGCACATTTCAACACCTTTTCCGGTTACGAGGTCCGTCAGGCAAGGATGTGGGCTGTCCCCATCCTTGTATGTATTATCGCTGGAGCCTCTTTTACATGCTATTCGCAAACATCCCATTTTTAAAAGGAGTGCAGTTACCAGGTACTTTGGATTCAGCAAAAATATCAGCATTTGCTGATGATGGTCTGGGTTTCTGTACATCGGATGCTTCAATTAAAACTATCTTTGATATTTATGATACTTTTGGTAATGCATCTGGGTCCAAATTAAATAGGTCAAAAACCAAAGGAATTTTCATTGGAAAATGGAAGAAAAAATCGGATCACCCTTTTGGTATTTCATGGATTGACCAGTCAAAAATTGTTGGAATTATTGTAGGCAAGGAGGTCAGTGAGGATGATCAGTTTCATTCAGTAATTACTAAATTCCGTACTGTTCTAAAATCTTGTGAAGGGCGCTCTCTTTCGATTTTTGGGAAATCTGTTATGTGCAATGTTTTGGGGTTATCTCAACTGTGGTATCGTGGAGCAGTTACCGCAGTGTCTAGTCATTATGTCGATCTTTTTCAGAGAGAGACTTTTCGGTTTATTTGGCAAACCACTGCTGAACCTATTAGGCGCTCCATTTTGTATAAATCAGTATTTGAGGGTGGTCTTGGGGTTAATCATATTACATCAAAATTGCAATCATTTCATCTGAAACACATTCAAAACCTTGTAAAAGGATGTTCAGCAAAGTGGTCTTATTTTGCAATATATTGGTTGGGGCTGTCCTTACGCCTTTATCATCCTGACTTTCTGTCTCTCTCTCTTCCTCACTCTGAGACAATTCCATTATTCTACTAGCAATGTTTAAAAAGTTTGAAATCATTCGAAAATACAGTCTCGGAGCCGCTGGTAGATATAGTCAATTTCACTTCAAAACAGTTCTATTTGAGTATTTTTCGACAAGTTTGGGCTAATTTACATCATTCATTTGTGGATCCTCTTCCAAAATCAATGAACTTTCGTCTCATCTGTAATGCTCTTTCTCTGGGGTATGTCTATCACTCCTAACTGTGTCTTATGTCGGTCTGGCACTGAAACGTCGGATCATCTTTTTATCTCCTGTCCTTGTGTTGCTGTCATGTGGGATATCGTTTTCAACTGGTTACCGTACTTATCCGATGGTTTGGTGACGAAAAGGTATGAAACCATTCAGTTTGGACTAGTTCCTTAACTACCAACTTCGTGTAAATATGCTGTTTGTGTCTATTTACTTTCTCTGGCAAAATATTCTATTTGGCTGATTCGAAATTGTAATAAATTCGAACACAAACGGCTCCAGGGAAACGATATTGTGTTGCGTCTTCGTTCTCTTCTGAAAACACGTATTCGAGCTGACTACTTTTGTCTCTCGCATGTTGATTTCCGGGCTTTTTGGCTTTCTTCTTCCTATTTTTTGCTCTGTTGATACAAGTAATTGTCTAAAAATACTGATATATAAAATATATATATATATATATATATATATATATATCAATTGCAGCATTATTAAATATTTAGTTAATCTATTTCACTGATTCATGTCTATTCATTGTATATGATGTTCCTTGTGTGTATGTATATTTAACATATTGTTAGTATGGCAAATTTATGTGACTTTATGTATGATTTTCATTTTGCGGTATTTATGGGTATTATATCCCTTGTATTTCTATGTATTGTTCTAGCAGCATGTTATAAATTTGGTTTTAATTGCATATATATTGATGTACATTATACTGCGTATGTGTTCTGATTGTGTCTCCATCATAATTATGTTCTTTATGTATCTATCTTATTCTGATTAAGGTGCCTTATCGTACTATGTAAATGTGTATTCTAGAATTTAGCTATGAACGGTCTTCTTTTTCGCTTATTTCTAATAGTAATTCTAATGTCATGACCACTATGTCACCACTGTGATAGGCTTTTTTAAGTTGTAGGTAGTGGTTCTCCTGTCCTTTTACTGTATATAAAATATTTTATGAAAAAGAAAAAAGGTATCTGTTCTTATCCGCTTAATATGTGATACGTCTCCTATTGGAGACATCGATAATAAACTGATTTTTGCAACGGGATGAGGTGCCACGGAGCTTCCTCCGCCCTCATCACGGGTTGGCCCGGTATTGCAGTACCTCCGGGAATGGTCCATCACTCATACAATTCAAACAATAGAACCCTTAACTTAGCCCTCTCTTTTTCACATTTCATTTCCCTTTTTCATCTCACTTTGCGCCGTCGAATCCCTTTTCGCGAGTCCGTTTCACTGGAAGCACCATGCAACCACTACCAAACTGGACCCATCCACTCAACCACATTCTACTCCGTCCAAACCAAGCCCCGGGAAGTTCCTCGAAGTGATCTATTTTCCACTTGCAGTTGTTTTCTGTCCCAGTATCCAAGGATAGGTGCGTTTCTCCCGGGTCAGTTTACATTGAAATTTCAGAGTTTCTTTACCTTTCATTCTATTTCTTAATTAAAACAACATTTGTGACTAAAATTCACCTACCCTAACATTGTTTTCATACTTGAAATGTATTTAAGTTAAATAGATTTAGTTCACGCGGTCAGTTGTAGTGTTTTTTCACGCTTGTCTGGGCGCGACTTTCTGAAAGTCGGGACTGCAGAAACTCTTCCAATTGCAATGTCCCCACGTCTCGTTCATTAAGTGCCGATCCAGAGGCTCATGGCCCTAGCTGCAGGACGTTTTTCCTACGTCGGCCCGACGTTTTAGCGCCTGCGCTCTGTTTATTCAAAGAAATAAATAAGATTATTTACACATTTTGTTGCCTTCACACAAATTGTGAAATATCTCCACAAAGATGGTCAGTTTGGCCGTGGCCCTCGTCCGTGGTCCGAAATCGTGCGTGTAATGTTGGAGGTGAATAGTTTAAAACAGGAATGTAAATATCCAGCGTGGGTTTAGAGTTATTTTGCCGGCGCAAGCCGATAACAGGCATCGCTTCTCGGCCTTTTGGCTTAGATCGACGCTCCTTCTGGCTGCTTCATCTGTGGATTTGTTGATTGGAGGTGATTTTATTGTGATTTTGACATTTGGTGACTTAACTGACCCTTTTTGTGCTTCTCTCCTTAGGTCTACGGGTGGGCGTTTATATGTTGTACCAGAAGGCCTTTCGTGGTCATCCCCCATTCATCATGGCGGAAGCGACAGCTACAACTGTTGAAGCTATGCCGGATAGATTCTTCGACAAGGATGTCATGGACCGCACTGTGAAGATGTCTACCAGACACAGAGGACTGAAGAATGAGCAAGTGTTTCAGGTACTGCTTTCGTTGTTTGATTCTATCAGTTCAGAGGATATTGCAGCTATTTGGGAAGGGAAAAGTGGAAATGATTATTTCGTTACTTTCACCTCCACCGTGTATCCCAACTTGCTAAACAGTATGGGCTCCAAACAAGTGTTAGGGGAAAGATACACCTTTTCTATATATGGGAGACAGATAATTGAATTGAAGATTCAGTGGCTGCATGCTACCATTTGAGATGACTATCTGTTTCATTTCTTTGCCCAGTACGGAAAAGTGCTTGATGTCAGGCGACAAACTGGTTTTCTTGATAATACCAAGATTGAGTCGGGTCAGATACGTTGATATACAATTACGGAGCTTTGATACTGATTTACCATATATAGTAAAGATGGGTAAACGCATGTCAATGCTGATTTCCACGGCTGGCCGGCTACCAATATGCTTCAAGTGCAATAAAATTGGGCATCTGAGGAGTGGTTGTCCATATAAACAGTCGGAAAGTAGGAGTGATGGGGCAGTATCATATGCTGATGCTGCTCGAGCTGTAGTCACTGGGGATGGGGAGGAATGCTCTGAAACCCTGTCATTGGATGGCGATGGAGAAGAAATAGGTGAGATGTCCGAGTTGGAGAGTCAAGGTAAAAGTGAGGAAGGAGAGATTGTGGAGAGTCAAGTAGTCAGTGTGGTGAGACAAGTTTCTCAGGGTGATGGTGAAACAGAGGTATCATCTCAGCCATGGTATGCTAAGGAGCAGGAACCTGTTTCGCAGGAGGGGGGATAAAACATTATCTGCTATGGATATTGAGTTCCCACTACCCACCTCAGAAGTGCCAGAGAGTAGGGCCTCACTAAAAAGATCTCAGGCTAAGAGAGGTTCGCGGGGTTCTTCTCCTTCTCCTACGAGAACACATACTTTTACAAGTTTATGTCTAGGAGAGGTGGCAAATATTGCTGAAAGTCAAAGGGCCTCCCCTAGAACGGCCTTGAAGAAGCTAAGGTCTGGAAATGACATTCCTGACACGTGATTGACATGTGTATGTTCACTTTCATGACCCAAACGACCAGGATATGCCCAACGATCATGATTATGGATGAGCGATTTCAACACCAACTATCCCTCTTAAGGGAGTTGCGTGTTTTTGTTAAGTTTATCAGAACATTGGTCACAAACAAAAATCACCAATGATAAATTTTGTTACTATTAATTGTAATGGTTTGTTGGATAATGCTGCTAAAATTCATAATCTCAGCCTCAAATTTAACACTGGTATTGACTTTCTGTTTCTTCAAGAAACCCATGTTTTCCATATTAGTATTGCTAAACGCTTATGGTCTAAATTTCAAGGTAAATGCTTTTAGGCATTCGGGAGTAATAGTAGTAGAGGTGTTGGATTAATAATTCGAAACACAATTGACTTTAAGTTGGATCTATTCAAATTTGATGTTGATGGTAGATATATGATTGTTGATGTAAGTGTTAATGGAGTTGGAATCAGATTAGTTAATGTATATGCCCCAATTAAGTCTGAAGATAGGCAGTTAGACTATTAATAATTGGGGGTGACTTCAACTATGCATGTAATTCAAAACTCGATAGAGTAGGTGGCGCTTGCAATTCTCAGCAAGGTGCTAATATCATTAAACAGTGGGTTTCTGACTTTTCTGTTACTGGTATATTCCGTTCTTTGCTTCCAGGGTGACTTGGCGTAATGCAGCTGGTGTTGGGTCTCGACTTGATCGCTTCTCCTTTTCGTGTTCCCTGCTGTCAGCTGTCGACACTGCGAAAATCTCCCCTTGTACCTTTTCTGACCATGACTACGTAGAGGTAATGCTCAAGGATTTTGAAGGGATAGACTATTGTAAGTCATACTGGAAATTTTAATAGTTCTGTTTTGGATTTGGATTTTTAACAGCTTTTCAAATAGATTTTTGCAAAAGCGAACTTCGTCCTTTAGAGGATATTACTTTGGAATGGTGGGATGATTTCAAAATTTCAGTTAAAGATGTCGTAAATGGTATTATGAAAAAACGCCGAAAAAGTAAGCTATCTCACCAAAAGCATTTGGAACGTCAATATCATTGTCTATGCCGTGCAGAATCTGCAAATCCTGGTTCATATATTGACCAAATTAAGCAGACCAAAAAGCAACTAAATGAATCTGAAAACGGTGAAAAACCTTCAAGTTATTTCTTGCGTAAGGAAGCTATGAGAGGTCAAAAGAAATCTATATCTTCCATTTTAGACTCTTCAGGACAATCAGTTAAATCCTCTCAGGACATCATGGGTGTTTTTGTGGATTATTATTCGGACCTATTTTCGGCTGAGCCCATTGATGAGGAAATATGTAAAGACTTCCTTACTGATTTACCAAGGTTGAGTTCTGAACGTTCGGCCTTACTAGAAGGGGAAGTAACAAAAAATGAAATTCTTAATGCTCTTAAAGCTATGGAAAATTATAAGTCTCCAGGTTCGGACGGGCTTACCAGGGAGTTTTATTTGTTCCTCTTTGATGTCTTGGGTGATGTGCTTTTGCGTCTCGTTCAACTGTGTTTCTCTGAAGGGCGTCTACCTAGCTCTTCAAAAACTTCCTGTATGACTCTAATATGCAAGGATGTTAATAATTCTAACAATGTGCGTAATTGGCGCCCCATTTCATTGTTAAATGTTCATGTCAAAATTATATCTAAAACGTATGCACACGTTTAGGTAATGTTATTGGTGATGTGGTTCATCAGGATCAAACATGTGCCCTCCCGGGTCGATCTATATTAGACAATTGCCACTTGCAACGTAATGTGTTGGATAATGTGGAGCAAAAAAAATCTCCCTTGAGCCTTAGTTAGCCTGGATCAGGAGAAGGCATTTGATCGGGTTTCTCATGAGTTTCTGTTTAGGACACTGGACGCTTTTGGCTTTGGTCCAGATTTTAAAAAGTGGGTCAAAATATAATATACTGACATATCCAGTGCAGTCATAATTAACCAACACATATCTAGGCATTTTCCGGTCACGAGGTCTGTCAGGCAAGGTTGTGGTTTATCATCATCCTTGTGTGTGCTTACACTGGAGCCTCTTATTCATAAAATTCGTCAGAATCAGTCAATTACAGGTGTGCAATTACCTGGTACTGATGATTCAGCAAAGATATCTGCCTATGCTGATGATGGGCTAGGGTTTTGTACAACAGACGCTTCAGTTAAGAATCTTTTGAGTATTTATGATAAATTTGGAAGGGCGTCTGGGTCCAAATTGAATATGTCTAAAACCAAACGAATTTTTGTTGGCAAGTGGAAAAGAAGGTCTGACCATCCTTTCGGTATATCCTGGATTGACCAGTCAAAAATTGTTGGAATTATTATTGGCAAGGAGGTCAATGATGATCATCAGTTTCATCCAGTAATTTCAAGATTTCGTACTGTGTTGAAAATGTGCAGTGGGCGTTCTGTCTCTATTTTAGGCAAAGCAGTACTGTGCAATATTTTAGGCCTGGCTAAACTGTGGTACCGTGGAGCAGTGTCCCCAGTTTCAAATCATTATGTCGATCTGTTTCAAAGAGAGACATTTCGTTTTATTTGACAGTCTACTGCTGAACCAATTCGGCGCTCCATTCTGTATAAATCTGTTTTTGAGGGGGGACTGGGGGTTATTCACATTAAATCAAAATTGCAATCTTTACAATTGAAACACATTCAAAATTCATGAAGGGCAGTTCGGCAAAATGGACCTTTTTCGCAAAATATTGGTTAGGTTTGTCCTTGCGTCTGCACTGTCCTAGATTTCTATCCCTACGAATTCCACATTCAGAGATGATAACATCATTTTATCAACAGTGTCTTTTGGCTTGGAAACTGTTTGAATCTACTGTTTCAGAACCTCTAATAGATGTATTTAATTTCGGTCCTAAGTAATTTTACGTTGCTCTTATTAACAACATTGTGGAAAACAATGTGGACAAATTATATCCACAAATTAATTTTCGCCATGTTTGGGCTAATCTCCATTACCCTTTCATGGATAATCTTCCAAAATCAATGAATTATCGTCTCGTCTTTAATGCCCTTCCTCTTAACTATATTCTTCACACCCGTGGTGTAGCTGTATCTTTTTCTTGGTCTGCTCTTGAAACCTCAGCCCATCTGTTTGTTTCATGTCCTTGTGTCGATGTTTTGTGGAGTGTTATCTTCCCTTGGTTAAATCAATTTTCTTCAGGCCTCATTCAAAGATCTTATGAAACTATTAAATTTGGCATTGTACCAAAAACTGTAAATTCCTATAAATTTGCTCTTTGTGTGTATATTTTATCATTGGGAAAGTCTAGCGTTTGGTGGATACGTAATTTGAATAAATTTGAGCACAAACGGCTACAAGAGAATGATATTGTCTTGCGTTTTTTGTCACTCCTAAAAAGTTCGTATTCGGGTCGATGTCTTCCGCCTATCCAACTCGTCATTTTCCTAGTACTGGCTCTCATCCCCCTTTTTCTGTGCAGTCAATACAGCTATGTTAAACTTTCACCTTTAGTAATATTATATATTTTATGTACGTTTCATTGTCATTTTAGGTTTTTAAAAAGAGTGATTAAAGTATCTTATAATGTCCAATTACATCCATAAGTCCCTGCTGATGTCCCCATTGGCCCAATAAAAGTTAAAATTAGTTATAGTGTTAGGTTCCCTAATATGTCCCCTATTTTCCTTATGAATCTATATATGTACATATATAGTGTATATATTATTGTACAATTATATGTTTTTGTGCAATACGTCTATGTGTATATTTTCCTTGTAAAGATATCATAAATTGTATATAAATATATCTGATGCTTCTAACTGTATAAAATGTGTAAATAGTAAAATTGCACGGTGTAAATATATCTATATAAAATATTTGTTGTATATATAGCTATTTAATTGGTGGGAAATGGTTTATTTTGTGACTATATTTTCCAAGCTCTTTCTGTCTTTAGTTGGTTAATGTTAGTGCCAATACCCCCTGAACTGTGATAGCTAATTTTACTTTCGGGGTAGTGGCGGCTGCAGTCCAAGACTGTACAGTTTTGTGTCAAGAAATTTATGGAACAAAAGTATCTGTTCTTATCAGCTTAATATCTGATACCTCTCCTATTGGATACATCGATATTAAACTGACTTTTGCAACGGGATGAGGTGCCACGGAGCTTGCTCCGCCCTCATCACGGGTTGGCCCGGTATTGCAGTACCTCCGGGAATGGCCCACCACTCATAAAATTTTAAAAATAGAACCCTTAACGTAGCCCTCTGTATTTCACATTTAATTTGCCTATTTTTTATCTCAGTTTGCGCCGTCGCCTCCCTTTTCGCGCGTCCGTTTCACTGGAGGCTACATGCAACCACTTCCAAACTGTAGAAATGGACCCATCCACTCAACCACATTGACTCCGTCCAAACCAAGCCCCGGAAGTTCCTCAAAGTGATTTCTTTTCCACTTGCAGTTGTTTTCTGTCCCTGTATCCAAGGAAGTCGGCCATGATGTCGCACGGCGGAAATTACGTCGTAGACAATCACACCCTCACAACCACATTCTGCCCCGTCGATAACACGTCTTAAGCGCCAGCTAACGCCAGGAAGTGTTTTCAAGTGGTAAGGAAGTGACGGCGCGTTTCTCCCGGGTTAGTTTACATTGAAATTTCAAAGTTTCTTTAAATTTCATTCTATTTCTTAATAAAAACAACTTTTGTGACTAAACTTCATCTACCCTAACATTGGTGTGATACTTGAATTGTATTTACGTTAAATAGATTAAGTTCACGGGGTCAGTTGTAGTGTTTTTTTCACGCTTGTCTGGGCGCGACTTTGTCAAAGTCGGGACTGCAGAAACTCTTCTAATTGCTGTGTTCCCTCGTTCATTAAGTGCCGATCCACCGGCTTATTGCGATAGCTGCAGGACGTTTTCCTTATGTCTGCCTGGCGTTATATGGGCGGTGTGTTTATTTAAAGAAATACATAAGGGCATTTACACAATTTTCGTCTTCTCACAAATTGTCGAGTTTCCCCACTAAGATGTACAGAGTTCCCGTTGGCACTCGTCCGTGGTTCGACATATAGCGTGTATTTGAGCGTGTAATATTGCAGGTGAATATCTTGAAAAGGGTTGATGTAAAACATCTAGACCCTTCATGGGATGCTGTCGGTTTGGAGGTATTTGGCCGGCGCAAGTCATCGCTCCTTTACGTTTTGGCTAATCCCTAAACTGTGGAGTCGGGAAGTCTAGACGAACCACAGTGATCCACGTAATTGGTGATTGTTGCTTAGCTTTCCGAGTGATGTGCTCTTCAGTGCTACAACATCATTTTTATTTGTCTATGTGCACGTGGTGAACTTGCTACCCAGATAGCAAGTAGGCCTTTAGTGGTTACCGCCAATTGTTTCCATTCTTTCTCTGCATTCATAATGGCCAGGGACAATGCAACTGATTATAAGTTGCGACTGTTGTCTCACGTTCAGCTCGATGATGTGAAAGCACGGACCTACCGTTAAGGTAGACTGAGGTAAACACTTTCTACGTGACAAACTGTTTAACGTCATTAAGGCTGGTATTCCCGAGTTCTGCGACCTTGAGGCTCTCTGGAAATCTGAAGATTAGGCGGCCGTTGTTATCCAACATTTAAGAAGAAAAAGTGAGTGAGTGAGTGAGTTTAGTTTTACGCCACACTCAGCAATATTACAGCTATATGGCGGCGGTCTGTAAATAATCGAGTCTGGACCAGAAAATCCAGTCATCAACAACATGAGCATCGATCTGCGCAATTGGGAACCGATGACATGTGTCAACCAAGTCAGCGAGCCTGACCACCCGATCCCGTTAGTCGCCTCTTACGACAAGCTGAGTGGCAAGCATGGGTTGCTGAAGGCCTATTCTACCCCGGGACCTTCACGGGTCTATTTAAGATGAAACAGGAGGCAGATATTATTTTGCAAGCAAGATCTCCATCCTGGGACAATGCTCATGTGGTCTTATCTATGCATAAAAGGTTGGTGGTTACTCTTTGAGTACACTGGCTGCACCTCACCGTATATAAACTAAGTCACTTCCCGAAAGTTCGGGCACAAACGGACGTCGTCAACACTGTAGAATGGTCTCGAAACAGTATCCCGGAAGTGAAACATCGAAAACTAGAGGCAGGTAAAGTGACCCGTAATATTTACTATTTAAAACACTAAACACTGTGACCTAATAATAATTAATACTGAATTAATAACAATATATACAGAACTACTTTTCACATTATGGGAAAGTTCTGAATGTTGGATATTGGTCATGTTTTCTGCTGGAGTTGAGCAAACGTCCACAGTGGAGTTAGATTGATAACTGTAGAGCTCTCTGAAAATAATATGAACATTCTGCCACATATTGTCAAAATTAGAGACGGTTTGGCCATGCTGGTGACAGCCCCTGTGAGACATACTATTTGTTTGAGGTGCAAGGAGACAGGGCACTTACCGGTAACCAGATTCAGATAGATAGAGAGGGAGATACAAATTTAGATGTGGATATACAACTGTAAGAAAGTCCCAAGAGGGTAATTTTGCACTGGCCCAGCTTCCATTAGTTTCAGTTTCCGAGGAGGTAGAGCCGAACAAGAGCAGATGGTGGCACAACAGGACATATGAAGTGTACGACATCAATTCGAAATCTTGCAGATGTGAGCGAGGCTGCTTGCACTGCAATTACTGTTACTCGCTCCAGAGCAGATCCAGTAGACAGTGCAGACCAGTTATCTGACCCACCTATAAGAAATGTTTCAATTTGTTTGTCAAACGATAACGACCCATGAAAAGCCCAACCGATTTCAAGACTAAAGGGAGACATTTCAAACCTTCTCCCATATTTGGGAGTCACTTACCTATTTGATTGTTTTCTTATTTCTCTTTATTCGTATTATCAACCAATATTTGTAATGTATAACGTTCTGAGTGTTAGTTGTTATGGGTTATTAGATAACCCATGTAAAACTAATTCTGCTAGCATTGACTTCCCTTTTTCTTCAGGAAACCCATCCTTAATCATAGCTAAACAATCTGCAAGTAAATTTAATTGGGAAGCTTTTTGGTCGTTTGGGTCTAATGATAGTGGAAAGGTGGAGCTGATAATTATCAAATCTTCAGGTTTCACGATTGGCTATTATGAGTATGATGTAGATGACCGGCATATCCTAGTCGATCTGACTATTGGTATTTCAAGAATCAGATTAATTATTATCTATGCACCCGACGTACCAGCGGAAAGGGTTGAATTTTTTTATCAAAAAGACATCATTTAGTCTCTGATAGGCACATGTTTTACGCGGTGATTTTAAGTTTGTTATCGATAATAAATTGAATAAGATAGGTGATAGGGATTTTACTCAACAGGGGATTAATGTTATTAAGCAGTGAGTCTCTGACTTCTCACTAACTGATGTGTTTCGTTGCTGTTTCGTCGACTGATACAGTTGGTGGTGGATTACTGTGTAACTGTTTATTGCTTACACCTGCTTGGGCTGTCAGTCCAGATTTGAAGAGGTTATTTTACGACGGTGTCGTATTGGCCCTACAACATATAGTCAAACATACCTGTTAAAAAGTGAGGATCCTCCGTTTTGTATCCCTTTTGAAGAGAGTCGCGGTCAAGCATATCCTGCTTGACTGTGTTGAATTCTCCTTCACAAGAGATAAATATTTCAATGTCAGAACTGTTAATGATCTTTATAGCAACGTTAGTTCATATTTATAATTTTTTGGGTTTTTTTATAAGAAATTGATTTCATGACTGAATTTTGATTATTATGTTCTGTAGGTAGCTGCACTTAAATTGTTGGTAGTTTAGATTAGTAACATGAATTGTGAGTGGTTGTACCCTCAAAGGGGCTTCGGGTATTTGTAAAATTATTGTCCTCCTGAGGGGGTACGTAAGTCCAAAAACTTTCAAGTCTGTATAAACTTACCAGGTCTTTTTAAACATAGCATTCCTGTTGCTTTAGTTTTGGCTAACTTTCCCTACACTCGCCAGCTGCTGAAGAGATGGTGTAAATCCAGCTTAGGGTCCATGTAGGTAGCAAAGATACTGTAAGTCCCCATGGTCCCTAGAGTGGTTATCTACCTTCGGTTGTTGGCGATCTATAGCCTGTGTTATATTGCATCGTCTAAATAATGATATTAGTTTTTATGTTCCACGCTCGTTTTATTTCTAATTGTGATAATCTAGTTGTTTTACTGTCCTTCGCTGACAGGTTCTTATAATATACACATAGTCCTGTTCATTGTTAACTGTTCACGTCACCATACGGCTGCAATATTGCCGAGGTGACGTTAAAGATAACTCACTCACTCACTAATTTTTATTGGATTTTTTTCTGATGCATACATAAATGTAACATCAATTACAATCTAGTGAGTGAGTTTAGTTTTTCGTCGCTTTTCGCAATATTCCAGCAATATCACGGCGGGGGACACCAGAAAATGGGCTTCACACACTGTACCCATGTGGGGAATCGAACCCGGAATTACAATCTAGACAAGAAGCAGAGCAGTATTTGAAATAAGTACAAGTATGTTCAGATTCAAAGGAGTCATTCCACATGAAGTTGTGTACATCAAACTGATGAAGTATACGGTATAGACTGTGACGTGCTTTAAATTTACATGAGACATAGTACAAACAATAGAACCCACACCCATTTGAATGCACAGATTGTAACTGGGGATTACTGTGTAAGTACGAAACAGCATACGTCTTTAAATAGGGATCAAACAGGATCTGCTAAACTATCGAAGTGCAAAGCAACCCAGTGACGTCCACTGTTTTGTCTGGTCTCGGTATTCACAGTAAGTCCTACACCTTGTCTTTGCATGAAAGGTGTGATTATAAGAAGCGTATCTCTGGCATATACTCCCAAGACATGAGCCCGTAAGGTTGAATCACACTAAAGGGAGCACACCAACTGTGAAACTTTCATCTCTGTGTTTATTTGATGACGACGTTTCGCGTCTGTTCAATTTCGATGATGGAGTTTCTTTCACTGAGAATTATGCAACTCAGGGTTTTGCTTAGTGTAGCTTTGAACTCGATTTCCAACCGCACATTTCCAGTCTTCACCAGATTGAGGTACTCGGATTCTCCACACACCTCTTCCAGCTCGAAGACAAACAGTGCATTTTCTACTAAAAATTCTTCTCTGGATATGAAGTTTCCTCGATTTTCTCTCCAAAGCCCCATATCATCAAACATGTCTACGTAGCTGTTCACATCATCAGGTCGAGTGGACACCCAGGTACACTAACACCATTCACATACAAACTGACAGTTTTGAGCATGCTGGATTGAAAGTTGAAAGGATTGTTATCATATATGCATTCAAACTCTGGCTTTCCACAAAGCCGATGATGTAGCGATTAGCAGTGGGGTTGGATACATTATCAATGGTATGTGTCAGTTTGGAAACGGGGATGCTGTTGACCTTCACCTCAGACTTGGTGAAGGGACAGGGTGTTGTGAGCTAGAATGAGTGCAGGGTTGACTTTGAGTTTGCATACTTGGAGATAAGCATCGAGTAGCTCAATGGTATACTCGTGATTGAGCTTACCGCTCATCAAACAGAAAGTAGGTGGTGATCTGTACAATTTCAAAGTCAAATCTACTCCATTGATTAAATGTCTTTTCATGGTAAACACATCTTCATACAAAGGTCCAGACATGGTCGGTTCGCTACTCTTCGTGATGAAGCTAAATTGGATTCAGTGACAGAATTGGTTGATTCAATGGCATTATTTTCTTCACCTTCATCTTTGTAAAACAGCTGCGATGTCTTTTCGCATCAACTCCATAGTTAAGCAATGTCTTCATAATGCTCTTGTAAGCATAATGATTGTTAGTCGTAGACACCATGTTCTGCATAAACACTGAAACTTGTAAAGACAACGACTGCACAAGCAGATTGACGGGTGTCACGTGTTCGTCTGTATCCAGTACCGATCCATCTGCATGAGTGACTTTGAGTTTTACGTGCAGTCATCTTCGTTTCAAAATCGATGTAATCACTACCTGAATTGGATATGTGAAATTCCAATGGAGAAGAGTCATTGATTTGACTGAGCGGACGTACATCTACAAAATAGTGTTGCTGGATACTGGTCTGATATGGAGGTAAAGTAAACAGGTTCAGTGAATCCAGAATCAACTCTTCAAAATCTTTGCTGTTCAGTAAAGACATGAATGTTCAACTGAAGATGTCGTTTTCTTTCACTGAGGTACATTTCAGTACTTTAGCTGTCTTGGAGGAGGTGTTACTTGTCTGACGAATCTTCTTGGTTGTGACAACCTGTTCACGTGCAGCTCTTCTTAGAGACCTATGGCGCTTTTCTTTGCCACCCGCTCTCTCCACAACACTCTGTGGTTCTGAAGTCGTCATCTGTAGTACGATTATGGGCTCTTCCGGTTCAGAAACAGGTCGGTGAGATGGAATAACTTTAGGGGAAGCTTTTCCATTCACTACACGAGAAGTACCAGTTTTGCTCCTTCCAGTTAGATGGACTTAATAGCTTGGGATAGTGAAGAGAGAGTCCAACACCCCACCGTATATCATATGGACTGGCTTCGGTAATAATTTTGGGGAGGTGTTTATTAATGCATGTCGAAGAGTGAAAGATTGAGGAAACTTAGCCAGGGTAACTTTCTTCACAACACTGTAGCTCACTACATCCCATTTCTGTTGAATAAAGTTTTTGACACATCTTCCCAATCTCTTTTGCGTAACAGCAGAAGCGGCTTTTAAAACGCTTTGAGCTGTATCCACATCTCCAAACGTCATTGCCTTCATGTACATATAATACTGCTCAGCACAGTTGAAGGTTTTACCATTAACTTCCATCCTAATAGGATAGTGCTGGCTAAGTGGTGAAGATTTTGTGTAAAAGAATACGAACCGATCTGTAACTCTTGTTCCCATGATATCTGTTCAGCAAAGGCACACCTTGTTTTTCAATGAATGTAAAGGGATGCCTAATCGTGACACGGCACTATTCAAAAGGCTTTACCGCTGAATTGCATTACTGAAAGAGTGAGTTTAGTTTTACGCCACTTTTAGTAATTCCAGTAACATCACGGCGGGGATCACCAGAAAATGGTCTCCACACATTGTACCTGTGTAGGGAATCGAACCCGGGTCTTTGGCGTGATGAGCGAACGCTTTAACCACTAGGCTACCCCACCGCACTCACCGAAAGAGTACACCCAGCACTGGTATCAACCGACCATACCACCCTATCGCAACTGTTCTGTATAAAGAGTATATTAGAATATGTATGCCTTCGCCTATATCTTAAAATGTTGGAACACGAATTTTATCACGTTATCAGTGCTGCGATAGTTTCAGCAACTCGTACCAGGTGAGGAGGAGAGTTCAATCAGTGTCACCGAGTATCTATTTTAACGAAACTATACGGTAGTTAGCCGGATACACTATGTAAAAGAGTTAAGGTCTTAATGATTTATAATAAACGTCTTGCATAGCACCTGGTATATGTCTGCCCAGGTGCACACCGATACATAAGTTTCCCTTTCGTCATTGGATACCAGTCGCAATGTCACATCGTATTGTCAGTCTCAATTCACTGGAGAGTATACAACTCCTGTGATCCCCAGCGTAGAATAGACCTTCAGCAACTCGTGTCTGTCATATAAGGTGACTATGCTTGCAAGTCTTGACTAACGAGATCGGGTGGTCAGGCTCGCTGACTTGGTTGATACATGTCATCGGATCTCAGTTGTCCAGATCGATGCTCTTGTTGTTGATCACTGGACTGACTGGTTCCAGACTCGATTATTAACAGACTGTTGCCATATAGCTGGAATAAAACTAAAGTCACTCACTCACAACTCTTGCAGCTACTAGGCGCATCGTGTTATTGTAGTTGAATCACCCTTACAAGGTACAGTTGAGTGGACTGGGGTACAGCAGTCACAGTGTCTTGTCAAAGGTTAGTGCACGTTGTTGTGGCCGCAACTAGGTGTTTGCACGTGTTCGCATGTACCACCATCTGGTCACATATCAACGGATTCGTGTGTTCTTTAAGTGTGCAGCAGTTGGGTATGTTGTCATGAATGATATTCGTGTCTTTTGCTCGAGTTCACGCGCGTGCACACACACACACACACCATCGAACCACGTACACACAGAATGAGCGATCGACGCTGCTAGACTATGGATGAAAGTTCAACAATGAAAAAAGCAAGATGTTTAAATTAATTTATGACTTTTTAAAAATTCCTTTCTATAACTTACACATTAGTGCGGAGGTAGCTCCGACGACAAAACTCCCTCCCCGAGTACATGTGGAGGTAGCTCCGACGACAAAACTCCCTCCCCGAGTACAGAGTGGTACGTGATTACAGGCTTGCTGTTCGTTGTGGTGAAAGCGAAGGCATTTCGCGCTCTTCCTCGTCCTGCCTCTGCCGCCTGACCCGTGCACGACGACGCTGTGTTACATCGAGTGGATCGTTTGATTTCTTGTGACAACAGTGGATCTTTTGTCATCCCGAATAGCAAGGATCAAGGCCACCACGCCAGTTGTAAACAAACCCAGTACAATCAGCGACAGCGTGGATGTACTGACGCGTGCCACTTCTGAATTGTTTTACGATTGTGCATTTGTGTGAACGGTTTTGAAACAGAATTAATGTTAAACTACACCATTACATGCACGACTGAGAAAGAGCGTGATTGGACGGGGGTTAGTGATGTTGCACCATATATCCGTGTGTTCTAAAATCAGATAACAAACACATCTTGCTATAATTAACACACACACACAGCTATGTGAACTGTCACTCAAGACAGTAATCTATATATAATATATTAGACACCGCGCATTGTGAGAAGCTGGTTTTGGTGAACACGTGAGTAAATTCATTCATAACTAACGAAGTCTGAGGAACGTTCCTGGTTTAGACAGATCACTATCACCAGCTCGCTGCTTTAACCAGAATGAACCCGTCGGACGTGTCTATTAACCAGGGGTGTTGAGCGAACAATACGATTAAAGTCAGGACATAGCTACACGTGTGTACCTTCACCGCTGTTTCCTTCAAGACGATATGTTTACTAGAATGAACTAGCCACACGCATGTCTTCATGACTGTTTAAACTTGCCCATACGGTGAGAGTGTGTGTTCTCAGCAATATTCCAGCTACATGATGGTGGACAGACTAACGCTTACTCTCTGAATATTCATAATTTGAGAGTAACAAACAAACACATTCAAATTAAAAAAAGGATCCCAAGGGAGACCAGATATTCAGAACCTGAGCCTTAGCAAATCTGGACTTGCTTCATCTAGGGCTTGAGCACTGCAGCTAGAGCTATGTGATGCTTGGGAAGAAATATAGTTCGGGGGCTGTGAGACAGGCTAGATGGTGGATTGCAAAATCATCAAGTCCAGCTGACCGATCTCGTTAGTCGCCTCTTACGACAGCAGTGTTACCTTTCTTATGTCAAACCTCTATTCCTGTACAGCGAATTCAATACCTTTCCGTTCTGTTTATCGTAGATACACAAATATTGTTAATTTACAAGATTTAATGCACTCACCACTTATCCTAACGTCTTCATCGTATCTAGTGTCTCTGTTGTCACTGTCTGGGAAGCTGTCATCGCTGACTGGGTAAGGATGGAAGCGGGGATGGTCGGCTGCAGGAAGAGGAAGGAAAGGCGTGATGAGACAATATGCAATAAAAAGGTTAATGTGTGTTTGCTGTGTTTTTATTTTATTTACAATAATTAAAGATTACATTATAAATGTGGGTTTTTTTCAAAAATAATATTGTTATCATCGTCATCGTTGGTGATATTTCCTGGATGAGGGTACTCAGAAAAATTAATTACCTCCATTTGTATGTCTTTGCTTTTCGACCTGGAACATTTAAATTTCCGTTCAATGGGTTTTCTAAAATATGCAGCAAGATAACACAGGTGATGATCGAAGTAACAAAGTACCTACGCGTTACGTTCTGCAGCTTTTCAGCACAGAACACTAATCACGCGGTTTAAATGTAAATCCAAGGTACGACTTAAACAAATACATTTCTCGTTTTAGTCTGACTGCAAACATTCTATCTAACGAATTTCAATAAGAGCGGAAACATTGAGGATACACATCTCATAACCACTTTTTTTATTTCGGTAAAGTGAACATAAAATAATTGAAAGAATCTACTCTACATATTTACCTTCTATAAGATATCCTGGAATTCTCCCTGGAAGCAGTGAAACTCCACAATTGCATCTGCTTTAATCAGATATTGGATAACTTTTTTCACATCACCAATAACCAAAATAACTGTACAGCCAGTGTTCGAGCTTTGAATGGAAAGTGATCCGAACAATCGATCGAAAGTGATAAGAAAGTTGTTAATAATGTAATTCAACAAACAACATATAGTGATGTTGTGATTCGTAGACTTAAAATGTCTATTTATTTCCAATTTTCAGTTTGTACTCTGTATTTTTAGCATTAAATATGATGCAAACATCCATTACATGAAATACTCCAACTAAAGCAGTTGAGTACAGTGGTGCGTTTTAATATGTAAACGAATTTTAAAGACTTTACAATGCAAAATATTATTGATTATGTGTTGCGTACACTTAAAACGACCTGTCTGCTGCTATCAATTTCTTTTTCATCACTGAAAAAATGTTGAAACGTAGCAGGGAGGGGGTTTGTACATCTCAGTTCAATGGACAGTAGTTGAAAGCTAACCACCTTGGCCTACAGATCAAACTACTTGTCAGCACTTTTTTACACAATGGACAAGGGGGTAAGTGACGCATGAACGTGATACAGCGTTTCTCTTACTGTTGATGCTAGGTTTCATCAAAATGTACGAGATGGACTCGTGATGGGCTAGGGTTTGTGGGTAACTTGAACAAACAACAACAAAACGCTAGATCTTTGATGGGGCTTTTCTGGAAACACACTCCACCCAAGAGCAACAAACAGAAACATCCTGCGGGTTATTTTTTATTAGGTTCACGTTTCAATTCAACAGTACCATCCGTGCGTCATTGGGTCAATAACGGGTCTGACCACCCGATCTCGTTAGTCGCCTCTTACCACAAGTAGTGTCGCCTTTTATGGCAAGCATGGGTTGCTGAGGTCTATTCTTCTCCTCCATGGTCCTTCACGGGTGCTGCCACTATCGCGTGAAACACTTCTTGATAACCAACAACGTTTGTCATTAAAACCATTAACTTCTTCATAATGGTGATATTATGTATCACTACGCTTAATGAAGCAGAGACTATCAGCTAATGACTGCCGTGTGTGGTTATTTTTGGGACGAGATGTGGGATAGGTGATTACATGTGGGATGTGGGATCAAATGCGGGATTTAATGTCATTGGTTGGATTGTTTTTGCTAATTGGAGCATGAAATGTGGGATTTTTTGGGTGTGGGATATGGGCTATTGTTTTAGCTAATTACTGCATTGTTTTACCGATGTTTTAACATAGTTTCTATTGTCTGTGCTGTAGAATGAAATTTATATCTACTCACGTGAGAAAAACACAGGGAGCCCAACTAGCAAAAAAAGTACTGTGGGTAACATACAACCCCAAACCCAACCAAGAAAACAACGGAAGGGTAGAAAACAACTCCCAACCTAACCAGCAAGATGATGAAAAATGACATAGAAAACACATACAATAGACGCAATGAAAAACAGGTAAAAAGGTTGTTTACACACAGCACGATATACAGCATCTCATAAAACAAGTAATATCCCCACAAACGGGAGGAAATAAAGGCAAATTCACTCATGACATTCTGATGTATGCCTGAAGATAAAATAAAGAGTATTAACAGTGGTACGGACAATATTAGCGAACATACAGAGCAGAGTAAAAACCTATGCCCAAGATAACCAGCTCCATTAAAAAAGCATTAAAAATACAGTGGAGTGCATTCTCGTGAAAGGGAGAAACCTGGTCGTCAGTCCAAAAGTCCATCAGGCAGTCTCGTAGTCCAAGGACAGAGCATTATCAGCATCAAGGAGCAACTACAAAGGAATGAAAAATGGGGGGGAGGGGGGTCATGAAGGTCTGTATCTGTATGTCTACGTTTTGTAGACGGGGACCTGTCCACCGCTACAGACGCAGCTGCAAAAGAGTGAGAGGTCCCCGGATCGGGTCCTGCTCAGATAAGTCAGAAATAACTACAGCCTATATATAGCCCGATCCATCTCTTGGCTGAAATCAGGCTGAGAGGACTCCCCTGCCACATTGTCCTGCACTACAGACATCGGGACGGTATATGCTTGATCCTGTCCTGGTATTGGTAACAAGGACACTTCTTCCAAGATGCCTCCTTCCCTCGCCTTCCGGTTCCGGAAACTGTCCGGACAGTCGGCCCTGTCATGGCCAAGTTTGTAGCATCTCTGGCATCCGCTCTGGAGCTGTGATAAGCATGGAAACCCTGTCTCCTAAACGAACAATATAAGGGATACGTTCTCGACCCTCTTGGTTCAAACGAATACGCACAATACGCACGCCTGTTTCAAGGGTGCCGACATCAGTTGTAACAGTCTCATGAGCAAATTCAGGACATCTCCATACTTTTGGAAAACAACTGCAAGTGGAAAAGAAATCACTTTGAGGAACTTCCCGGGGCTTGGTTTGGACGGAGTACAATGTGGTTGAGTGGATGGGTCCATTTCTAGTTTGGCAGAGGTTGCATTGTGCCTCCAGTGAAACGGACGCGCGAAAAGGGAGACGACGGTGCAAAGTGAGATAAAAATGGAAAATGAAATGTGTAAAACAAAGGCTAAGTTGTGGGTTCTATTTTTTAATTGTATTATGAGTGGTGGGTCATTCCCGGAGGATACTGCAATACCGGGCTAACCTGTGATGAGGTGCTCCGTGGCACCTCATCCCATTACCAAAATCAGTTTAACATTGATGTCTCCAAGAGGAGACGTACCAGATATTAAGCTGATAAGAACAGATACTTTTTGTCTTTTTTGATAAAATTAAATACGTAAAAGCGGCAGTGCGGCCTAAATATTATCACAAAAAAAGAGTTTTGCCTTGCAGCGCTAACAATAAAAGAACTTACCAAATCTGGTCACATGCGCAATTAACAACACTATATACATCAAATAAAGAAATAACTGAATGAATCAAGCATAAATGAAGCATTCGTAAACGAAACAAAGGTAAATGAAGCGTACATAAATGAATGAAAGTAAATGAAGCGTACATATTATATACATAAATTTAGAAACAATTATGCCACGTTATGGTTACAAATGTCAGTTAAACAAGAGTATGTATATATTTATATATATTAAGTTAAATATGTAATTCTACTGAATGATCAGCATTGATTTTGCCAAAAATTGAAGTTGAAAGCCAGTGCTTAAAAAAGATAGATAGCGGAGAGCGACAAAAGTCAACCTTGACACGTGTGTTAAGGAAACACAGAAAACGCAACATGATATCATTTCCATATAATTTTGTGTGCTTAAATTTATTTGAATTTCGAACAACCCAAATTGTATACTTGGCCAAAGTTAAAAGGTAAATGCACAATGATTTTTGATAAGTATTTGGAATTTTAGGAACCAAATTAAATCGAATGACCTCGTTAGATCTTTTTAATAAGCCAAATGACAATTGATCTAACCACTGGAAAACGATATCCCAAAGAACATCCACACACGAACAATAGATGAAAAGATGGTCCTAAGTTTCTATTGCTATACGACAGAGTAAACAGTTAGGAGTGACAGACATTCCCCTAGCATAAAGAACATAGCCTAAGGGGAGAGAATTATAGATCAGACGATAATTGACCGATTTTGAAAGTGGATCTACCAACGAATTATGCAAATTAAACCAAACCTGCCGAAAAGGCATACGTTGATACAACGTTTCAACTTTATTTTCTACAACAGTTTGTAATAAGCAAGTATAGTACTGTTTTGAAGTAAACCGAAACATATCTATCAGATAATTTGAATTGACAGCTTCGAAATGTCTTATAGCCAATAAACACGCCTGACAGCATGGTGGCATCGTCTCAGAGTGTGGAAATAACAGTGAAGCAAAAGTAGGACAGTAGTGACGTAAAGACATTCCTAACCAATTGTTCTGAAGAGTTTGTTATGTTCTCGGATGTCTTCGGTTTGATAGCATAAACGCATCCGCTTCGTGGCCATGTCACGGCTTTTCATGCTGCACGAGATTTTCTGCAAGGGCCGACTGACTGCGCATCGTTAACAGGGTTAAGAAAAATAGTATACTTTGAGTATCAGAGGTGAAAGGGTGTTGATGGTTTGCTTTCCCAAGTATTAGAAATAGAAACATACTTGGAGAAATTTACCCATGGACAATTTGATAGTATCTAAATAGGCAACAGTTTCATATTTAGTTTAAAGTTAATAATTTAATAGTTTATTTCTCATTTCGTTACAAGGGAATTTCACGTTTAACTCGTTAAAGGTAAGTCAAAATTTATCTTTATAAGTTAGTTTAATTTCCACTGCGCAGTACCAATATTTTGCAAAAAAACCGTCCACTTAGCTGAAGAATTAAGCAAAAGATTTTGAGTGTTCTTTAAAGAAAAAGAATATAATTTCGATTTGATGTGCACTACACCCAAAACCCCGTCCAACATAGATTTATAGCACACAGACCTCCGAATAGGCTCAGCAGTGGACTGCCAAATAAACCGAAAAGTCTCCCTCTGGAAAAGGTCGACATAGTTGTTTTGGAAAATTGTTACTGCACCTCGATACCAAAATATAGACAAAGCCATGACATTGCACACTGTAGATTTGCCAAAAATAGAGATAGAACGTCCCTTCGCAGTATTTAATACATAACGGAATTTAGATAGTATAGGGTGAAATTGATCATTAGAAGTGACATTCTTGCCTGTTACAATTCCAACTATTTTTGACTGCTCAATCCAAGAAATACCGAAAGGGTGGTCCGATCTCGAACGCCATTTACCAACAAAAATGCCATGGGATTTTTGCAAGATTCAATTTAGAGCCTAACGCTTTGCCGAAAAAAGAACAGGCTGCCAAAATTTGACCAATAGAAGTGTCAGTTGTACAAAACCCAGCCTATCATCCGCAAAGCCAGATATATTTGCTGAATCATCAGTACCAGGCAACGAAATCCCTACAATTTTTGATTTTTTTCCGAATATCGCAGAACAAAGGCTGCATTGCTAATACATACAGGGATGGAGACAAACCACATCCCTGCCGGACACACCTCGTTACTGGAAATGGCTTTGAAATGTGTTGATTAATTATGATGTGTCCTGATATAAAATTTTGACACATTTTTTTTAAAGTTTGGACCAAAGCCAAAAGCGTCTAATACTTTAAACAAAAACTGATGAGAGACCCTATCAAAGGCATTCTCTTGGTCTAAATTGATAAAAGCACAAGGTAGATCTTTTTTATCTACATAATCCAACACATTTCGAATTAAATGACAGTTATCCTGAATAGATCGACCAGGAACAGGACAACTTTGGTCTAAATGCACAATAATCCCTCAAACATTGCCTAAACGTGTGCATAACAATTTCGAGATAATTTTGATATCAACATTTAATAAAGAAATTGGACACCAATTACGGACATTATCAGCATTATTAATGTCTTTACACAAAAGAGAAATATAAGAGGTTTTAGATGATTCAGGCAAAGAAGACTCCTGAAAAGACAACTGAATAACACGGATAAGTACATCACCAAGAACATCAAAATTATATACATAAAATTCCTTAGTAAGCCCGTCTGGACCTGGAGACTTATTATTCTCTATAGCCTTGAGTGTCTTTAGAATTTCGTCACGAGTTATCTCCCTTACCAGTGAAGCCGAATCAGACAAATGAAGCGTCGGTAAATCAGCAAGGAATTGAGAACAAATTTTCTCATCAATGGGCACATATCTAAACAGCTCGCAATACAAATCAACAAAAACGCCCATGATTTCACGAGAGGTTGTTACTTTATTTCCAGAAGGGTCTAATATTGAAGAAATAGTCTTTCTTTTAACTCTTTGTGCTTCCTTGCGTACAAAAATAACTGGAAGGCCTTTCACCAATTTCAAGGTCCTTAGCCTTAGTCCAGGACGTAGAGATTCTGCATGGGATAAATTTTTATATTGCAAAACTAATTGTTTACGAAAGATGATTGTTGAAATTTACGAACTGGGGCAAACAATTTAACAAAAGATCGAATTTCAGACTTAAAAACATCCCACCAACCTAAAAGTTATGGAATTTAAAGGGGGAATGTGATTAAGACAAAACCCAGTACATAGGGCTTTAAAGGATTTATCTAACAAAGTGTTGTTAAATTTACAATATCCAGGACCCAAACTAATACCAGGAAAATCCCTTAGCTTAAACGACATATAGTCATGATCAGAAAAAAACACAAGGAAAGATATCAGCAGACTCAAACGTACAGCGAAGAGTAGAAGAAATATAGAAACGGTCGAAACGAGATCCGACGCCGGCTGTATTGCGCCGGGAAACCGCCACAGAACCAGGAAACTTAGAGCGATAGACATCAAAATTAGAAAAGTCCAAAACCCATTGCTTAATAATATTGGACCCAGCTTGAGATACTAATCTGCCCTCAATTTTATCTAATTAAAGTCCCCACCCAACATAACCATCTTACTAGTGACCAAATGATTTGCTACAGATCTAA
This sequence comes from Haliotis asinina, assembly GCF_037392515.1. Taxonomy (NCBI): domain Eukaryota; kingdom Metazoa; phylum Mollusca; class Gastropoda; order Lepetellida; family Haliotidae; genus Haliotis; species Haliotis asinina. Next base: position 11,442,216 of record NC_090281.1, on the reverse strand, counting down.
AAACGATCCACCCTATCTGCTTCTTTGTTAGGTGCATATACGTTTGCAAATCTAATACTAAAACCATTAATAAGTAAATCAACTATCAATACACGCCCCTCTATATCAAAATGAAAATATTCCACAACAAAGTTGATACAACTTGAAACAATAAAACCCACCCCAATACTGAAATTACTTCCAAATTTCCAAAAGGCCTTGCCCTTAAATTTAGACTCCAATGATTTAGCAATTTGTATATTATAAACATGGGTTTCTTAAAGGAATAAAACATCAATGCTATCATTATTAAAATAATTAGCTAAAATATTTGCTTTAACCGAATTATTTAAAAGACCGCTACAATTTATAGATACAAAGTTATACATAGTGTTTTGATGAAGTAAAAGATGCGCACGTAAAATGGATAACCATCAAATAGCAGTATTGTAGATGTAGAATATAACATGCAAATACATAATCCACCCAGTATACAAACAATACACAAAATACTATATCACAATAAATACAAATGAGGAAATACAGGGATAAACCTAGCCAGAAGACAAACCAAGGGAAGTAACTGAGATACAAACTCCTTCCTAAGATATATAATCTAAACATACTTGCATAACCATTTATTGATACAAATTTATGAATATAAAACTTACCCAAAACAGGAAAATCCTGCAGTGTAACTACTAAAAAGAAAAATATTATATTTAATTCAATGCTTAATTTATACCAAACGTTTTCCATTTTAATTATGCAAATTACGTCAACCAAACTGGCATAGGGAACCCATCAATCCCATATGAAAACAATTCCCACAATGCATCAGCCTGTCCCCCCTCACTTCGGCAAAGCGAGCAAACCACCCTGGAAGCTGGATTGACTATTAAATGCATACCGTCCCAAAATTTTAAAAAATTGAAAAAAGAACAATGAACACTCCCCCTAAGAGGGAGAACCTGGCAGTCAAATCTTAAGGCATTAATCAATCTCGTTATCTAGTGGCCATTGATGCATGTCACAGTTTAAGGCGGTTCAGGAACCTCTGACCTCTTGGACAAGGTAACTCGAGGAGGCCCTGAAGGGGAGCGACGAATTGCATCCGCAGCTGCATCCGCCACCCCTGGTGGTATAGCAGAAACACGCTGCTTTTTCCCTCCGGCTCCAACATCAGTCCACGTTTGAGACTCCAAATGTGCAATGGTCTCATCACCCCAGTCTTGAGATTGACCAAAGTCTAGGGGTGGCACGGCTGCAGCATCTGCATAAGAAGTAGGAACACTACTTTCCCCTACAACTTTATCACCCCCACTGATCACACCCTGTGAATCTGAAGTATCTTTAGTAACAGGAGTATCGTGCACATCCTCTTGAACACATTCCTCCACTACTTGTTCATCCGAATCCGGTACTTGACGCCTATTGGGATCATCTAATGTTTAACAAACACCATCATTGGAATCTACCTGCCTTTTATAGTTTTTAGGACAGTCTGCTCCAGTATGACCCAACCGATAGCACCTGGGGCTGTTACAAGCATGGACATGCGATCCCCCAAAAGCACAATGTAGGGAACACTGTCAGGTTTCTTTTTATCAAGTTCCAGTTGTACTATTCGTGCACCTGTTTGAACTGCCTCCCCTCCTACAAGTACCGTCTCATGTGTCACAGATGTCACAACTCCACACCGAATAAAGTACATTTCCAGGAACTGATTAGAAACAATATCATGAAGCCACTGAACACTTAAATAAACCACTTCTTTCTCTTATGGTGAAAAGTCAATTTATACATCACCAAACATCAAAGAACCCACAGTGAGTAAAAGTCTGGCCCTGTTCTCTTGACGGAAGGTTACATACCAAATTCCTGCAGTTTCCGTTTTCCAAATTGATTTTTTGAAGCAGCCACAATAACGTCGAAAATAGTCTCCCTGTCAAAATTACATACAAGAGATTTCAGACGCACCGTGTAGCTTTCAAGAAACTGGCTGGAACAGCAGGCTCCACCGTTGCCGCCTGATACGCCATGATGAAAGAATTCCGTGTGGGTAGACCCAGAGGTCACACGGCTACTGAAATAGTGGCTGATGTCCACCCGTTGACCTGTTAGTAGTGAAAAACAGAGTCAGTTCAGGAACAGAAAAACATACACAAATGCACTTGAAAGATCTCACCAACGCAGCTGCCTGTAGAAGCTCATCACACAGATACCACTTTGGTTTGTGCCAAAAGGCCGAGAACCTTAAGCTTGCAAACAATGTTAAGTTCGATAGTTTAGCGATGGACATTGCTTGGTCATTATCTGAAAGGCACACACACTGTCGTACTTCACAGGGGGATCACGCTTACTAGCCAACACTCGCTCTGTACGATGAGGTCCCGTCGGGAAACGCATCACTGCTACAGCAGCTGCATCTGCCACACCCAAAGGAATGGAAGATAGCCTCTGTTTTTCCCCCGACGAGGACCCACGTGACACTGACCTTGAACTATGTTTTGTTCTACCCACATCCTGCCAAGTCTGAGAACTTAAATTAGCTAACAGATCCTCAGTGTCCTGTGAATCCGTAGATTCTACAGCAGGTACAGAAGCAGCCACAGCATAACTCTTAGCAACAACGTGCTTTTCAACATCTTTATCTACATCGCTCTCTCCCTGACTCAGTCCATGACTCTGAATAGCCTTTACAGTATCAGATTCCTCAACCTCAGCCTCTACATCGTCCATCACATGACCCTGCTCACTGTTGGCCGATACATTATCAGACGCTTTCTCAAATGTTCACCCACACCCTTCCCACTATTATCATTTACAACATCTGTCGGCTGCTCCCTATCACTGCATCTTTTGGGGCATTCCGATCGCGTGTGTCCTTGATGGTAACATCGTAATCAAACAGGAAGGCTACCTGGTGCTGTAATAAGCATGCTCACCCTGTCTCCAAGACGCACTATATATGGAAGAGTAGCGGCCTTGTCACTGTCTATTTGGAGCTGCACAGTCCTTACTCCAGTCGCATAGGCTCTCCTCCAATGATCATGGTCTCTGCTGATACTGAAATTACATTTCCAAAACGGCAAAAGAAGTCCCTGAGGAATATGTCTGAAACGACATCGTGCAGCCAATGAACACGGAGATCCATCACCTTCCTTTTTCACTCCTTTGTACATAACAGACCCAGCTGTTAATAATAATCTCACTCTGTTTTCATGTTTAAAAGTGACAAACCAAACACCAGAGGATTCTGTTTTCCAGATAGATAGTACTTCCTTAGCCCGGACACCAGGGTTTGAAACTGACTGAATGATATCAAAGATGGTTTCCCTGTCAAAGTTTCTCACAACAGACTTTACACGTTCCGTCAAAGCGGCCTTCCTCTTGACCAGGAACTTGGAGGGTACGGCAGGTAAAACTGTAGCAGCACTGTAATGTGTAGGTAAGGGGGAGGGGGAAGTCCCAAACGTCACTCAAACACAAAGTGTAGATCTGGAAAATGAAACATACAATGATCAATTTCACCATAATGATACACCGAGAGTATCTTTTCACAGATGCATACAAATCATCGCAAGTCAAAAGGCCGAGAAGCAATGCGGATGGTCGGCTTGCGCCGGCAAAATACCTGTAAATTCACAGCATCTCATTAAGGGGCTGGATATTTACATTCCCTCTTTCAAAATATTCAACTCCAAAATTACACGCACGAATACAGGCAATTTCGGACCACGGACGAGTGCCACGGCCAAACTGTTTATGTTTGTGGAGAGTGTGAAGGCAACAAAATGTGTAAATAACCTTATTTGTCTCTTTGAATAAACGGGGCGACGTAGGAAAAACGTCCTGCAGCTAGGGCCATGAGCCGGTGAATCGGCGCTTATTGAACGAGGAGGAGGAGGGACACAGCAATTGAAAGAGTTTGTGCTGTTTCGACTTTGAGAAAGTCGCGCCCAGACAAGCGTGAAGAAAAAAACAAAACACTGCAACTGACCGCATGGACTAAATCTACGAAACTTAAATACATTTTAAGTAACAAAACAATGTTGGGGTAGATGAATTTTGGTCACAAATGTTGTTTTAATTAAGAAACAGAATGAAAGTTAAAGGAATTTTGAAATTTCAATGTACACTGACCCGGCAGAAACGCGCCGACGCTTCTGGTACTTCCTTACCACTTGAAAACACGTTCTAGGGGTTATCTGGCGCTTAAGACGTGCGTTATCGAAGGGACAGAATGTGGTTGTGAGGGTGTGATTGTCTACGACGTAATATCCGGCGTGCGACATAATGGCCGACGTCACTGGATATGGGAACAGAAAACAACTGCAAGTGGAAAATAAATCACTTTGGGGTACTTCCCGGGGCTTGGTTTGGACGGAGTACAATGTGGTTGAGTGGATGGGTCCATTGCTACAGTTTGGCAGTGGTTGCATTGTGCCTCCAGTGAAACGGACGCGCGAAAAGGGAGGGGACGGCGCAAAGTGAGGTAAAAAAGGGAAATGAAATGTGAAAAACAGGGCTAAGTTAAGGGTTCTAATTTTTAATTTGTATTATGAGTGGTGTGCCATTCCCGGAGGTATTGCAATACCGGGCCAACCCGTGATGAGGCAGAGCAAGCTCCGGTACACCTCATCCCGTTGTAAAAATCAGTTCAATATCGATGTCTCCAATAGGAGACGTATCAGATATTAAGCTGATAAGAACAGATACTTTTTTCCGTTTGCATAAGATTTATTTACAAATATAGCAATTATATAATTAAATAATATATTGCAAAAATTCATATACACGTACAAATATTATGTATATTCATATACATACACAAGGAATGCTGGATAAAAAAAATGAATTTAAGATGATTATTAGCATTGATAGAACAGAAGAAGGAGGATGAAAGCTAATATTTAGAAAAAGAAGATTTTGAAAGTCTAAAGAAGTCGACCCGAATACGTGTTTTAAGGAGGGACATAAAACGCAAGACGATATCGTTTCCATTTAACTGTTTGTGCTCAAGCTTGTTTAAATTGCTAATGGTCCAAATAGAATATTTAGCCAAAGATAATATATACACACAAACAGGATAATTTTGTTGACTCGGAAGTTTTTGAAAAAACCCAAATCTAATGATTTCATGACATCCTTTAACTAAATCTGATGATAAATACTGTAACCATGGAAAAACTATATTCCACAACAGAGCAGGGACAGTGGATAAAAAGATGATCTGAAGTTTCAACTCCAGATCAACAAAGGACACAGTTTGGAGAAAACAGACATGCGTCTAGTATAAAGAGTATAACCTAAAGGGAGAGAATCATAGACGAGACGGTAATTAACGGATTTTGGTAAAGGATCGACAAACTAAAGATGTAAATTCTGCCAAACAAGTCTAATACTAATTTGTGGATATAAACGTTCAAATTTATTTTCAGTAATATTTTGTAGCAAGCACTCATAAAAGCTTTTAGAAGTAAAGTTCAAAATGGCATTCTTAGGAATCAAAACGGAGTTTTCAAATAATTTAACAGCCTGAATACATTGTTGATAGTACATTGGAACCGTCTCGGAGTGAGGGATACAAAGTGAAAAACAAGAAGGACAGTACTGACGTAAGGATAACACTATCCAATATTTTGCAAAGAAGGTCCATTTTGCTGAACTACATTCTCGATATCTCCAGGGTATACGTTCCAATAAGTCTCCACTATACCCATACCCATCTACGGCTTTGCCCGATAAATTTATTACCACCTTTTGCTGGCTCCGCCTTCTCACAGTAGCCAATCAGCCAGGCCGCCGTTATAACCAAGCTTGCCAGTGTCAACAAAGGTAGCGGTCGCAACTACGAAGGTTGGCTCGCAGTGCGTCCCAGATTTTAGGGAATTCATACAAACAAATTGACAGGTCCGAAACTTTAAAACAACATATGCAAGAACTCCTTCTACCTCTTCCAGAGAACTTCTGCATGGTTTCTGTTGCCAAGTATAATCGGTTGGATAATTCAAAAAACGAAAGTGAGTTGTGATTGGTTCGCTCAACTTCCCAGCGTAGACACCTGACTGGATCAAAAAGACAGTCAAGGGAGGTAATAAATTTATCTGGCAGAGCCGTAGATGCGTCCAGGGTATAGTGGAGACTTATCGGAACGTACACCCTGGAGATATCGAGGATGGCTGAACTACCATCTAATAAGTTTTGAACATGTTTCAGTTGAAAAGATTGCAATTTTTGATCTGATGTCAATAACACCAAGCCCTCCCTCAAAGATGTGTTTACACAAAACAAAGCGCCTAATAGGTTCAGCTTTGGACTGCCAAATAAACCGAAATGTCTCCCTCTGAAAGAGATCCAGATAATGCTTTGAAACTGGTGCTACTGCTCCGCGGTACCAGTTTGGATAACCCCAAAACATTGCACAATACAGTTTTGTCAAATGTAGATAAGGAACGTCTTTTACAACAATTTAGAACTGTACGAAATTTAGTAAGCAAAGAATGAAATTGATCATCTTCACTGACCCCACTGCCTGACAATTCCTGCAATTTTAGACTGGTCAATCCATGAAATGCCTAAAGGATGATCGAACCTGTTTTTCCATTTTCCAATAAAAATTCCCTTTGCCTTAGACTTTTTAAATTTTGACCCAGATGCTTTTCCAAAATCAGAATAAAATTCTAAAAGTTTCTCAACCGAAGCATCTGAAGTACAAAACCCAAGACCATCGTCATCAGCATAAGCAGATATTTTTGCTGAATCATCAGTTCCCGGAAGTTGTACACCATTAATAGTTTGACTTTGCCGAACTTAATGTAAGAGAGGCTCCAGCGATAAGACATACAAGACTGGCGACAAACCACATTCTTGCCTGACTGACATCGTTACCGGAAAGGGCCGAGAAATGTGCTGATTAACAATTACACAGCTGGAAATGTCAGTATATAATATTTTGACCCACTTTTTGAAATTTGGACCAAAGCCCAAACCGTCCAATACTTTAAATAAATACTCATGGGAGACCCTATCAAAGGCCTTTTCTTGGTCTAAACTGATTAAAGCGCATGGAATATTTTTCTAGTCCACATAATCATGCACATTACGAATCAAATGACAATTATCTTGAATGGACCGACCTGGAATAGCGCAAGACTGGTCAAGATGAACTATCACCAATAACTTGACCCAAACGAGTGCATAACGTTTTTGAAATCAATTTTGTATCCACATTTAACAAAGAAATCGGTGCCATTTTTTTACATTTTCTGAATTATTTACATACTTACACAGCAAAGTAATGTAAGACGTTTTAGAAGACTCGGGTAATGGACCCTCTGAAAAACACGACGTAGTAAGACATCACCAAGCAAATCAAAGTTAAACAAGTAGAACTCCTTGGTAAGACCATCTGGACCTGGAGATTTATTATTCTCCATATCCTTAAGAGTTTTTAGAATTTCATATTTTATTATCTCACCTTCTAGTAAGGCCGAATTAAGTTGTGGAAGGCCATCAAGAAATTCCGCACATTTTTCATCATCAATGGGTTCTGCAGCCAAAAAGGTCAGAATAGAAATCCACAAAAACACCCATGATGTCTTGAGAGCATTTTTAAAGAGTGCCTGAAGGGTCTAAAATGGAAGTAATTGATTTCTTTTTACCTCTCCTGGCCTCCTTACGCCGAAAATTACTAGAAGGTGGTTTTTCACCATTTTCAATATATCTAGCCTTAGATCTAATTACGTGACCATTAAATTTCCAAATTTCTAAATCATTTAATTTGCTTTTTGATTTCTCGAATTTGATCAGTATAAAGTCCAGGATGGCAAGATTCTGCTTGACATAGTTGGCGATATTTAATTTCCAAATCTTTACGGAGGGACAGGCGATCAGATTTATTGATTATTTGGAACAAATTTATAAATTCTTTAATTTGGAATGAAGGTATATGTTTTTTACAAATCCCCGGAAAATATATTTGAAAGATTCATTAAAAATACTGTGGTTACACTTCCAATAAGAAGGGCCAAAGTCTATGCCATCAAAATCATTAATTCTTACCAACACGTAGTCATGGCCAGAAAATGAGCAGGGAGGCACTGTCGTAGTGTCGACAGCGGACAGAAGGGAGGATGATACGTAAAAGCAATCAAGTCAGGACCCAACACCACAGGCATTACGCCAAGACACCGCCACCGAACCTGGAAAAGAAGAACGAAAAATGTCAGACAGAGAATAATAAGACACCCACTGATTGATTATACTACTACCCGTCTGATCACTTGATGCCCCACCAATTTTATCTAACTTAGTGTTTACAACGCAATTAAAGTCACCACCTAGCACAACTATTTTGTTGGTGACTAAATATTTAGACAGGGTATCTTTTTTCAAACCTCTGTCTGCAGCGACATTTGGTGCATATATATTGATCAAACGAATTTTCTTACCATGTATGGTCAAGTCCAGTGCTCTGTACCTTCCTTCCACATCTAAATGAAAGTGATCAACAATGAAAGCAACACAATGATTGATTATTATTCACACACCTTTACTTCTGTGAGATCTAAATGCCACAAAACCCTTCCCATTAAATTTTGATTCATAAGCTTTTGCAATTTTACAAATGTACATGAGTCTCTTGATGAAAGAGGATATCAATGCTTGAGTTAACCGTTTTAGATAAAAAATTAATTTTATTCGGATTATCCAGCAATCCGTTGCAATTTATGATTATTATATTATACACGTTTGTTGTGATAAATATGCAGATGAAGTATTCATATACATATTTTTACAGCAAAAGGAAAATTTTTTAAACATAAATAGAACCCCGTCATTTGAGGATATATATATATATCTTATTTAGTCCGCTGTTCTTTCTCATAGTCAAGGGGTGTTGCATTAGTCGGTATTTTGGGGAATCTATCCTCACTGAGTTCCACCACCTGGGTCAAACTGCGTCAGAGTACAATGTGCCCTCTACAGTCCCTCGCGTCTGAACTCTTGGGGTCTGAGGACTCTGACTGCCAGCTCTCCTATGTTAACCCTGACCCTTATGCCTACTTTGAGACCTACTCTTCCTCTTAGTAGCTGTCTCTGTAGGAGTAGTAAATGAAGAGTCGTCACTAGTATCCATCAAGTCATGGACTTCCAACAAACACTGAGATTCTTGGCCTGATAAGTTAGCAGCTATTTCTGCAATTACATCATCACCAGCCTTAGATGTACTAGGCACTGGGTTATCAGCCCTGTCTGCCACATCACCTACTACTTCCACCTCCTTTTCCCCCGTCTCCAGCTTTCGAAGCTACTGTTCTATCCACAGATTCAATCTTATCTGACCAAATGTCATTTAACTCCCTCTCTTCCTCTTCCTGAATCTCCTCATTCCCCTCCATTTCTGAATCCTTTTCACCGTGAGTGTCTCTCTTTTTCTGTCTCTCCATTTCTTTCATATTCCTCTGTACCACTTTATTTAAGAACTCACTAGGTTGAGCCACACATGCACTCCTCATGTGACCCTTAAACCCACACCTCCGACACATTGGGGATCTCCCAATTATGGCCAAAAGCATCGTCATGCCATCACCAAGACGAACAATATGGGGTACCTCATCTATCCCCCCTACCTGTAGAATAATCTTTACCGTTCTGACTCCTGTTCTGATGACAGACTTATCCGGCATAACAATGGTATCTCTTCTAATATTCACACTCTCTCCATACTCCCTCAAAACAGGCTGATGAAAGAATCTTTTACATCATTATGCAACCAATGCACCTTGATCTCAAGTACCCACTTTTGGTAAGATGTAATTGAGATCTCTTGATCTTTGGGACCAATGTAACCGGCTTGAATCAAAAGACGAGCGCGTCTCTTATCTCTGAAGGTGACATAAAACACACCACTCTCGTTGGTGTTCCAAATTGAAAGTATATCCTTCCCAGAAATTTTCTCAAAACTGTCACAGATGGATTTAAAACTAGAATGCCATTGGAAAAGGTCTCACCATAGACTCAGCCTTGATTGTACAAGCGAAGCTGGACTCGTCCCTGAACATCCTGTTGACAGGAAACATCACAGGGGCAGCTGCCAAAGCCATGATGGGGGTGACCACTTAAGATCTTCTGGTACTACTATACACCCGTAGATCTGGATAAAGAGAATCAAGCGTCAGTAAAATCCACGAAGAAGAGAGAAGAAAAAGCAATAGTCACCTTCACAAAATCCGATGTGCAGCTTGAGATCCAATGCACAGAACAAACAAAATGATAAAATGTAATGCATGAAAGTGAATTTTACACACGCGGACAGCACGGTCGCTGCAGGGCGGCCTAAAATTATATCTCAAAGAAAGAGTTTGCCCTGCAGGGTTAACAACTAAAGAAGAAAAATGCCAAATCCGGCTGCATGCACAATAAATATTAACACTTTATACATCAAATAATGATAAAACTGAATCAAGCGGGCGTAAATGAAGCAAACCTAAAAGAATGAAGAGAACGTAAATGAAGCATCCACTTATACATATATACACAAAACTATAAACAATTCTGCAAACCAACAATAATTACTATTTGAATAAACTATTAATCACAAACATGACATATATATATACATAATCATGGACACACGCATGCCATGGACATCATTTGTACACATAATGCACGAACAACATCAATATATACATATATAAATATGCATGTATACGGGCAGAGAAAGCAAAAAAAAAAAAAAAAAATTAGCCATTCTGGCATCATGCTGCACATATCTTGTTATATGCATAAAAAACCATACTAACTGGCTACATGCACAAACAATATATTAAAATATACATAGTTATACAAGAAAGTGCCTGTACATACATTAAATGTATAAAGTTAAATAATTAATTCTAAAGAATGATCAGCATTGATTTTAGAAAATATAGAAGAAGAAAGCCAATACAAGAGAGATAGTGAAAAGCGATAAAAGTCAACCTTGACTTGACCTTGCCCTAAGGAAACACAGAAAACGCAACATAATATCATTTCCATTAAATTTTGTGTGCTCAAATTTATTTGAATTTCGAACAAGCCAAAATTGTATACTTTGCCAATGTTAAAAGGTAAATGCACAATGATTTTAGATAAGAATTTGGAATTTTGGGAACCAAATTAAACCGAATGACCTCGTTAGATCTTTTTAATAAACCGAAAGATAATTGATCTAACCACTGGAAAACGATATCCCACAAAACATCCACACACGAGCAATGGCTGAAAAGATGGTCAGAAGTTTCTATTGCTATACGACAGAGTGGACAGGTAGGAGTGACAGACATTCCCCGAGTATAGAGAGTATAGCCAAGGGGAGAGAATCAAAGATGAGACGACAGTTGACCGATTTCGAAAGTGGATCCACGAAAGAATTATGTAAATTAAGCCAAACCTACCGAAAAAGAATACGTGGATACAACGTTTCAACTTTATTTTCTACAACAGTTTGTAATAAACAAGCATAGAACTGTTTTGAAGTAATCCAAAACATATCTATCAGATAATTTGAATTAACAGCTTCAAACTGTCTTACAGCCAATAAATACGTCTGATAGAATTGCGGCATCGTCTCAGAATGTGGAAATAATAATGAAGCAAAAGTAGAACAATAGTGGCGCAAAGACATTCCTAACCAATATTTTGCAAAAAATGTCCACTTAGCTGAAGAATTATGTAAAAGATTTTGAATGTGCCTTAAATAAAAAGAATATAATTTCGAGTAGATGTGTACTACACCCAAACCCCATCTAAACTAGATTTATGGCACACAGACCTCCGAATAGGTTCAGCAGTGGATTGCCAAATAAACTCTTAAAAAGGTCGATATAATATTGTTACGAGTGGTGAGATCACACAACAATTTTTAACAATAGTTTTAATGCTGGCAAAACAAGTATCACAGTGTATGGTTAAAAGTCTTACTTTGTTAAGCACATATCAGTTCCAGTAGGTTTTGTTCCATCTCCTTCCACTGAATATGATCACATAAATCCAAATAATTGTCATAAACTATGCCGACATGGCACTCTCAACTTTACAAAATGAAGACAGCCGACCTGGCCAACCTCTTCACTCCAGACCTGGGAACTGATCACCTCACTTTGTGTTACCCTGCTTAACCAAGTCAACCCAAGCTGTAGTTACATAATCCTATTGTATTTTCCTTACCCCAGCTTACTTACATACAATGGAAAGTGGTCAGTGGTAAGCAGAGCTTCTTAGCTTCATGGTGAACAGGTAGTTAAAGTATTTTAGATTAACTTCAGATTTTATAAACATATTTACAGATATATGTATAGTATAACATATAAGCTATTCTCACTACATACTCATAACATTCCCCCTCTTGAAAAAGAAGTTTTGCATGTTGAAAAACTTCAGTGTAAAACTATATACAATATTTGTCACTTGAGCTTAGGTCTACAGTTCATACAATCCAGGTAGTTAATGACCCAAGCTACATTGCTCGCGAGAGACCATAAGCCAATATATTGTCCTTTCCCTTGATATGACGAATGTCAAGGTCGAAATCTTCCAGCTGTAAGCTCCAACGCATTAATCCTGGTTTTTGGTCCTGAGTTTTTTCACAAACACAAATGGATTATGGTCCGTGTACACTAGAATTGGCGTCACAGTTGTGCTCAGATACACTTCGAAATGCTGAAGAGCTAGTATCAGTGCCAGTGCCTCCTTCTCTATTGTAGAGTAGTGTCTTTGATGACTGTCAAATTTCTTGCTGAAGTGGCAGATATAATGATCTATCCCTAAAGTGTCATCTTGCTGTAACACCGCTCCTGCTCCTATGTCACATGCATCAACATAGAGCTTGAAGGGTTTGCTGAAGTCAGGCACAACTAGCACTGGTGCATTAGTCAAAATAGCTTTGATCTTCTCAAATGCCTGTTGTTGATCTTCTTGTCAGATGAATTTGCAGTCTTTCTTCAGTAGATTGGTCAATGGTGCTGCTACTTGGGAAAAGTTCTGGCAAAAACGGCGATAATGTCCCGCCATCCCCAAGAATCTCATCGATTCCTTCCTATTTGTAGGTTCTGGAAACATGATCACAGCTTGTATTTTGGCCTGGACTGGTTTGACTTTACCTTGTCCCACAACATGACCTAGATAGGTTACTGTAGCTTTCACAAATTCACTCTTGGTCAAGTTGATAGTGAGTTTGGCTTGTGTTAGTGAGTCAAACAACATTCGAGTTGTCTTCATCTGACCATCCCACTCGTCAGTAGCCACAATGACGTCATCAATGTATGCATCACACTGGTCAATTCTGCCTGTAATGGAGTTGATAAGTCTTTGGAAGGTAGCAGGGGCATTTTTTAATCCAAAAGGCATCACATTGTATTGATATAAACCTTCTGGGGTAACCAATGCTGATACTTGTTTTGCCCTATCTGTTTTCGGGATCTGCCAGTATCCCTTCAATAAATCAAATTTGCTCACATACTTAGCTTTGCCTATCCTATCAATACAATCATCAATCCTAGGCATTGGATAGGAATCAGATTTGGAGAGAGCATTAACTCGTTTGTAGTTATTACATAGCCGAACACCACCTCCAGCTTTAGGTACAAGGATACATGGTGAACTCCAAGCACTATTGCTGGGTTCAATGATGTTATTGTCCAGCATGTACTGTATCTCTGTTCTAAGCTGAGCTAATTTGATTGGATTCATGCGATAGGCATGCTGCTTGACAGGCACTGCCTTCCCTACATCTATGTCATGATAGATACAGTCTGTCCTAGAGGGTACATCTGGAAATAAATGTGAGTACTCATGAATTAATGCCATATGAATCATCAGTGTCCGGTAAAGAAAGCCCTATATGACTTTTGAATTTTTCCGTATATAACAGAGAGTAAAGGCTCCAGTGCTAATACATACAGAGATGGGGACAAGCCATTATTGCCCTGCCGTACAGACCTCGTTACAGGAAATGGTTTGGAAATGTGTTGGTTAATTATAAGCGCACTAGATATGTCCTGATACAAAATTTTTACCCATTTTTTAAACTTTTAACCAAAGCCAAAAGCGTCCAACACTTTAAACAAAAACTGATGAGAGACCCGATCAAAAGCTTTCTCTTGGTCTAAACTGATAAAAGCACAAGGTAGATCTTTTTGATCCACATTGCGTAGTAAATGACAGTTATCTTGAATAGATCGGCCAGGAACAGCACAAGTTTGATCTAAGTGCACGATACAGCCTATAACATTGCCTAAACGTGTGCACAAGTGTTTAGAAATAATTTTGACATCAACATTTAATAGAGATGGGAACGTTGTCAGCATTATTAATGTCTTTACACAAAAGAGAAATATAAGACGTTTTAGATGGCTCAGGCAAAGAAGACTCCTAACACGGAGAAGTATATCACCAAGAACATCAAAATTATATACATAAAATTCCTTAGTAAGCCCGTCTGGACCTGGAGACTTATTATTCTCCATATGAAGGAAGCGCCGGTAAATCAGCAAGGAACTGATTACAACTTTTCTCATCAATGGGCTCATAGCCAAAGAGTTCGCTATAAAAATCAACCATGATTTCACGAGAGGTAGATACTTTTTTGCCAGACGAGTCTTAAATTGAAGAAATAGTTTTCTTTTTACCTCTCTGTGCTTCCTTGCGTAAGAAATAACTTGAAGGTCTTTCAACATTTTCAAGATCCTTAGAACGAACTAAACGACCTTTACCTTCCATTTCCAAATCAGTGAGTTGTTTTTTTACAGCTGCAATGGTGACGTCACAATAAAGCCCAGGACGTAGAGATTCAGCCTGACACAATTTTTTGTATTGTTTAATTAAACCATTATGAAGAGATGCCCTTTGTGACTTACGTACTTGCGCAAATAGTTTAACAAATGACCGAATTTCTAACTTAAAGGCATCCCACCAATCTAAAGTCATAGAATTTAGGGAGAGGACATTATTTAAACAGAACCCATGAAATAAAACCTTAAATGAATTATCTAATAAAGAATTATTAAACTTAATATATCCCGGACAAAACTTATGCCAGCAAAATCCCTTAGCTTAAATGACACATAATAATGGTCAGAAAAAGAACAAGGCGATATATCAGCAGACATAAGTGTATAGCGGAGAGCAGAGGAAATATAGAACCGATCCAGACGAGATCCAACGCCGGCTGAGTTACGCCAGGAAACCGCCACAGAATCAGGAAATTTAGAACGACAGACATCAAAAACAGAAAAATCAGAAACCCACTGCTTAAGAATATGTGACCCTGCTTGCACTAAACTTCTTCCCCCAATTTTATCTAACTGTAAATTCATTACACAATTAAAATCCCCTCCTAAAATTACCAATTTACTAGTGACTAAGTATTTGGTGAGAGCTCTGAAAAAATCAACCCTATCGGCATCTATATTAGGAGCATAAACATTTATAAAACGGACACTATGTCCATCA
This sequence comes from Haliotis asinina, assembly GCF_037392515.1. Lineage (NCBI taxonomy): Eukaryota > Metazoa > Mollusca > Gastropoda > Lepetellida > Haliotidae > Haliotis > Haliotis asinina. The sequence goes on along the minus strand of NC_090281.1, from coordinate 11,426,739 downwards.
ATAGCCAAATCCACAACGAGCAAGCTGCCTTCCATATCAAAGTAAAAATAATCAACAACATAATTAACCTTAGATGACACTATAAAACCCACCCCGCGACTAAAATTACTTCCAAGACTCCAAAAAGCAATCCCCTGAAATCTTGACTCACATTCTTTTGCTAATATTAGGTTATAAATGTGGGTTTCTTGACGAAATAGAAAATCAATGCTATCATTAACAAAAGAATCAGCCAGAAAATTGGACTTAGCAGGATTGTGTATAAGACCATTGCAGTTAATTGACTCAAAATTGTACATGATATTCAATAAACAAGAAGCGCACGTAAAATATATACAAATTAAATACACCTTGGAACCCAGAATTATTTATCATAACAAACACTTCACTTAGACCATAAGCATGGCAACAAATATTCCATAATTTAAACCACAAACACAGCAACACGTAACATCATATTTCCGGCCAAAATATATCTGAAAAACGTCACGTAGACGTAAAACAAATTATTTACGCAAATGAGGTATACCAATATATTATACACACTAAAAGTGATAAAAAAAGATATTACCCACAATCCACTAGCCAGACAAAATGAAGTGGCATGCCCTGATCTCGGCAAGCTGATAACACAAAACAAGAACATCAACATACATATAAACTCCCTACCTAGGGAGAGCCTGGCGAACAAGTTAATAATCAGTATTCTATCTCGTTTAGTGGTGGGAGTAGCAAACTCGTTATCAGATAGCACCATCATCAAAATAAATAATGGAGGATCAAGTTTTCCTTCGAATACTCTCTCAGCCCTACGAGATCCCACTGGGGACCGTACCACTGTAGCTGCATCAGCTACCCCTAACGGAATAGCAGAACACCTGGTTTTTCCCTGATGAGGACCCCCGGGAGCTTGATCGGCGACGGTTCTTACTTTTCACAGTATGATAATCCTGTGAATCTATGTCATCAAAAAGGGAATCTGTATCTTGAGAATCCAAATATTCTTGCACTTCCAATGGGGACACTGAAGCAACTGATGCATAAGATTTTGTCATATCCCTACTCTCACTCTGATCCGTATTCTCCTCCTGATTTATGCTCTCACCCTCAATACCCTCTGTTTCTCACTATCAGTCTCCTTAGTATCTCTCTCCTGAATATCTCCCTCCCCATCATGAATAGACTGATCATCCTCAACAATATCAGGGATCACAGTACGTGGGTCCCTTGTATCCACGCCACTATTGTCAACGGCAACAGTATTATCCACAAGTTTTTGTCTGTTAGTGTACTTTTTAGGGCACTCAGGCCTCGTAAGTCCCAGACTGAAGCAATTTAGACAATCAGGAAGCCTATCTGGTCCTGTGATCAGCATGGACATCCTGTCACAGAGTCTCACAATGTTGTCAGTCCTTCCAGTCTCCAACTGTATCTGGATAATTCTCACTCCAGTCTGCATCGGCATACCACCAACAATCTCTGTTTCAGCTGCGACTGATAGCACCTTCCCGTATCGGGAAATCCAGTTGACTTACATGGAGAGTAGCCATAAGGCCGAGAAGCGATGCCGGTTGTCGGCTAGCGCCGACAAAATACCTCTAAACCCACAGCATCTCATTAAGGGGCTGGATAGTTACATTACCTCTTTCAAAATATTCACCTCCAAAATTACACGCACAAAAACACGCAACTTCGGACCACAGACGATTGCCACGGCCAAACTGATCATCTTTGTGGAGAAATTTGACAATTTTGTGTCAAGGCAACAAAATGTGTAAATATCCTTATTTATTTCTTTGAATAAACAGCGCAGGCGCTATAACGTTGGGGCGACATAGGAAAAGCGTCCTGCAGCTAGGGCAATGAGCCGGTGGTTCGGCGCTTAATGAACGAGGCGTGGGGACAGCAATTGGAAAAGTTTGTGCAGTCCCGACTTTGAGAAAGTCGCGCCCAGACAAGCGAAAAAAAACCCGCAGTAACTGACCGCGTGGATTAAATCCACTAAACTGAAATACATTTCACGTATCAAAACAATGTTAGGGTAGGTGAATTTAAATTAAGAAATAGAGTGAAAATTAAAGAAACTTTGAAATTTCAATGTAAATTGACCCGGGAGAAACCCGCCAAGCCTTCTGGTACTTCCTTACCACTCGAAAACACTTTCTAGAGGTTAGCTGGCGCTTAAGACGTGTGTTATCGACGGGGCAGAATGTGGTTGTGAGGGTGTGATTGTCTACGACGTAATTTCCGGCGAGCGACATCATGGCCGACGTCCTTGGATACGGGGACAGAACACAACTGCAAGTGGAAAATAAATCACTTTGGGGTACTTGCCGGGGCTTGGTTTGGACGGAGTACAATGTGGTTGAGTGGATGGGTCCATTTCTACAGTTTGGAAGTGGTTGCATGGTGCCTCCAGTGAAACGCACGCGCGAAAAGGGAGGGGACGGCGCAAAGTGAGATTACAAAAGGGAAATGAAATGTGAAAAAGAGAGTGCTAAGTTAAGGGTTCTATTATTTTAATTGTATTATGAGTGGTGGGCCATTCCCGGAGGTACTGCAATACCGGGCCAACCCGTGATGAGGGCGGAGCAAGCTCCGTGGCACCTCATCCCGTTGCAAAAATCCGTTTATTATCGATGTCTCCAATAGGAGACGTATCAGATATTAAGCTGATAAGAACAGATACTTTTTCTATTTTATAAAATTTATTGCCTAAAGATGATTTTTGCACAGTCGCGGACAGCGCTTTCACTACAGGCTCGCCTAAAAGTATCACATTGTTTGGACCCTGCAGTGCTAACAAAGAGACTGACTAGTAGAAGAAAGAGAAGTCATGTAAAACCAAACAACCAGATAAAAGTGGGTACACCAATATATGTATACAAAGGCAGAAGTAAACGGATTCAAACGCCGACTGCCTTACACCGGCTACTATTAAAATGAATGACAGACAGGGAAGATGGGAACAAGGATCTAGAAATGTACAATGATCATGGCAAAAAGTAACAATGAGAAGAAATGCAATAAGACAACTTACACATGAAACAGTAATCGAATTTGGAAATCAACTGAACAAAAACAAAGAAGAAGATAGCCAATAATCAGAGAAAACAGATGGAGAAAAACGAAAAAAGTCGACCCTGTCTTAAGGGATGACAAAAACGCAACATGATATCGTTTCCAGTTAACTTTTTGTGTTCAAATTTATTCAAATTCCGTACCTGCCAAATACAATACTTTGCCAAACTCAAAAAGGCAAATACAGACAGCTTTCCGACACAAATTTGGAATTTTCGGCACCAACGTAAACCGAATGATCTCATTACCTTTTGTTAACTGACGAAAAGAAAGATGATGTAACCATTTGAAAACGATATCCCACAAAACCATGACACATGGGCAATAGATAAAAAGATGATCAGAAGTTTCTATTGCCATACGACAGAGAGGACAGACATTCCCCGGGTGTAAAGAGTATAACCTAAGGGGAGAGAATCATAGATAAGACGATAATTCACCGATTTTGACAGTGGATCCACAAAATGATGATGAAGATTATGCCAAACATACCGAAAAGGAATACGTGGATACACTCTTGCAACTTTATGTTCAAGAAGCGGTTGTAAAAGACAATGATAAAACTGTTTAGACGTAAATTGAAGGATATCCACAAGTGAGGTTGGATTACAAAATTCAAAACGTTGTACAGCCTAACAACAGTGCCGGTAGAAAAGGGGCATCGTCTCTGAATGAGGAATTAATAGTCAGAACGATAGCGATTTAAGGACATACCTAACCAATGTTTAGCAAAAAAGGTCCACTTCGCTGAAGAATCACACAATAAATTTTGAACATGCCGCAAATAAAAGGATTGTAATTTGGACTGGATCCAAACCCCCCTCCAAAAGAGGTTGATAACAAATAGCACGCCGAATAGGTTCAGCTGTGGAATTCCAAACATACCGAAAAGTCTCCCTCTGGAACAGGTCGACAAAGTGTTTTGAATAAGCTGTGACCGCCCCACGGTACCACAACTGAGGCAAAGCCATAAGGTTGCACACAGTAGTTCAACCTTAAAATTGACATGGAACGCCTATTGTTAAAATTTAAAACTGACCGAAATTTAGATAGTATAGGAAACAGTTGATCGTCAGCATTGATATTCTTGCCTGTTATAATGCCAACAGTTTTTGACTGCTCGATGCAAGAAATACCGAAAGGATGATCAGACCGACTATTCCATTTACCAACAAAAATGCCATGAGTTTTTGAAAGATTTAATTTGGAGCCAGACGCATTACCTAAAAGCGATATGCTGTCAAAAGATTAGCAATAGAAGCGTCTGTTGTGCAAAATCCCAGCCCGTCATCAGCAAAGGCAGATATTTTTGCTGAGTCATCTGTACGCGTACCAGGCAATTTAACACCATGAATACCAGCATGATTTCGGATATAATGTAAGAGAGGCTCTAGTGATAATACATACAGAGAGGGAGGTAATCCACATCCCTGCCGGACAGACCTCGTTACAGGAAATAACTTTGAAATGTGCTGATTAATTATAAGCGCACTAGATATATCCGTATAAAGAATTTTTAACCATTTTTTTCTTACAAATATGACCAAAGCCAAAAGCGTCCAAAACTTTAAACAAATACTGGTGAGAAACCCGATCAAAGGCTTTCTCCTGGTCGAAACTGTTAAAAGCACAAGATAGATCTTTTTGATCCACATAATCAAGCACATTACGGATAAGATGGCAGTTGTCATGAATAGATCTGCCTGGGACAGAACAAGTTTGGTCTAAATGCACGATACTACCTATAACCTTGCCTTAACGTGTGCATAATAATTTAGATATTGCCTTCACATCAACATTTAATAATGAAATAGGGCGCCAATTGCGAACATTGTCGGCATGATGAACATCCTTACACAGTGAAGAAATATAAGACGTTTTTGAAGAGGAAGGAAGACAATTATGTTGAAATGACAGTTGAACAACACGAAGAAGGATATCACCAAGACAAATCAAAGGTGGACAAATAAAATTCCTTAAAAAGTCCATCCGGACCTGGAGATAAAACATTCCCCATAGCCTTAAGGGTCTTCAGAATTTCATCCTTTAGAATATCACCTTCCAGGGATGCCGAATCAAGTTTAGGTAAATCAGCAAGGAATGTATTACAGATTTCCTCATCAATGGGTTCATAGCCAAAGAGATCGTTATAAAAATCAACAAAAGCACCCATAATGTCACGACGGTAGTTACCTTATAACCTGAAGAATCCAGAAGAGATGCAATAGATTCCCATTGACCTCTGCGCTTCCTTGCGCAAAAATATCTAGAAGGCTCTTCACCAATTTCGAGGTCTTTAGCTTTAGAACGCACTAAAGCACCTCTAAATTCCAACAATTCCAAATTAAGAAGTTGTTTCTTTACATCTGCAATTTGATCTTAATAAAGTCCGCGATGTAAAGATTCGGCATGGCATAACTGTTTATACTCGGACACTAATGCAGTCCGAAGGGATGCTCTATCAGACTTACGAACTCTTGCAAGCAATTGAAGATAATTTCGAATTTAAATTTTAAAAGCATCCCACCAGTCAAATGTAATATAATCTAAAGAGGGAATCTGAGCTTTACAAAAGCCTTGAAACAAAAGGCGAAAGGATGCATCAAATAAAGAATTGTTACATTTAAAATAACCAGGACCAAACTGAATGCCAGCAAAATCTGTCAGCTTAAAAGACACGTAATCATGATCAGAGAAACAACAATGAAAGATATCAGATGAAACAAGAGTACAACGAAGATAGAGGCGGTCCAAACGAGACCGAACACCGGCTGTATTGCGCCAAGACATCGTTTGAAGACCAGGAAATAAAGAACGATACACACCAAATAATGAAAAGTCAGAGACCCACTGTTTAAGAATGGCAGCACCTGGTTGTTGAAAATCCCTGTCCCCAAGCTTGTCTAATTTATTGTTTAAAACATAATTAAAATCACCACCCAAAACAAGCAGCCGATTAGTGACCAAATATTTTTCTATACTGCGAAAAAAAACTCAACACGATGAGCAGGGATATTAGGAGCATAGCCATTAAGGAATCTGACGATATTCACATCAATAGTCAAATCAACGAGTAAGAAGCGCCCCTCAATGTCAAAATAGAAATAATTAACATGAAAGATAACTCGGGATGACACCAAAAAGCCAACCCCCCTACTAAAAGTGTTCCGGTAAAAACAGTCTAAAAGTAGACTTCCGGTTGCGCATGGGACAAGGTCGGACGTGATTCATATCGGCTCCGCAACCCACGGACCTTTTTTTCTCTTTTTTTACTGGAAAGGTTCGCCAATGAATACATTATTGGGTTTCCAGCAACACCCACTTTACCTAAATTACTAAAAGTGAGAAAAAAAACCCGCTGGAACTTTTTAACATTCTTGGACTTTTCTGTGTTCGTGTACCATGCCGGACCAGCGACACACACGCTCAAACTCAACAATGGAGGAGGTCGTACAAGCTTCGGAAAAAAAGGTTGGCTGAGTTGATTAAGGATACTAATTCAGAACTGCGAGCTTCAATAGACTCTATAAAAACAGAATTAACAGAAATGAAAGGCCAAATAGCCGCAACTGACCACGAGGTGTCATTGCACACTGACGAAATCAGGGACCTCCGTGGTGAACTCACAAAAGTTAAGCAAGCTTATGAGACTTTTTGGAAAAACAAGTTATACTCAAAGACATTCATGACAGGAGAAGTAATCTCCTATTTTACGGAAGTCCAGAGGAACCAGAAGAAAATGCCGAGCGGGTATTGAGAAACTTTTTTTGTGCGTTGTTTAAACTTAAGCGAACAACGAGTTAGTGACATTTACTTCAAAGTTGCACACCGCCTGCCAAAGTCAGAGTACCAAAGGGAACATCGCCCTTCCGCTCCTCGCTGTATAATAGCCACCTTTCTCCAAATAAGTGACAGAGAAGCAGTTTATGAGGCCAGGAAGCAGCTGAAAGGGACAGGATACAGTGTCCAAACAGACTTACCGGGTGCGATGAAAAAGAGGAGAGCCATCCTTGGACGTCAGGCAAACAACATCCGTGAAACGACCAAACTCTGGACTAGGGTCCGAGTCGTAGGAACAGAGGTGGTATTGGAGACCAGAGATCCATTAATCCCATCGTCCGTGTGGAAGATATACCAATAGATATTCTTCGTCCCTGATACCTGGGCCGTCATGCTTTGTGTTTACAAACACAACAAACGATATGGACAAATGATACCCTCCTACAACATACTTCGGTGGTGCACAACAACCGGTAATTTCGGCTGTTCCTTTCCGATTCCTCTATACAAACACAAACAATGTGGAAAAAGGATTTCCAAAAACAACTCTTTAATTATCACGTTATATTTTGAGTTATGATACATTATACAATACCTGCGATTTGCCTGTGCTTTTTATTACATTTATATAATAAGTTGCACGGTTATCGTGTTCGACCTCACGTGCTTTTCACACGCGCTGAGCGGCAATATGTCTCTCTAGTTTGGGACACGTGGGGCGATTACTTGGCTCCGAATGTTTTAGTGTCTCCTCTGTCTGATTTTATGATTGTATGGAACATATATTGGAGCACACGTAGTGAGTATCGACATATTTAAGTAAACAATTACTTAAATACCTGTTTTACGAGTTGTGGCGTGCTACAACTAACCAGACAATAGTAATCTGCTTTTGTATTTGTTTCTACCGAATTATATCTCTATCTATAACATGCCGTAAATTATGACCTCCTTTTCCGTTCACGAGGCACTGCTTGCACAACCAAGCAGACAGTATTATTTTTGTGTTTCTATTGTTCTTAACGCCATGCCTGTGTATAACAAATGTGAACTACATTTCTATAACCAGCTGCACGGCCATCGTGTCCGAGCTTACGTGCTCTTCGCGCTCTGTGCGAAAGTGTGTTTCTCTAGCTTGGGACACGTGGCGCGACTATTTGCTTCATTTGGCTCTGAATGTTTTGTGTCTCCTCCGTCTGACTTTACGATTGTATGGAACATATATTGGAACACACGCAGTGAGTATCGATACATGTAAGTGAACAAGTACTAAAATACCTGTGTTTTACGAGTTGTGTGCTACAACTAACCAGACAAGTAATCTGTTCTTGTATTTATCTTACCATCGAATTATGTCTCAATCTATAACATGCCGATCATTATGACCTCTTTGGTTCGCGAGGCACTGCTTGCACAACCAAGCAGACAATATTAATTTTGCCTTTCTATTGCTCATACCGAGATGCTTGGGTATTGTATTACATTTCAATAACTAGTTGCACGGTCATCGTGTTCGATCTTACGTGCTTTTCGGGCTCAGAGCAGCAGCGTGTTTCTCTAGCTAGGGACACGTGGCGCGATTACTTGAGGAGACGTGCTATCCTTGGCTCTGAATGTTTAGTGTCTCCTCTGTCTGATTTTATGATTGTATGGAACATATATTGGAGCACACGTAGTGAGTATCGATACATGTAAGTGGACAAATACTTTAATACCTGCGTTTTACGAGCTGTGACTTGATACAAAAACCAGACAATATGTATTTGTTTCTACCGAATTATGTCTATCTGTAACATGCGACAATTATGGCCTTCTTTTCGGTTCACGGGGCACTGCTTGCACAACGATGCAGGTAATATCAATCTTGTTTTGTATTGTTCATGCTGATCTTCACTACCTCATTTTGATAAACCAAAGGTGCTCAACAAAACCTTTGATATGTTCCACTACTAGTCTCTCGCTGTGCGCGGGAATCTATTTTAATAACTCAGAACACGCGGCGTGATTACCTGAGAGATATGTTTTTGCCTTTGTTTTTGAGTCCTTCTCGTTCTTTGCGAGATGATATGGACCACATACTGGAGCAAAGGAAATAACAGTGGGTAATGATTCATCTTTTTTTTTTCTCTCTCTTAATACTCGTGGTTTACGGGATGCGGATTGCTACAACCAATAGTAATTGTTTTTAACACTGTTTCACCAAATTATCTTTCCAGTTATGAAATGTTAGACTCCACTATCCCTTTCAAAAACCAGATGGGCTCCACCTTCCGATACTATTCGTACTACCCGTGGGTTGCGGGCTGTTACAACCGACCGGTTGATCTTTGATATTTTCGTTGTTTTATATATTCTTGTTTCCATTTTTACCATGTTGAATATCACAATCTCTCCTTTGATAGCAAGATGTGCTCAAACAATACCTTTGACATGCCTTTGTAGATACCACTATGTAACCACTATCACCTTGCTACAATCCACTACGTCTAATGTGAATATTATTGACAATGGCGGATAAACTAAAAATTATATCACAAAACTGTAGGGGTATAAATGATAAACTTAAGCGTAAACAATTGTTTACATTTCTAAAACGTAAAAAAGCATCCATTTATTGCCTACAGGATGTACACTTCAGGGAAAATATGGAAATTAAAATACGGGATGAATGGGGAAATAAAAACTGCTTTTTTAGTTCCTTTAGGAGTAATTCTCGTGGCGTAGCAATCTTATGCTCTAAATGGCTAGACTTTAAGTTGCAAGGGATATCAACAGACGAAAAAGGTAATATGATTATAATTGAAATGAATTTAGATAGCTATAAACTCGCTATTGTTAACCTCTATGGTCCAAACAATGACGATGCAGAGTTTTATATATCCCTTAAGCAAAAAATACAAAGATTTCAAAGTGACCATGTGATTTTATGTGGAGATTGGAACGCTGTACAAGAATTCTCTATTGACACATTCAATTATAAGCATATGAATAACTCTAAGGCCAGAGACCAAATTGTACAATTAAAAGAAGATTTAGATTTCGTTGATGCCTGGCGTGAAATGAACCCCTACGACCGGCGATATACTTGGCGACAACCCACTCCACTTAAACAAGCGCGCTTAGATTACTTTCTTGTATCCCATAATATATTACCCTCAATTATACAATCAGACATAGAACCAGGCTTTAAAACAGACCACTCGTTGATATCAATGACATTCAAACTATCGGATCTAAAACGCGGCAAAGGGTTTTGGAAATTTAATAACTCTCTACTAAGAGACCATATTTATGTAAAGAAAGTGAAAAGTATTATTTCAGAAACAGTTGCTCAGTATAAAGTAGATACAGAATCTGATGACTGCACCATTAATGACCAACTTCTTTTCGAAACTATCTTATTAATGATCAGAGGAGAAACCATTAAATACTCATCCTTCCAAAAAAGGAAAGAATTAAGAGAGAAAAATATCTTTCTGATAATTTAAATGAAAAAGAAATACAACTTGATGAATCTAATAGTGAAACCGTTAAAAAGGAAATAATCACCGAAATAAAGGCTATTCAACAGGAACTTGAAGAAGTATATCAATTTAAAACCCAAGGCTCAATTCTAAGATCGAAAGCGACTTGGATTAGCAAGGCGAAAAACCATCCTCTTTTTTCTTGGGACTGGAATCTAGAAATTTCCTTAATAAATCTTTTTCTAGATTACAAGACTCAAACGGACGTATTCTTGAGTCCCAAACTGACATTGAGAATGAAGTAAAACTGTTCTACCAAAAACTGTACAGCAAACGTGATGTCTCTGACATAAATTTAGATAATCTGCTTAAAGGCAATTCTGTTCCGAGGCTAAGTAGTGATGCTGCGGCGAAATTGGAAGGTATACTTACAAACGATGAAATTCTTGCCTCCCTAAAATGTCTTAAAAATAACAAGAGTCCTGGTGCAGATGGTTTCACCGCAGAATTCCTTAAATTTTTTTGGTGTGACTTAGGCAAATATTTGGTTCGTTCTTTGAATTATGGATATAAAAATGGAGAATTATCAGTATCACAAAAACAGGGACTTATCACATGTATACCTAAGGGAAATAAACCAAGACAATTTATGAAAAATTGGCGTCCAATATCATTGTTATCAATATTTTATAAAGTTGTTTCAATGGCAATTTCTAAACGAATAAAACCTGTGTTGAACTTACTGATCAACGAAGATCAAAAAGGCTTTATGTCTGGTAGATACATAGGGGATATCACCAGACAGATATATGACTTAATTGAGTATACTGATACATATCAAATTCCCGGACTTTTATTATTGATAGATTTCGAAAAGGCCTTCGACACTGTTGATTGGTCGTTTATTGAAAAAGCTTTAACCTTCTTTAATTTTGGGGAATCAATAAAACAATGGATAAAGGTTTTCTATAAAAATATTAAATCGAGTGTCCTGGTAAACGGTTTTGGGACAGATAGCTTTGAAATACACAGGGGCTGTCGTCAGGGTGACCCATTATCACCATATCTCTTTATACTTTGTGTTGAAATTCTTGCAACAATGATACGTAATAAAGCAGAAATAAAAGGAATCCATGTAGGCAATGTAGAATATCTGCTAAATCAGTTTGCTGACGATACAACCTGCACCTTAGATGGAACAGAACGTTGTCTACACGCAGTGCTCCAAACCTTAACTTTCTTTGCCCGTTTTTCAGGATTAAAGGTCAACATCGACAAAACTAGAATAATTTGGATTGGCTCAAAGAAACGTTCAAGAATTAAACTTTGTCTGAAGTGGAATTTAAACTGGGAACAAGGAAACTTTGAAATATTAGGGATAAAATTTGACCTGGATATTAAAGAAATGATTGATTTGAACTACAAAGATAAGTTACGACATTGCGAATCCCTCATGTCAATATGGTCAACTCGAAACCTAACCCCACTGGGCAGAATAACTGTCTTGAAATCGCTTGTCCTCCCAAAACTAAACCATTTGTTTGCCTCTTTTCCTAACCCTCCGGATAAAATGATTGAGGATTTGCAAGGTAAATGTTTCCGATTTATATGGGGGAACAAACCCGATAAGGTGAAACGTGATCAATTAATATGTACTGTAAAAGATGGGGGTCTTAATGCACCAAATATTAAAGAAATAATGCAAGCTCAAAAAATTTCCATAATATGACGATTTTATAATAACCACACCAAATGGTGTAATCTCTTTTCTGAAAATTTGCCTAAACTGGGATCTGCAACGATCTTCGAATATAATTGTCCAAATCTTAGAAACATTATCAATCCACTTGTAAGAAACAACTTCTACTGTGATCTCCTGAATGCCTGGTGGGATCTACTATCCGCAGATGGGGCAACAAATTCACAAAACATTACCTCTCAACTTATTTGGTACAATCAAAATATTTTAATCGATAAGAAAACTATATTTTACCGAAACTGGAATGCAAAAGGTGTAATATTTATAAACGATCTCCTGAATGACTCTGGAAATTTCCTTTCTCGAGATATCTTTGAAAATAAATACAATGTAAAAACAAATTTTCTAGAATATTCAGGTGTAATAAACTCAATTAAAAACATTCCTCAAAAGAAGAAATATTAGCTTAGAAACAATTAGGAAAAAAAAACCCTTTGCAACCATAAATGTTAAACCTTTTGAATAGGCAAAAACAAGGCAGTCAATTATTTTACAGGGCCCTACTGGAAACAAAATCAATAAAAAATCAACATTGCGTAAAATGGAATAGAATTCTAGAGAAAAATATTGATACAAACTATTGGCAACAATACAACCATATCCCCTTCCGTTGTTCTGAAGATACCACTCTGCAATGGTTTCAATACAAACTCTTGCATCATATTTTACCAACAAAAAATAGACTCTATAAGATGCAATATGTTGACAATAACCTGTGTAGCTATTGTTCGGCTTCTATAGAGACAATAACACATTTATTTTACGACTGTAGCAAGGTTAGTCACATGTGGCGAAATCTTCAAAACTGGCTCAACAAAAACCTCGAGGCAAATTTAAAGTTCACTAAAAAACAAATTCTGCTTGGATTCGACCAGAAAAATAATGACCCAATCAACATAATTCTTATTCTATTCAAAAAGATTATCTTCGACTGTAAAACATCCAAACAGATGCCAACTTTTCGGTTTTTACAACTGGAACTTAAAAAATATTATGAACTAACAAAATATTCAGCTGCGATATGTTCAAAAATTGATCACTTTTATAAATTTTGGTCTATCTGCCATGGTCTGTTTTCTGAATGATGCCCTAACTTTTGCATGTTATATTATGTATCTTCTCTTTTCCTTAATTACAAACCCACAGAATGTACTCATCATAAATGGACTTGTGTATCAAAGTAAAAATGGAAAAATATAAAAAAAATAAATAAATAAAAGTGTTACCAACACTCCAAAACGCTCTACCTTGAGAAGTGGAAGCAAATGATTTAGCGAGATGGAGATTATATACATGGGTCTCTTGGAGAAACAAAAAGTCAACCGAATGAGAATGAAAATATTGTGATAACAGACGAGACGTATTTGGGTCATCTAATAACCCATTACAATTAACAGACAAAAAGGAATACGTGTGAAAAGGGTTGTTGGTGACAAATAGAAATAGATAATAAATATAAACAATACAAGGGAACATGGCATAAAACAATACAATGATACACAAGCAAGAAGAATAGGAAAAGGCAACAATACAAGTGAACTGTAATAGATAAAAAGAAAACAAGGCAGGAGCACATAAAATCCCTCCCACCTACCAAACCCCTGTTGAAAATATTTAAAGTAGTCAAAAAAGTAACCCAAACAAATTTCGAAACAGCAATCTAAATACCAGAAATTGCATAAAACCCTAACACGGAAGGATAAGACGAAAAAAGAAAAGACCAAGTTAAAAAGAAGGGGAAAAACAATCAGATGGAAATAAGGAAACCCCATGAACATCGAATTTCTCGGAGAATAAGAATCACTACAGCTAAGACTCTGTGGGTATCGCAAATCCCCACAGCCAAGCGCCACTCCTAAAACACAACGCTCAAGCGGACGCAGAAAAAGGCCCCCAGCAACACACCCAAACATGCCACAAAAAAACAAGTGAAAAAAACGCAGCAAGAACCAGCCACACCAAATACACACAATGGCAATACAATTGAACAGAGATATAACTTAGGAGGGTCAACGGACAGGACAGTTACTAGACACAAAAATATATCAGCGTACCTTATGGGAAAGGTGGAAGAAAGATATACAAGAAATATAACAATCACAGAAAAACGAACACAAGAAATGTGCAATAACAAACATATCAAGATATAAATGCACAGAAAGATAATCAAAATAGCAACGCAATGGAACCGGGGCAGACAAAATGAAAAAAACGCACATAAAAGCCCCGTAACTACCCCAACCCATCCTAAAACACCAAGAATAGAGGCAAAATACACCCCCTAAACAAAACCATGCCCAACAATAAGAAATACCACAAATATCTTGAAACAAAAACGCAGAAGAACATGAAATATAAACAGGAAAAGAAGCAAAAAGAAAATTTATAAATACAAGGCTAAAAACAAACGAATGGAAATAAAGAGACCCCATGTAAAGCGAAGGAGAGCACCACCCATACCAATACAAGAAAACCAGAGGCACCATATAACAAAGGGAGACAACCCACACAATCCCACCCCACCCGGCGAAGAAACAAATACAAACCTCACCAGCAGAACATGCAAATAGGGAAACAGGAAGCCCAGACAGAAAAAAATACACTGTGGGCAACATTCAAACCCAACCAGGAAAACAACAAAAGGGTAAAACACTACCTCCCACCAAACCAGCAAAATGACGAAACAGAATATAAGATACACATACAGAGGATGCAATGAAAAACACAGAAAAGGCTGTCCACACACAGCAAAAATGGAAAAAATTAAGCATCTCATAAAACAAGGGGAACACAAGTAATATCCCCACAAACAGAAAAAAGTAAATGGACTTACTACATTCTGATGTATGTCTGAAGCTAAAATAAAGAACATAGACAAAAATAGCAACAAGACAGAGTAAAAACCGACGCCTAAGGCGACCAACTAAAAAGTACAGAAAAACACGGCAATCATGATGTTATATTGGAGTGCACTCCCTGGAAAGGGAGAAACCTGGCTGTCAGTCAAAAAGTCCATCAAGCAGTCTCCTGGTCCAGGGACATACAAGAATCATGATCAACTACAAAAGAATGAAACATTAGGGGGGATCATGAAGTTCTGCAACTGTATGTCTACGTTTAGTAGATTGCGACCAATCAACCGCTACAGAGGCAGCTGCAACTACACCCGAAGGGAGAGAACTCGATTTATGCTGCCGTTGCTTACCACGGGAACGCGACTTATGGGGAACTTGAAATTCCTGAGAATCGTCGTCACTAGGCACATCCAAAGGAAGCAGCGCTGCCACAGCAGCAAAGGATCTAGGAGTGTCAGAGGTACTGCTCCCCTGCACCGGATCCTGCTCAGACACATCAGAAATAGGTACAACCTCGAGCTCTATAGCCCTATCCCCCTCCTGGCTGAAAGCAGGCTGAAAGGACTCACCTGCCACATTGTCCTGTTCCACAGACATCGGTTCAGTAGCCACGTGATCCTGACCTGGCACCGGCAACATGGACACTTCCTCCAAAATGGCTGCTTCCCTCGCCTTACGGTTCTTGAAGCTGTCTGGACAGTCAGCCCGGCTGTGGCCGAGTTTATAACATCGTAAACATATAGGCATCCTCCCTGGAGCAGTGATTAGCATGGAAACCCTGTCTTTGAAAGCATCTCCTAAACAAACAACATAAGGAATATGTTCACGGCCCTCTTGGTTCAAACGAATCTGCACAATACGCACACCTGTTTTAAAGGTACCTCCATGAATTGACAGTTTCATGAGTAATATTCATGACATCTCCATACTTCAGAAAATAGCTTTTTAGGAAGGAATCCTTTACAACGCCATGCACCCAGTGGATCCTAAGATCCATAATCTCAACTTCATAATGAGTGAAGCGTAACACAATACCTCCATGATGTAGGGTCTCTGTCTGGACTAATAAACGAGCACGGTTATCCTTATGTAAGGTCACATACCACACCCCCATTTTTTCAGTTTTCCATACAGAATCTATTTCACACACTGAGACCTCACCAGTTCCTCTCTGTCCAATCGACCATTCTATTCTTCAATGCGAACAGTCCGCCTGGAAGCAACTGCATAATAATGGCCACTGGCGATGGGTGGGGCAATCACGGCACCCCAAAGAGCCATGCCAGGAAACGGGTGGGCAGAGCCAAAGGTCCAACTGCAAGAGAAAGTGGGGGGGAGGCTCGAAGACCACACAGTTGTGAAACAACTGATGCCCACCCGTAGACCTAGAAGAGAGACAACAATAAGCAAAACTACAAGAGTGAGTGAGAGAGTGAGTTGAGTGTTACGCCGCACTCAGCAATATTCCAGCTATATGGTGGCGGTCTGTAAATAATCGAGTCTGGACCAGACAGACCAGTGATCAACAACATGAGCATCGATCTGCGCAATTGGGAACCGATGACGTGTCGACCAAGTCAGCGAGCCTGACCATCCGATCCCGTTAGTCGCCTCTTACGACAAGCCGAGTCGCTTTTTATGGCAAAAATACAAGAAACAACAACAGATACAAGTAGGCATATGAACACTCTACAAGAGAGCAGAAAGGTAATCGCTACTAAACCCTGATACATTTTTCTTTTTGATAAAATTTATTAGCCTAAGATGTGAATTTTGTACAAACGCGGACATAACAGAAAAGGACACTAAAGAAAAGAAAAGTTCATGATTTAACAATCTGCACTTGAAATAGTAAAGTTCTCAAACTCATGATTGCCAATCTCTAGTTGAGCCCACGCCTTCTTCAATCGATCCACAAAATCTCTCACGAGATAAACCACACGACTCCTCTGTTGAGCATTCAATTTGTCCTTAAACAGTTTAAACTCCACTGGCTGTGCCATGAAAACAATGAATCCTTTCTCATTCCGTGAAATGTTAAAGGTAAAAGTTCTGCTCCAGTCTTTTCCCAAGGGATCTACTTCTAATTCTGCATCCTTCTGATAAACTGTCTGCAGCTCTACAGGCCACTGGCTGACGGCAAAGGAATATCCATCTGAGCAAGAGCCTCATCCTGTGAAGTCTGCTCAGCCCAACTAAGTCCTGGTGAAACACACTGTTTCTTGACAGAAGACTTCTTTGGGGACTTCTTGGAGGACCTCTTCGTCTGCTTAGCTGGCGTCTCAATAACCCTTAGTACACTTATTTCTTTCTCCGAAGCTCCATAAGAATCCTCAGAATGACCATCTTCATCATCAGACACAGTAATCATATCCTCACTGTCATCGCTTAGCTCTAGTTCCTTGTTCACTTCTGCCTTTACTTCTGGTACCTCTCCTGAATTCGGACACTTAGCTCTCACATGACCCACTGAATGACACCGCAAGCAGATTGGAAGTCTTCCTGGCGCTGTAACAAGCATAGATTGTTTCTCACCAAATCTCACAATATGAGGAATGGCTGACATCTGAGAATCTGTAAGTTCCATTTTCACAATGCGAACACCAGTAAACACATTTAACTCCATCGATGTCAACAAACTCTTTGAAAGCATCAACCACCCGGCCATACTGACTGAAATAATCCTTCAGGAAATCACTGGTAACCGTAGCATGAAGCCAATGTACCCTCAAAGAAACCATGAATTTCCCATACTCATAAAAGTAGAACTTGTGTTGTCCATGAACACACTTGAGATTGATGAACTTGTAAGCTAAATCCCGAGACTTCAAAGTAAGATACACTTGTCCCGCATGCTCAGTCCTCCAAATAGCAACACAATCTGCTAAAGAAAAGTCTGGCACTGCACTTATCAAAAGTCTTGCAAAATCCGGCACATTGCTGAATCTGGCTGTCGAGTAAACCCTGACTGTCCTTGACTCCACTTCTTTGTCCACAAAACGTTCAGGAATGGGCCCAGCATTCACTGCGAAAGTTTAAGCCATGGTAAGCAGGAACGTGAGGGGAGACCACTCAAGATCACACAGTCATAGGCTGATGCCCACTCGTAGATGTGAAGGAGAAATCATGGTAAATGAAACAAGGACAACACAACGCCAATATCACACAAGTGATGCTCGACCTTTGACTATAACACTGACACTTTGATCTTAGCCAAAAGACCGAGAAGCGATACCGGTTGTCGCCTTGCGCTGGCAAAATACCTCTAAAACCACAGCATCTCATTAAGGGGCTGGATATTTACATTACCTCTTCCAAAATATTCACCTCCAAAATTACACGCACGAATACAGGTAATTTCGGACCACGGACTAGTGCCACGGCCAAACTGCGCATCTTTGTGGAGAAATTTGACAATTTGTGTGAAGGCAACTAAATGTGTAAATAACCTTGATTATTTCTTTGAATAAACAGAGCGCAGGCTAGGGCCATCAGTCGGTGGATCGGCGCTTAATGAACGAGGAGTGGGGACAGCAATTGGAAGAGTTTGTGCAGTCCCGACTTTGGGAAAGTCGCGCCCAGACAAGCGTGAAAAAAAACACTGCAGCTGACCGCGTGGACCAAGTCCACTAAACTTAAATACATTTCAAGTATCAAAACATTGTTAGGGGAGATGAAGTTTAGTCACAAATGTTGTTTTAGTTAAGAAATAGAATGAAAGTTAAAGACACTTCAACGTAAACTGACCCGGGAGAAACGCGCCAAGGCTTTGGTACTTCCTTACCACTTGAAAACACATTCTAGGGGTTATCTGGGGCTTAAGACGTGTGTTATCGACGGGGCAGAGTGTGAATGTCAGGGTGTGATTGTCTACGACGTAATTTCCGGCGTGCGACATCGTGGCCGACGTCCTTGGATACGGGGACAGAAAAAACACTGCAAGTGGAAAATAAATCACTTTGGGGAACTTCCCGGGGCTTGGTTTGGACGGAGTACAATGTGGTTGAGTGGATGGGTCCATTTCTACAGTTTGGTAGTGGTTGCATGGTGCCTCCAGTGAAACGCACGCGCGAAAAGGGAGGCGACGGCGCAAAGTGAGATTACAAAAGGGAAATGAAATGTGAAAAAGAGAGGGCTAAGTTAAGGGTTCTATTTTTTAACTTGTATTATGAGTGGTGCCCCATTCCCGGAGGTACTGCAATACCGGGTCAACCCGTGATGAGGGCGGAGCAAGCTCCGTGGCACCTCATCCCGTTGCAAAAATCAGTTTAATATTGATGTCTCCAATAGGAGACGTATCAGATATGAAGCTGATAAGAACAGATACTTTTTTTTACTTTTTCATAAAAACTTTAATTACAGGAACTTAAATGACAGAAATAGACAGATATACCACTACCCACAACCAAGAGCACCAAGACCCCCATCCAAAATCATTTTATACAAAACAGAGCGTGAAATAGGTTCAGCCGTGGACTGCCAAATGAACCGAAACATCTCTCTCTGGAAGAGATCTACGTAATGATTTGAAACTATGGTAACTGCTCCACGATACCATAGCTTAGCCTGGCCTAAAATATTGTACAAATTAGTTTTCCAAAATACCGAAACAGAGTGTCCTTTGCATGAATTTAGAACCATTCTAAATTTACATATAATAGGATGAAATTGGTCATCATCACTGACCTCCTTGCCAACAATAATTCCAACAATTTTTGACTGGTCAATCCATGAAATGCCAAAAGGGTGGTCAGATCTGGACTCCCATTTACCAAGAAATATTCCTTTGGTTTTAGACATATTTAATTTAGACTCAGATGCTTCGCCAAATCGCTTATAGACAAGTAAAAGATTCTCAATAGAAGCATCTGTAGTACAGAACCCCAGGCCATCATCAGCATATGCCGAGACCTTTGCCGCATCATTGCTGATTAATTATTTGATTTTGACGAATTTTATGCAATAGAGGCTCCAGTGATAATACATACAAGGATGGAGACAAACCACACCCTTGTCTGACAGACCTCTCTACCGGAAATGGCCGAGAAATGTGCTGATTTACAATTACTCCACTAGATATGTCAGAATAAAGGATTTTGACCCACTTTTTAAACTTTGGACCGAAACCAAATGCGTCCTGCACTTTAAACAAATACTCGTGGGAGACCCTATCAAAGGCCTTTTCCTGATCCAAACTTATAAATGCACAAGGTAGATCTTTTCTTGATCTACATAATCAAGCACATTACGAATTAAATGACAATTGTCCTGTATAGACCGACCAGGTACAGTGCAAGTTTGATCTAAATGAACAACATTCCTCATTACAAGACCAAGAAGCGTGCATAACACTTTTGAAATAATTTTGACATCGAGGTTTAACAAAGAAATAGGACGCCAATTACGGACATTTTCTGCATGAATAAAATCCTTACAAATCAGAGTAATAAGAGAACTTTAAGATGATGAAGGCAAAGTACCCTCAGAGAAACATACATGAACGAGACGTTAAAACACATCACCAAGAATTTCAAAGGCAAACATATAAAACTCCTTGGTAAGTCCATCTGGACCTGGAGATTTGTTACTCTCCATAGCCTTAAGGGCTGATAATATTTCCTCTTTTGAAATGTCACCTTCTAGAGAATCCGAATCGGCCAAATTTAACTTAGGTAAATCCGCAAGGAATTCGCTACATAATTGCTCATCAATGGGTTCAGCCCAAAAAAGATCCGAATAGAAATCAACAAAAACACCCATGATGTCTTGAGAGGATTTTTTTAGATTGCCAAAAGTGTCCAAAATAGAAGAAATAGTCATTTGTTTACCTATCTTAGCTTCCTTGCGAAAAAAATAACTAGAAGGCTTTCCACTATTTTCAAGGCCTTTAGCCTTAGACCGGATAAGGTGACCTTTAAATTCCATCACTTCCAAATCTCTGGGTTGTTCTTTGACTTCCAATTTTTGATTAAAATATTGTCCAGGGCTTCAGTATGACATAGATTTCGGCACTGGGCTTCCAAATCTTTACGGAGGGATACACGGGACCTATATTTATCCTCCTGAACCAAACAAATAAAATCTTTAATTTTGATTTTGAACATATCCCACCACTCAAGTGAAATATTTTCCAAAGGGGGAACATTAGCATTACAAAACCCAGTAAACAAAATTTTGAATGCCGAATCAAACATGGAACTATTACATTTCCAATAAGATGGACCATAATCTATGCCATCAAAATCCTGTAAACTTACCGACACGTAGTCATGATCAGAAAACGAACAAGGAGTGATTGCCGTAGTGCCGACAGCTGATAGTAGGTGGGAGGAGAAATAGAACCGGTCAAGTCGGGATCCAACACCAGCAGTATTAGTCCAGGAAACAGCAACTAAATCTGGAAATAGAAATCGAAAAACATCAGTTAGTGAAAAGTCAGAGACCCATTGCTGAATAATATTAACCCCTTGCTGTATGGAATCCCTATTACCTCCAAGTTTATCTAACGTATTCAAAACACAATTAAAATCCCCACCAAGAATAATATGTCTATTTGTTACTAGATAACGTGAAATTGGATTGAAGAATTCTACCCTTTCTGCTGGAACATTTGGCGCATAAATATTAATCAGTCTAATTCTGGCAGTATCAGCTGTTATATCAACTATAATATACCTCCCATCAACATCATAATGATATTTATCTACAATAAATCCACATGATTTGTTAAGAATCAAAGCCACCCCTCTACTATTATTACTCCCATAGGACCAAAAGGCTTGTCCATTAAATTTATTTGCAAATGACTTTGCTATAACTGAAGAATGCACATGGGTCTCTTGAAGAAAGAGAAAGTCAATGCTGGAAGAATTAAATTTATGAGACACAATATTCAACTTACTTGGGTTGTTTAGTAACTCATTACAGTTTATCGACAAAAATTGATACATGTCATAAATTATGTGTTAAAAACATATAATATTTGGTAACTATAATGTAACAGGAAGACTCCCTACAATGGGAGAAGTATTGGAAAATCGCCATTCTTGTCTCATAGTCGGGGGACATTGTTTTGGTCATTATCACCAGATCATCAATACAAACATATGTATTACGGTTGTTCATGAACATCAGATGGACTACTAGTAGACATAGTAACTACTAGAAGAACGTGGAGGTGTGAGGGCAGTATAAGCTGCTTGGCTCACATCACCTGCCAAATGTGACTTGAATTTTTATGGCTACTGTCCTGACTGCTAGACCTTGTCTTAGACTTGCACCTAGACTTAGACTTGGACTTGGACTTTGTCTTGGCAAGCTGAAATACATCATCATCCTCTGCTCCTGTGGTAGGCAGCAATACTTCAGCTACAGCAACATCTCCCTCCTGAGAAAAAGCACTCACTTCTCCCTCCCCACGCTTCACAAACTCGTCACCAATGGCATCCTTATTCACTTCCTCAGCAACAACCACTTCTGTAACTGCTTGTCTATCACCACCTTCCCCTTCTGTCTCCATCTGTTGATCTAAACCTTCTCCCTCTCCTTGTATAGTAGAATCATCACATACCTGGTCTCTTGCTTCACTCTCCTCATCAGACTGAGCATCTACACCATGTCTAACCACAATACTGTAAGATCTGTGTCCTGTGTTCCCTTGGTCATCAGCTCTCGATGCCTGAGGGCACAGATACCGCTGATGCCCTGTCTGCCCACATTTTAAACAAATAGGGGACCGACCTGGAGCAGTAATTAACATGGCCATGCCATCACCTATTTTCACTATGTGAGGGAGTAACTTCCGGGCTGTTTCAGACACCTCAATTGTCACTAGACGTACTCCACTACACACCTTGGACCCATCTGGCAGCACGCAGGTATCATAGGCTATATTAAGGACCTTCTCGTAAGCAGAGAAATAATCCCCCACAAAACTGTCACGGACTGTATGATGTAGCCAGTGAACCCTCAGCGTAACTACCTGACGCTTGTACATAGAAAAAGTTACTTGACCATTGTCATATGTCAACGATCTAGTTTTAAGAAGAATTTCGGCCTTTTCTTTCTTATTGAAAGTCAAAAACCAGCATCCACTGCGCTCAGCCTTCCAAAAGGCTTCCAAATCAGAACCTTTAAATTCAGGCAAAGCATTCTTGATTGTATGAAACAGTTTATCTCTGGGGAAGTTCCTTACGGTAGATTCAGCCTTGACTGTAAGGTTTGCCTTCATGTCATTGAGGTGGACCTGTGACAGAGGCCGTAGCTGAAGGGCGTTTGCCCACGCCATGATGCCAGGAAAGTAAATTTGGGGGTGACCACTAAAGGTCTTCTGGCACTAAAAAAAGTACCAGAGCCCACTCGTCGACCTGTGTGAATGAAGCAGAAAATCAGTCATAGTACACAACACAAGAAAAAGCCACAATATTCACCTCCACGAATCCAAATCCTTCCAGGTGTGATGTCCTGACACAGATGCTTTTTTCTTTTTCATAAAATTTATTATGTTACAGAGTATATACAGATTTGGACAGCAACCTTGCCACTTCTCCAAAAAAATTAAAACACCTATCACAGCACTGGGAGTAGTGGCACTAACACAATAAAACTAAAGAAGAAAGAAGAAGAGATATTTTATAACGCTTCAATCACAAACACCATATTAACAATTGAAATATTCAGACTTCTGTAAATTATCAAAGAACATTTAACAGTATTATTTTGAAAAGAGGTAGAATAAAAAAGTCAGGACATACAATTATAAATTGGAAAAATCTAAAATAGCTTATTCGAATGTATGATTATAAAATTATGTACAAAATATATTTTGGCCAATAAGGAACTATCACAGGGGACATAGTATTTTATATACATATTCATATTCTTTAACTATATATATATCTTTAACAATGAAGTATTAAATTAGACGGAATTAACATAAACACAGTATAGATTTTATCACATGAATAATTGCAAAGCATCATTCCAGACCGAGCAAAAGATGGCAGAAGAGAGCCAGTACTTAGCAAAGGAAGATCTGGACAGTCTAAAGAAATCGACCCTACGTGTTTTTAGGAGTGAAAGAAACCGTAAGACAATATCATCTCCATTTAGCTGCTTGTGTTCAAATTTATTAACATTTCTGACCCACCAAATACAATATTTAGCCAGTGACAATAAATACACACAAACAGCATAATTTGACTGATTTGGAAGTTGCGGACACAGTCCAAATGTAATAATTTCGTGTGATTTTGAAATCAGGCCTGAAGATAGAATATGTAACCATGGAAAGACGATATTCCACAACACATTTACACATGGACAGGATACAAAAAGATGATCTGCAGTTTCAATTGCAAAAATCGACAAAGAACACAGTTGGGAGAAACAGACATACCACGGGTATGAAGAATATACCCTAAAGGAAGAGAATTATAGATAAGACGGTAATTAACACTTCTTGAAAGACAATCAACAAATTTATTATGAAGGTTTAGCCAAACTAGCCTAAAGTTTATTTGTGGATGAGACCTTTCTATTGTGTTTTCAGTGACTTTTGTCAGTAGACTATTATATAACTGTTTAGAAGAAAATTTGACAAGATCCACCACAGGGCCAGAAACGATGGACTCCAGCTGTTTCAGAGCCGAAAAACATTGCTGATAATATAAAAGTCAGGGTTGTAGTGACGTAAGGACATACCTAACCAATATTTTGCAAAATGAGTCCATTTAGCTGAACACCCTTTTATAAGTTTTTGAATATGTTTTAGCTGAAGGGACTATATGTTCGACCGTATATGAATAACATCCAAACCTCCTTCAAGCTTAGATTTATACAAAAAGAGCGCCTAATAGGTTCAGACTTGGACTGCCAAATATACCTAAATGTCTCTCTTTGAAAAAGATCGACATAGTGATTTGAAACTGGGGATACTGCTCCACGGTACCACAGTTTAGCAAGTCCTACGTATTGCACAGTACTGCTTTGCCAAAAATTGAAACCATACGCCCTTTACACCATTTCAATGCAGTACGAAATTTTGAAATTACTGGATGAAACTGATCATCTTCACTGACATTATTCCCTATTATAATTCCAACAATTTTTGACTGGTCAATCCAAGAAATGCCAAAAGGGGGATCCGATCTAGACTTCCATTTACCAACAAAGATTCCCTTGGTTTTTGTCATATTTAATTTTGACCCAGATGCTCTGCCAAACTTATTGTATGTGTTCAAAAGTTCCCGAATAGAAGCATCTGTTGTGCAAAATCCAAGCCCATCATCAGCATACGCGGATATTTTTGCTGAATCATCGACACCTGGGATTTCTACACCTTTTATTAACTGATTTTGACGTATTTTATGAAGAAGAGGCTCCAGTGAAATTACATACAAGGAAGGAGATAACCCACAACCTTGCCTGACAGACCTCGTTACCGAAAATGGCCTAGAAATGTGTTGATTCACAATTACAGAACTGGATATGTCAGTATATAATATTTTGACCCACCTTTTAAAATTTGGACCAAAGCCAAAACTGTCCAACACTTTAAATAAAAATTCATGGGAGACCCTATCAAAGGCCTTTTCTTGATCTAAACTAATAAAAGCACAGGGGGGATTTTTTTGCTCCACATAATCCAACACATTACGATGTAAATGGCAATTATCTTGAATAGATCGACCTGGGACAGCACATGTCTGGTCATGATGAACTATATCTCCAAAAACGTTGCCTAAAAGTGTGCTTAAAATTTTGGAAATGATTTTGGCATCAACATTTAATAAAAAAAATTGGGCGCCAGTTACGCACATTGTTTGCATTATTGACATCCTTACATATAAGCGTAATTAAGGAGTTCTTAGAGGAAGTAGGCAGTTGCCCTTTAGAGAAACACAGTTGGACAAGACGTAGGGGGACATCACCAAGAACATCAAAGGCAAACAAATAAAACTCTTTGATAGCCCGTCCGAACCTGGAGACTTATCATTATCCATTGCTTTAAGAGCAGTCAGAATTTCATCTTTTGTTATATCACCTTCTAGTAAGTTCGAACGTTCCGAGCTTAGTTTAGGTATGTCATTAAGGAAGTCATCACAAATTTCTTCATCAATGGCTTCGGCCGAAAAAAGGTTAGAATAAAACTCTACAAAAACATCCATGATGCC
The DNA here is from genome assembly GCF_037392515.1 of Haliotis asinina. Classification (NCBI taxonomy): domain Eukaryota; kingdom Metazoa; phylum Mollusca; class Gastropoda; order Lepetellida; family Haliotidae; genus Haliotis; species Haliotis asinina. The sequence goes on along the minus strand of NC_090281.1, from coordinate 11,400,626 downwards.
CTCAGAGGACTTAATTAAATTCCCGGAAGAGTTTGAAATTGAAGATATTGATTTTCTTTTGCCTCTGTTAACTTCCTTTCTCAAAAAATAACTAGAAGGTTTCTCTCCATTTTCGAGGTCACTGGATTTAGACCGGATCAATTGACCTTTAAATTCCACCATTTCCAAATCCTTTAATTGCTTTTTGGTCTCCTTTATTTTATCTGTATACAGACCAGGATTAGCAGATTCTGCATGGCATAAAGTTCGATACTGTTTTTCCAAGGCCGGGCGGGACAACTTAAGAATGGCCAGCGAGTCCTAACTTGACACACAGAAGGGAGCAAGCTACAAAGACATATTTTATATCATTCGAAAGATCTCGTGGAGATGAACACGAAAAGATTATGTGCCAGTGTGCCCACCTGTTAATAAGCTCACAAATTGGCTCTGAAAATGCATTTCTGCAGAAATTTCTGGCAGAAATTTTTATTTCTACAGAAATTTCTGTAGAAATTTTTTTTCCTGCAGAAATTTCGATGGGATAACAAAGTTTTACGTACTTTTGAATTAAGCTTTATAAACACTTTAATCTGAATTTTGAAATTATCCAACCATTCTAAAGTTATTTGGTCTAAAGAAGGAAGATTATGTTTACAAAATGCATTATATAGCCCCTTGAAATCCGAATCTAAAACTGAGCTATTACATTTCCAAAAGGATGTACCAAAATTTATGCCTTCAAAATCTTTGAGCATTACCTGAACGTAGGCGTGGTCAGAGAATGAGCATGGGAGGATGGTCGCAGTATGGACAGCGGACATCAGGGATGAAGAAAAGTAAAAGCGATCAAGTCGAGACCCAACACCAGCAGCATTACGCCAAGTCACCGCCACCGAATCTGGAAACAAAGGACGGAATATATCAGTAAGAGAAAAGTCAGAAACCCATTGTCTTAATATATCAGAACCCACCTGCTTATTACCTACATTCCCTCCTATTTTATCTAGCCTTGTGTTGGTAACACAGTTGAAGTCTCCCCCAATACTCAGCAATCTATTTGTCACAAAATGTTTTGAGATGTTCTGGAAAAAAACTAACCCTGTCTGATGAATTGTTTGGCGCGTATACATTAACTAATCTGACTCTTATCCCATTCACATTACCATCTAGTATCAACTACCTCCCATCTATATCATATACAAACTGATCTAAAGTAAGATTATCCGTCTGATTAATTATTATAGCTACTCCTCTACCAAAATTACTTCCAAAAGACCAGTAAGCATCCCCCTTAAACTTTGACCCAAAACGTTTGGCAACAACTATATCATAGACATGGGTTTCTTGCAAAAAAAGGAAATCAATGCTTGCATTGAATTTATGTGATAAAATGTCTAATTTACTTAAATTATCCAACAGACCATTACAGTTGATAGTTGTAAAGTTGTACATTACATTAGTGTTTGTGCATTAAACTAAGACTATTAACAAAAACTGGAAAAACTCCCTTATTAGGGAGGAGGTTGGTTTGGTCCACATTTCTAAAATCGAAGTCCATGGGCATTGCATAGTTCGAGAGGGATAGGAACATTTATAAACATGGCAGTTACGTAGGGGATTCTTCAAATACCATTCCACCTTTCTGTTCTTTGGAGGTTGTCTTTGGCGATGTCCTTTAAGAATCTGTCAAGGCTGCAACAGCTTGTAGGCCAGGGCTGAGATGGGGTCACCTTGGAGACTCAGAAGAAGGTCTCTTAGGACCTTTAGGCTAACCTCTCTTACGTGACCTTGTCCTAACATGATGAGCTGGGGGACCTATTGCTAAAATAGCATCATCCCCTTCCTGAGAAAAAATCCTGTGATTTCTCCTCTCCCGATGACTCCAATGGCCACTTTGACTTAGTCATATCTGGTTCCATCTCATCCAAGTCACTAATACTCTCAATTGTCACTCTTGCTCCCTCATCATGCAACACAGTATCAGCCTCTGAATCTGAATCCCGGATCCTTTCTGCTTCCTCCCTATCCCTCGCATCCTGCAGCAACTTAGCCCTTTCCTCCCACACATCTTTCATAGAAACACCTTCCCTATGCTCGTTGTTTGGGAGATTTTTCGGACAGTTTTTCCGCATATGCCCAATCTTGCTACATTTAAAGCAAATTGGCATTCTGCCTGCAGTTGTAATTAACATTGACATCTTTTGACCCCCCATCTTGACAATGTATGGAAGTTCCTTGCTGCATCCATGCAACTGTATAACTACTTTACGCACACCAGTGAGAATTTCTTCCCCATCCTGTACTTTAGTTTCCCGAACCACATTCAACGCCGTGTCATGATCTTTAAAGAAATCAACCAGGTACTGATTATCAATAGTACCATGTAGCCAGTGGACTTTCAAATGGATGACTTGCTTGTCATATGGGGAACAAACAAAAGTACCACCGTCATGCTGAAATTCTCCTATACTCTCAAAGATTCCCACGAAATGAGGGGTCTTGAACGTTATGAAATATTCAGAAAAATCCTTTGATTTCCAAATTCAACTGATCTGGTTTATACTGAGAGAAGGAATCTGTGCGCACAGTACCTGAATAATCACTTCCTAACTGCACCCTGTCTTGGTTGAGATTTTCAAAGTACTCCGCACCATCTCCTGATTGAAGTACTTGGACGGAACCGGTCCAACTACAGTTGCAGCGGCCTCTCCCAAGATGAGCGTAAGATGGGGGGTGACCACTGAAGGTCCTCTGCTACTTTAAAAGTACCAGAGCCCACCCGTAGACCTAAAAGGAGAAAATCAAGAGCACGTAAAATGTTCAGGCACAGAAAACACAGGAACTATATAATCACCTCAGCAAATCCACCACTCGCTGTATATGCTTCCAAGAACAGATACGTTTTTCTCTTTTTGATAAAATTTAATACATAAAACAAATTTACAGGCGCGGACAGCGCGGTCGCTGCAGGGCGGCCTAAAAGAATATCACAAGAAAGAATTATGCCCTGCAGCGCTAACATGAAATCAACTAAAGAAGACAAGAAGTGCCAAATCTGGCTACATGCAAACTGAACACTAACACTTTATACAATAAATAAGGAAAAAAGTAAAAGAAACAAACATAAATGAAGCACACATAAAATATACAAAATGGGTTTGCCATATTCCGGCTTCAAAAACAAGTCATTAATTCATACATTCAAGCCATATGAACAAAACACACAACGTATACAGATCAACTACTCATCACAAGCACGTACATACTATATACAATTTTGACATAATACATAAAATGCACATACAACATGCATAACATTAATATGTAGAATCACACATTTATAAAAACAAAAAATGCCAATCTCTGGCAGCATGCAACACATAAGAGCTTACATGTAAAACTAATACAAAAAGTGCCTTACCGGCTACATGCACAAACAAAATGCTTAAATATATACAATACTAAAACATACTTTATATAAGGTGTTAAACCAGAAAGTTACATGCTTACAGATGAAGTTAAATACATAATTCTAATGAATGATTGGCATTGATTTTGCAAAAGATAGAAGAAAACAGCCAATATTTAGAAAAGATAGAGGAAAGCGACAAAAGTCAACCTTGACACGTGTCCTAAGGAAATACAGAAAACGCAACATGATATCATTCCCATTTAATTTTGTGTGCTCAAATTTATTAGAATTCCGAACAAGCCAAATGGTATACTTTGCCAAAGTTAAAAGATAAATGCACATTGATTTTTTATAGGAATTTGGAATTTTTGGAACGTCAGTCTCTCTATCATCCATCACGTGACCTGACTCACTATGCACAGTAATAACATTATCAGGCGCTTCCTTAGAATGCTCCTCCACACCCTTTTCACTAATGTCTTTTGGCTGATCTCTATTAGCATATCTCTTTGGGCATTCAGATTGTGTATGTCCCAAATGGTAGCAACGCAAACAAACAGGCAGCCTACCTGGTGCTGTTATCAGCATACTCATAGCCGGACGATATAGGGAATGGTGGCAGCCTTGTCACAGTCTGTTTGAAGTTGTACAATCCTGACGCCAGTCTGCATGGGCTCTCCTCCCACAATCATGGTCTCGGACGACACTGAAATAACATTTCCAAACTGGGAAAAGAAATCCCTGAGATATGCATCAGACTCAATGTCATGTAACCAGTGCACACGCAAGTCCATAATTTCTTTTTCATGTAAACCACAGAACCAGCAGTTAATAAGAGTCTCACTGTTTTCGTGTTTGAGCGTCACAAACCATACACCAGACGATTCTGTCTTCCAGATCGAGAGTACCTCTTTAGCACGGATTCCTGGGTTTGATACCGACTGAATTATATCTAGCATTGCCTCCCTGTCAAAGTTTCTTATAACCGACTTGACACGTACCGTCAATGCAGCTTTCCTTTTGTCCAGAAACTTGGCCGGCACTGGAGGCATGACAGTGGCCGTACTGTAAGCCATGGTGACGGTAAGTGGGGGGAGACCAAAGGTCACACAAACACTATGTGTCTGATGCCCGCCCGTAGATCTGGAAAGAAAATCAATTAAACAATGTTCAATATCACCTTCATGATATACTAAGATCGCTTCCACTAGATACAAACAATAGATCGCAAACTAAAAGTGATCAATCCCCCATTATTTACGGTGTCCTCATGATCACTTTCATCCTCCATTTCGACAGACTCATTCTGTGCTTCCCCTGATGATTAATTGTTCCTTAGGATTAGGGGGTGGGGCTATAGTATCTATCAAAGCTGGTTCTGCATCCTCTCTACGTTTCCTATTCGCAAAACTTTTAGGGCAATCCGGCCTCGTCTGACCTAGATGATAACACCTAAGGCACAGTGGGAGTCTACCGGGAGCAGTGACCAACATTGACATTCTATCTCCCAGCCGAACAATATAGGGGACAGCATCTGCCTTGCCAGTGTCTAGCTGTAACTGCACAGTTCTTACTCCAGTTTGTACAGTGGACCCTCCCACTGGCACAGTCTAATGAGTCACTGACAGCACTTTCCAAACCTCGAAAAATATGACTCCAAGAACTGGTTGGATACTACACCATGGAGCCAATGAAAGCGTAAATCGATCACTTCCCTATCATACGGGGAAAAGTTCATCCGAATATCTCGGTACACTAACGATCCAACTGTTAGCATCAACCTCGCCCTGTTCTGTCTAAAGGTCACAAACCATGTTCCCGACGTTTCTGTTTTCCAAATTGAAAGAATCTCTCGACCCTGAATTGAATTATGAGTAGCACTTCTCAAAATGTCATAAATATTTTCTCTGTCAAAGTTGCGTATAGCAGATTTAATACGCACCGTGCAGTCACACATTTTCCTGTCCAGGAAACGCTGCGGAACAGCAGGAGCAATTGTTGCAGCCTGGTACGCCAAGGAACAGAGAAGGGGGGGGGGAGACCCGAAGGTCACACAATTACGTAAAGCAATCGATGCCCACCCGTGGATCTGAAAGTCAGGAACAATGTCAGTAGAAGAACACAGGAAGTAGTCAACAAAAGGAATATCTCCAATCCTTGATCCAATCGCCTCCGTTGAATATTTTTTTTTCCATAAATTTATTTACACAGAACTGTACAAACTTGGACAGCAGCCACCGCTACCCCTAAAGTTAAAACAGCTATCACAGTGGTAGGGATAGCGGCACTAACAATATGATCTAAAGAGAGAAAGAACTTATAGTAAATATGATCACTAAACAAACCATATACCACCAATTAAGTAACTATATATACAACAAGTATTTTAAACAAATATATATATATTTGCATTTCTACTATTTACACATTTTATATACACCAGATATATTAATATACAATTAATGCTATATTTATATACAAGTTATATTGTGTTTTTAAAAGAAATATACACATATACATATTGCACAAATATATGAATACATTCATTATAAAATAATATGTATATACTATACATACATCATAAGGGAATGCGGTGACTGAACACTATAATTTACATTTGGATTATAATTTTAATCTATGCTTGTGAAATGGGGATATAACAGGGACTTACGTATATAAATGGACATTATATGGTACTTTAAGCACTTACTTTGAAACGAACCTAAAATCACAATGAAACGTACATACTATATAGATTAATACTAAAAGTTAAAGTTTAACATATCTGTATCGACTGAACAGAAACAGGAGGATGAAAGCCAGTATTTGGAAAATGATGAGTTAGAAAGACGAAAGAAGTCGACCCGAATACGAACTTTTAGGAGTGACAAAAAACGCAGAACAATATCGTTCCCTTTTAACTGTTTGTGCTCAAATTTATTCAAATTACGTATCCACCAAATGCTATACTTTGCCAATGCTAAAATATACACACAAACAGCAAATTGATAGGAATTTAAAGTTTTTGGCACAATGCCAAATTTAATAATTTCATGAGATATTCTAATGAGGCCTGAAGAAAGATGACTTAACCAAGGGAAGATAACACTCCACAAAACATCAACACAAGGACATGAAACAAACAGATGGTCTGAAGTTTCAAGAGCAGACGAACATAAAGAACAGTTAGGAGATGTAGCTACACCACGGGTGTGAAGAATATAGTTAAGAGGAAGGGCATTAAAGATGAGGCGATAATTCATTGATTTTGGAAGATTATCCATGAAAGGATGATGAAGATTGGCCCAAACATGCCGAAAATTAATTTGTGGATACAGTTTCTCAACTTTGTTTTCCACAATTTTGTTCATAAGAGCAATATAAAATTGCTTGGAACTGTAGATCTACTAGAGGGTCTGAAACAGTAGATTCAAACAGTTTCACAGCCAAAAGACACTGTTCATAAAACGATGATATCACCTCTGAATGTGGAATTCGTAGGGATAGAAATCTAGGACAGTAAAAACGCAAGGACATACCCAACCAGTATTTTGCAAAAAATGTCCATTTTGCTGAACTGCCCTTAATGAGCTTTTGTATATGTTTCAATTGTTAGGATTGTAATTTTGATTTGATGTGAATAACACCAAGTCCCCCCTCAAGAACAGATTTATAAAGAATGGAGCGCCGAATTGGTTCAGCGGTGGACTGCCAAATAAAACGAAACGTCTCTCTCTGAAACAGATCGACGTAATGATTTGAAACTGGGGATACTGCTCCTCGGTACCACAGTTTAGCCAGGCCTAAAATATTGCACAGTACTGTTTTGCCGAAAATAGAAACAGAACGCCCACTGCACATTTTTAACACAGTACGAAATTTTGAAATTACTGGATGAAATTGATCATCATCATTGACCTCCTTACCAATAATAATTCCAACAATTTTTGACTGGTCAATCCAAGTAATACCGAAAGGATGGTCAGACCTTGTTTTCCACTTGCCAACAAAAATTCCTTTGGTTTTTGACATATTCAATTTGGACCCAGATGCCCTGCCAAATGTATCATAAATACCTAAAAGATTCTTAATTGAGGCATCCGTTGTACAAAACCCTAGTCCATCATCAGCATAAGCGGATATCTTTGCTGAATCATCAGTACCAGGTAATTGCACACCTATGATTGACTGATTCTGACGAATTTTATGAAGAAGAGGCTCCAGTGTAAGCACATACAATGAGGGCGATAAGCCACAACCTTGCCCGACAGACCTCGTGACCGGAAAATGCCTAGATATGTGTTGGTTAATTACAACTGCACTGGATATGTCAGAATATAAAATTTTGACCCACTTTTTGAAGTCTGGACCAAAGCCAAAAGCATCCAGTGTCCGAAACAGAAATTCGTGAGAGACCCTATCAAACGCCTTCTCCTGATCAAGGCTAACCAATGCACACGGGAGTTTTTTTTGCTCCACATAATCCAACACATTACGTTGCAAGTGACAATTATCTAATAAAGATCGACCCGGGATGGCACATGTTTGATCCTGATGAACCACATCCCCAATAACACTACCTAAACGTGTGCATAACGTTTTGGATATAATTATGACATCAACATTTAACAATGAAATGGGGCGCCAATTACTTACATTGGTAGAATTATTAGCATCCTTGCATATTAAAGTAAGATAGGAAGTTTTTGAAGAGCTAGGTAAACGCCCTTCAGAGAAACACAGATGAACGAGACGACTAAGCACATCACCCAAGACATCAAAGAGAAACAAATAAAACTCCTTGGTAAGCCCGTCCGAACCTGGAGACATTATTTTCCATAGCTTTAAGAGTATTAAGAATTTCATCTTTTGTTATCTCCCCTTCTAGTAAGGCCGAACGTTCCGAATTCAAATTTGGTAAATCAGTAAGGAAGTCTTTACATATTTCCTCATCAATGGGCTCAGCCGAAAACAAGTCCGCATAATAATCTACAAAAACACCCATGATGTCTTGAGAGGTTTTAACTAATTGTCCAGAAGAGTCTAAAATGGAAGATATAGATTTCTTTTGACCTCTCTTAGCTTCCTTACGCAAGAAATAACTAGGTTTTTCACCGTTTTCAAGGTCCTTTGCTTTAGATCGAATCACATGACCTTTAACTTCCATGTTTTCAAATTCATTTAATTGCTTTTTGGTCTCCTTAATTTGGTCAATATATGAACCAGGATTTGTAGATTCTGCACGGCATAGACAGTGATACTGACGTTCCAAATGCTTTTGGTGAGATTGTTTCCTTTTCCGTCGTTTTTTTAAGGTACCATTTACAAAATTTTTTATTGAAATTTTGAAATCATCCCACCAATCCAAAGTAATATCCTCTAAAGGAGGTACTTCAATTTTGCAAAATTCTTTAAACACCTGTTTAAATTCCAAATCCAAAACAGAATTATTACATTTCCAGTATGAATTACCAAAGTCTATACCTTCAAAATCCTTGAGCATTACCTGGACGTAATCATGGTCTGAGAAAGAGCATGGGGAGATCGTCGCAGTGTCGACAGCGGACAGTAGGGAAGATGAGAAGTTTTTAAAAGCGATCAAGCCGGGACCCAACACCAGCAGCGTTACGCCAAGACACCTCCACCGAATCTGGAAACAAAGAACGAAATATATCAGTAATAAAAAAGTTAGAAACCCATTGTCTAATAAAATTAGCACCTCGTTGTGTATTACCCCTATTTCCACCAACCTTATCCAGCCTTGTATTGCAAACGCAATTAAAATCCCCTCCCACTATTAGTAACCTATTAGTGACTAGAAACTTTGAAATATTATGGAAAAAAGCCTCTCTGTCATCAGATTTATTGGGAGCATATATCTTAATCAATCTAATGCATACTCCATGAACCCTCCCATCTATTACTATGTATCTGCCATCAACATCAAACTCAAAATGATCTAAATCAAAACCAACTGTATCTTTAATTATCACAGCTACACCCCTGCTATGATTAGTTCCAAAAGCCCAATAACATTTCCCCTTAAATTTATTCCCCAAGGTTTTTGCAATATGAATGTTATAGACATGAGTTTCCTGGAGGAACAGAAAGTCAATACATGCATGAAATTTAAAACTTAAATTATGAATTTTTTCAATTGAACCAATCAACTCATTACAATTAATTGTTGTAAAATTGAACATTGGTGGTTATGTTTGTTTGAGACTAGTAAATAATGCAAATATAATATTATATTATGAAACCAATGTACTCCCTATCCAGGGAGAAGTTTTGTTTGAAGCGCTGTTCTTTTACTCATAGTCCATAAACATAGCATGGTCGTTATCATTGGGTTGAGATCCATAGATACAGCCTACTTGTCAGGAGGCTCCCCTCCTCTAGACTTTTTCATTGCAATCCTTGGGGACGATCTTTGCTGCTCTGATATGGCTGCCGTGACCCCAACGCCCGTAGTTGCAAAAGAATGCGTTCGTGTAGGAGACGGAGATGCAGATGACGCCTCTGGCCCTCTCTTACTGTCCTTGGAACCCTTAGACCTGTTTCCCCTCCTACCACTCGGAGCAGCAGCGGATGGTGGAGGAAAATCCATCTCACTCAGACACTTATCCCCTTCCTGTGAAAACTGTTCCTGCTCTTTACTCCAATCTGAAGACACATTGATTTCACACTCCCCTTCCTCCATATTCCCCTCCAATCTGTCAACTTCTCCTTCACCTGCAACTGAACCACTCCTATCCTCTTCTTCCTCCATATCCGACATATCTGAATCATTCACTGACTGAATATTCTTTGCAGTGTCAGCGTAAGATGGTCTAGCACCATTACCAACAGTTACCGAAGACCTATAGGGACAATCTCCCCTGATGTGCCCGATTCTATTGCACTTAAAGCAGATGGGGAGTCGACCAGCTGTAGAGATGAGCATGGCCATCTTCTTCCCCATCTTCACGATATATGGCAACTCTGTATCATGCGCCTTCAAATGAAGTGTCACATACCTAACACCAGTACCAATTTTGCTGTTGTCTAAAAACTCTGTCTGCCTGCGTACATCCTTGACTCTGCCATAATTCGAAAAGAATTTCACCAAATAGTCATTGGAAATGGTATCATGTAACCATTGTACCTTCAACTCAAAAAGTTGGTGATTATACATGGAAAAAGTGTATTTTTCACCTTGCACAGTTACTGATCCCAGCGAGTTCAAAAGATTGGCAGGTGTATCATGAGAAAATGTCACAAAGTATTCATTTCCATTTTTCCCTTTCCAGATGGATGTAATGTCTGCAGGCTGAATATTAATAGCAGAGCAAATAAGAACTTGAAATACCTGATCTCGATTCAATCCTCTGTTCCTTGAAAACATCTTCACCGTCCTCTTCATGGCATCCTCATCATAATATTCGCTGGGCACAGTTGGAACATTCAAAGCTGCAGCCTCCGCCATGGTGTAAAGACGAAAAAGGAGGGGCGACCACCTAAGGTCTCAGGTACGTAGTACCACCACCCACTCGTAGACCTGATGGAAAAGAAGAGTCAAAATTAGATCAGGAACTCAGCAAAAAAAACAATATTCACCCAAAATCCTCTCCCGGCACGTCGATAAGACCAGACACTTTTTCTTTTTGATACAATTTAATACATAAAATTTTTTTACAAGCGCGGACAGCGCGGTCGCTGCAGGGCAGCCTAAAATTATATCACAAAAAAGAGTTTTGCCCTGCAGCGCTAACAGAAAAGAACTAAAGAAGAAAATGCCAAATCCGGCTACATGCACAATAACTATGGACGCTTTATACATTAAATAACTAAACCAAACTGAACGAAGCAGGCGTAAAAGAATGTAGGGAACGTAAATGAAGCATGCATAATATATACATATATACACAAAATTATAAGCAATTATGCCATATACTGGCTACAAACCAAGAATAAAATATTGAATAAGTTATTAATCACACACTATACACATATATACATAATCATAGGGATATGCATGCTATAGACTTTTTACACAATATGCACAAGATCATTATACATCTATACAAGTAACAAAAACACAGAAACTAAATTGCCATTCTGGCATCATGCAACGCATATCTGCTTACATGCACAAACAATATTTTAAAATATACACAGTTATAAGAAAAATGTACTTACATTTAGATGTATAATGTTAAATAATTAATTCTAATGAATGATCAGCATTGATTCTACAGAATATAAATGAAGAAAGCCAATACTTAGAAAAGATAGATAATGGAAAGCGACAAAAGTCGACCTTGACACGTGTCCTAAGGAAACACAGAAAACGTAACATGATATCGTTCCCATTCAATTTTGTGTGCTCAAATTTATTTGAATTCCGAATAAGCCAAATTGTATACTTTGCCAAAGTTAAAAGGTAAATGCATAATGATTTTTGATAAGAATTTGGAATTTTAGGAACCAAATTAAACCGAATGACCTCATTAGATCTTTTCAATAAACCAAAAGACAATTGATCTAACCACTGGAAAACGATATCCCACAAAACATCCACACACAAGCAATAGATGAAAAGATGATCAGAAGTTTCTACTGCTATACGACAGAGTGGACAGTTAGGAGAGACAGACATTCCCCGAGTATAGAGAGTATACCCCAAGGGGAGAGAATCATAGATGAGACGATAATTGACCGATTTCGAAAGTGGATCCACGAAGGAATTATGTAAATTAAGCCAAACCTGCCGGAAAGGGATACGTGGATACAACGTTTCAACTTTATTTTCCACAACAGTTTGTAATAAACAAACATAGTACTGTTTTGATGTAAACCGAAACATATATATCAGATAATTTGAATTGACAGCTTCAAACTGTCTTATAGCCAATAAAGAAGTCTGATAGAACAGCGGCATTGTCTCAGAATGAGGAAATAATAGCGAAGCAAAAGTAGGACAATAGTGACGTAAAGACATTCCAAACCAATATTTTGCAAAAAATGTCCACTTAGCTGAAGAATTAAGTAAAAGATTTTGAATGTGCTTTAAATAAAAGGAATATAATTTTGCATGGATGTGTACTACACCCAAACCCCCATCCAAAGTATATTTATAGCACACAGACCTCCGAATAGGCTCAGCAGTGGATTGCCAAATAAACCGAAAAGTCTCCCTCTGAAAAAGGTCGACATAATATTTTGAATATATAGTTACTGCCCCTCTATACCAAAACTTTGACAAGGCCATAATATTGCACACGGTAGATTTACCAAAAATAGAGATTGAACGTCCCTTCGCACCGTTTAAAACCGAACGAAATTTAGATAATATAGGATGTAACTGATCGTCTACATTGACATTCCTGCCTGTTACAATTCCAACTGTTTGTGACTGCTCAATCCAAGAAATACCGAAAGGGTGATCCGATCTTGAACGCCATTTACCAACAAAAATGCCATGAGTTTTTGCAAGATTCAATTTGGAGCCGGACGCTTTACCATAACAAGAATATGCTGCCAAAAGGTGGCCAATTGAAGCGTCAGTTGTACAAAATCCAAGCCCATCATCAGCAAAGGCAGATATTTTTGCTGAATCATCAGTGCCCGGTAAAGAAAGCCCTATGACTTTTGAGTTTTTCCGTATATAACAGAGTAAAGGCTCCAGTGCTAATACATACAGAGACGGGGACAAGGCACATCCCTGCCGGACAGACCTCGTTACAGGAAACGGCTTTGAAATGTGTTGGTTAATTATAAGCGCACTAGATATGTCCTGATACAAAATTTTAACCCATTTCTTAAAATTTGGACCAAAGCCAAAAGTGTCCAACACTTTAAACAAAAACTGATGAGAGACCCTATCAAAAGCCTTCTCTTGGTCTAAACTGATAAAAGCACAAGGTAGGTCTTTTTGATCCACATAATCCAACACATTGCGAATTAAATGGCAGTTGTCTTGAATAGATCGGCCAGGAACAGCACAAGTTTGATCCATATGCACGATACTACCTATAACATTGCCTAAACGTGTGCATAACAATTTCGAAATAATTTTGACATCAACATTTAATAAAGAGATGGGACGCCGGTTACGAACATTATCAGCATTATTAATGTCTTTACACAAAAGAGAAATATAAGATGTTTTAGATGATTCAGGCAAAGAAGACTCCTGAAAAGACAACTGAATAACACGGAGAAGTACATCACCAAGAACATCAACATTATAAACATAAAATTCCTTAGTAAGCCCGTCCGGACCCGGAGACTTATTATTCTCCATAGTCTTAAGGGTCTTTAGAGTTTCGTCACGAGTTATCTCCCCTTCCAGCGAAGCCGAATCATCCGAATGAAGCGCCGGTAAATCAGCAAGGAATTGATTGCAAATTTCATCATCAATGGGCTCATAACCAAACAGTTCGCTATAGAAATCAACAAAAACGCCCATGATTTCACGAGAGGTAGATACTTTATTGCCAGACGAGTCCAAAATTGAAGAAATAGTTTTCTTTTTACCTCTCTGTGTCTCCTTGCGAAGAAAGTAACTGGAAGGCCTTTCACCATTTTCAAAGTCCTTAGCCTTAGAACGAACTAAACGACCTTTAAATTCCAATATTTAAGTTGTTTCTTTACAGCCGCAATTTGGTCACAAAAAAGTCCAGGACGTAGAGATTCAGCTTGACACAAGTTTCTATATTGCTTAATTAGATCATTATGAAGGGAAGCCCGTTGCGACTTACGTACCTGAGCAAATAATTTAGTGAAGGACCGAATTTCTAACTTAAAGGCATCCCACCAGTCTAAAGTAATGGAGCTTAATGGGGGAATATGATTTAAGCAGAACCCAGTAAATAAGGTTTTAAAAGAATTATCTAGTAACGAATTATTAAACTTAAAATATCCCGGACCAAAAGTTATGCCAGCAAAATCCCTCAGCTTAAATGACACATAATCATGATCAGAAAAGGAACAACTAGATATATCTACAGACTCAAGCGAACAGCGTAGTGCAGAGGAAATATAGAACCGGTCCAAACGAGATCCAACGCCGGCCGTATTGCGCCAGGAAACCGGCACAGAACCGGGAAACTTAGAGCGATATACGTCAAAAATAGAGAAATCAAAGACCCACTGCTAAATCATATGTGATCCTGCTTGCACTAAACCCCTACCACCAATTTTGTCTAACTGTAAATTAACTACTCAATTAAAATCCCCGCCTAAAATAATACTTTTATTTGTGACTAAATATTTCGTAAGATTTCTAAAGAACTCTGTCCTATTAGCATCTACATTAGGTGCATACACATTAATAAATCTAACACTATGTCCATCAATAGCTAAATCCACAACAACTAATCTTCCTTCTATGTCAAAGTGAAAATATTCTACAACAAAATTAACATTAGACGACACAATAAACCCCACCCCACGACTAAAATTGCTACCAAAACTCCAAAATGCCTTCCCCGGAAGTTTTGATTCAATCGACTTAGCTAAATATAAATTATGAATGTGAGTCTCTTGAAGAAATAAAAAATCAATGCTATCATTAACAAAAGAATTAGATAATACATTTAACTTTGCAGGGTTATTTAAAAGACCATTACAGTTAATGGAAACAAAATTATACATAGTGAATATTAAAGAATTGGTAACAGAAGCGCACGTAATATATACGCATGCACAATACACACTGATAACCAGACTTTTTTACAGTAACAAATCGAAACAGAATACAAACACAACCTCGAGGAAAAAACCATAACTTACAACCAAAATAATCCAATACCATAGCATAACACGATCTTACCCATGAATATCTCAAAAACTTCATAAACAAATTAATATCAACATTTACAAGTGATATGCAAATTAGCTGCGCCCAAATATTATACACAGTAAATGATATAAAAACAAATTTTACCTAAAATGCATAATGACCACCGAAAAGATAAGCTTCCTCCAATATGTACAACACAATATATACAGAGATAGATCAAATAACACTCCCCACAGAGGGAGAACCTGGCAAATAAAGTTAATTACAATGAACTAGCTCGTGTTGTGGTAGACATAGCGTGGCCGTTAACGAAATACACCTGCTTCATGAGAAATTAAGGGGGGTCATGTTTATCCCCAAGCACCCTCTCAGATCGGCGGGTCCCCGACGGGGAACGCGTAACTGCCACAGCAGCCGCATCTGCCACTCCCGCAGGGATGACAGACACTCTCTGTTTCTTCCCCGACGTGGCCCCGCGTGAAATGGATCTGTGACGGTGCTTGGGCTTGCTGGTTTGCCAGTCCTGAGAACTGACATCAGCCAAAACAACATCAGTTTGAGAATCCATCGGATCCTGTACATCCATACTGGACACAGACGCTACCGATGCATAAGACCTAGCTTTCTCACTTTCATTCTCTTCCTGACACTCACTTTCTCTCATGCTTTCACCCTCAGATTCTTTCACCCGACTCTCCTCGACTTCACCCTCACCCATTTCCTCATCAATATCACTTTCTACAGTCACTTTGTTCATTACATCGGCAGTCGGCTTTGCCACACCCACATCATTGTTAGCATTCATATGCTCCTGTGTCTTGCTCCTATTGTTGTAATTTCTTGGACAGTCTGATCTTGTATGCCCCAAATTAAAACACTTTAAACAGACAGGCAGCCTACCTGGAGCAGTGATCAACATCGACATCCTGTCTCCTAGTCGAACGATGTAGGGGATGCTGCCTGTCTTACTGCTGTCTATCTTCACTTGAACGATCCTCACTCCTGTCTGGATGGGCTCCCCTCCAACAATCATTGTCTCTGTAGAAACTGAAAGGACGGTTCCATATCTGGAAAAAAAATCTCTGAGAAATCCGTCAGACACTACATCGTGAATCCAGTGAATTCTCAAGTCCAATACTTCTTTCTCATATGCGGTGAAGTCTACCTTCACACCTCTATACATCACAGATCCAGCAGTAAGAAGCAGACGAGCCCTGTTCTCATGTTTAAACGTACCGAACCATAAACCTGATGATTCAGTTTTCCATATGGATATAATCTCTTCCGCTTGCACAGCAGGAGTAGAAACTGACTGGACAATGTCCAGTATATTTTCACGATCGAAATTCTTTATCACAGACTTAACACGTACCGTGCAAGACGACTTTTTCCTATCCAGGAATTTGGTCGGCACTGCAGGAAAGACTGACGCCGTTTGGTACGCCATGAGAAAAATGGGGGGAGACACAAGGTCACACGACCACTAAAAATAGTGGCCGATGCCCACCCGTTGACCTGTAGAACAGAAAAGTCACAAAGAGTCAAATATGAAAAGTCAATAACCAAAGATTCTATAATCAGCACTGCAGCTGTTAAATCCTCGACTACGTATTCCTCCTGGATCCTAGGATTAGGGCTTAGACGAAAGGCCGAGAAGCGATGCCGGTTGTCGGCTTGCGCCGGCAAAGTACCCACAGCATCTCATTATGGGGCTGGATGTTTACATAACCTCTTTCAAAATATTCACCTCCAAAATTACACGCACGAATACAGGCAATTTCGGACCACAAATTAGTGCCACGGCCAAACTGACCTTCTTTGTGGAGAAATTTGACAATTTGTGTCAAGGCAACAAAATGTGTAAATAACCTTCTTTATTTCTTTGAATAAAAAGAGCGCAGACGCTAAAACGTCGGGCCGACGTAGGAAAAACGTCCTGCAGCTGGTGGATCGGCACTTAATGAACAAGGCGTGGTGAAAAAGCAATTGGGAGAGTTTCTGCAGTCCCGACTTCCTGAAAGTCGCGCCCAGACAAGCGTGAAAAAAAGACCCACTGCAACTGACCGCGTGGACTAAATCCACTTAAGTTAAATACATTTGAAGTATCAAAACAATGTTAGGGTAGGTGAATTTTAGTCACAAATGTTGTTTTAATTAAGAAATAGAATGAAAATTAAAGAAACTTTGAAATTTCAATGTAAACTGACCCGGGAGAAACCCGCCGAGCCTTCTGGTACTTCCTTACCACTTGAAGCACTTTCTAGGGGTTAGCTGGCGCTTAAGACGTGTGTTATCGACAGGGCAGAATGTGGTTGTGAGGGTGTGATTGTCTGCGACGTAATTTCCGGCGTGCGACATCATTGCCGACGTCCTTGGATACGGGGATAGAAAACAACTGCAAGTGGAAAATAAATCACTTTGAGGAACCTCCCGGGGCTTGGTTTGGACGGAGTACAATGTGGTTGAGTGGATGGGTCCATTTCTACAGTTTGGCAGTGGTTGCATGGTGCCCCCAGTGAAACGGACGCGCAAAAAGGGAGGGGACAGCGCAAAGTGAGATAAAAATAGGCAAATGAAATGTGAAAAACAGAGGTCTAAGTTAAGGGTTCAATTTTTTAATTTGTATTATGAGTGGTGGGCCATTCCCGGAAGTACTGCAATACCTGGGTCAACCCGTGATGAGGGCGGAGGAAGCTTCGTGGCACTTCATCCCGTTGCAAAAATCAGTTTAATATCGATGTCTCCAATAGGAGACGTATCAGATATTAAGCTGATAAGAACAGATACTTTTTTCTTTTTAATAAAATTTATTCAAAAATATAATT
Organism: Haliotis asinina; assembly: GCF_037392515.1. Classification (NCBI taxonomy): domain Eukaryota; kingdom Metazoa; phylum Mollusca; class Gastropoda; order Lepetellida; family Haliotidae; genus Haliotis; species Haliotis asinina. The sequence continues at coordinate 11,382,619 of NC_090281.1, read as the reverse complement.
TTAACACACGCGGACAGCGCGGTTGCTGCAGGGCGGCCTAAAATTATCACAGGAAAGTGTTGAGCCCTGCAGCATTAACAATAAATTAAACTACAGAGGAAGAGCAAAATAGAAAGTCACCGCTTTTACATATTTGTATGACATGCCACCATATTTACACATGCATATGATAATCCAATAAACACGGGACAAGCACACACATACCTATGTACATGTTTTAAAAAATGCCGACTACGGCTACGGCGCAGACATGGCAAATATACAGAATTACTAGACTGAATATTACAGTTTGATGAAACAGCAGTGAACAGTATATCAAAATTTACAAATTGAAAGATAATTTATGATTGCCATCGACTGAACAAAATATTGAAGTAGACAGCCATTAGTTAGAGAAAACAGTAAAAGATAAGCGATAGAAGTCGACCCTGATACGTGTCCTAAGGACAGACAAAAAACGTAACATGATATCATTTCCATTCAATTTTGAGTGCTCAAATTTGTTAGAATTTCGAACAAGCCAAATAGTGTATTTTGCCAAAGTTAAAAGATAGATACACATTGATTTTTTATAGGAATTTGGAATTTTGGGAACCAAGTTAAATCGAATAACTTCGTTAAATCGTTTTAATAAACCAAATGACAATTGATCGAACCACTGGAAAACGATATCCCACAAAACCCCAACACACGAGCAATAGATGAAGAGATGATCAAAAGTTTCTATTGCTATACGACAGAGTGGACAGTTTGGAGTGACAGACATTCCCCGAGTATAAAGAGTATACCCTAAGGGGAGAGAATCATAGATGAGACGGTAATTAACTGATTTAGAAAGTGGATCCACGAAGTAATTATGCAAATTAAGCCAAACAAGCCGGAAAGGAATACGTGGATACAACGTTTCAACTTTATTTTCCATAATTGATTTTACGAGTGCTTTATAACATTGTTTAGTAGTAAATTGAAACATATCCATCAGGAAATCCGAATGAACAGCCTCAAAACGTTTAACAGCTAAAAAAACAACCCTGATAGAAAGCAGACATCGTCTCAGAGTGTGGGAATAGTAAAGAAGAAAATGAGGGAGAATAGCATCGTAAGGACATCCCTAACCAGTATTTCGCAAAAAAGGTCCACTTAGCTGAGAAATAAAACAGATTTTGAATATGCTTAAGGTAGAAAGACTGCAATTTAGACTGGATGTGTACAACACCCATCCCCCCGTCTAAAGTTGATTTATAACAAACAGACCTCCGAATAGGCTCAGCTGTGGAATTCCAAATGAACCGAAAAGTCTCCCTCTGAAAAAGTTCGACATAATCTTTTGAATAGGGTGATACCGCCCCTCGGTACCACAACTTAGACAATGCCATGCCGTTGCACACAATAGTTTTGCCAAAAATAGAAATAGAGCGTCCTTTAGCACCATTGAAAACACTTCGAAATTTAGATAGTATAGGATGAAATTGATCGTCCGCATTGATATTTCTACCTGTTATAATTCCCACTATTTTAGAATGCTCAATCCAAGAAATACCGAAAGGGTGGTCCGATCTATTACGTCATTTACCAACGAAAATGCCGTGAGTTTTGTTAAGATTTAATTTGGAGCCAGAAGCCTTGCTAAAAAGATAGTAAGATTCTAAAAGTTGACCAATAGAAGCATCTGTGGTACAAAATCCCAGCCCATCATCAGCAAATGCAGATATTTTTTCCGAATCATCAGTACCTGGTAGTTTGACACCAACAATTTCAGTTTTTTTCTGAATATACATTAACAGAGGCTCTAGTGCTAAGACATACAGGGACGGAGATAAACCACACCCCTGCCGGACAGACCTTGTTATAGAAAACGGCTGTGAAATGTGCTGATTTATTATTACCGCACTCGATATGTCCGTATACAAAATTTTGACTCATTTTTGAAATTTTGGACCAAAGCCAAAACGGTCCAGTACTCTAAACATAAACTAATGAGAAATCCTATCAAAGGCTTTCTCTTGATCTAAACTAATAAAAGCACAAGGTAAATCTTTTTGATCTACATAATCTAGCACATTACGAATTAGATGACAATTGTCATGAATAGAACGACCAGGTACAGAACAGGTTTGATCCATATGCACAATACTTCCTATAACATTGCCTAAACGTGTGCATAATAATTTAGATATAATTTTAACATCAACATTTAATAAAGAAATGGGACGCCAGTTACGTACATTATCAGCATTATTAACATCCTTACATATAAGAGAGATATAAGAAGTTTTAGAAGAATTAGGATGAGATTGTTCTTAAAAAGATAGCCGAAAGACACGGAGAAGTTACATCACCAAGCACATCAAATGTAGACACATAAAACTCCTTAGTAAGCTACGGAAGCCTTTTAAGGCCACCAGATTTATTTTTTTACTATTTTATTTTTTCAACATACTATCTTGAAATTTCAACTTAGTATCTTGAAATTTCAATATACTATCTTGAAATTTCAACTTAGTATCTTGAAATTTCAACCTATTATCTTGACATTTTAACATAATGTCTTGAAATTTCAACATACTATCTATGTTGAAATTTCAATATAGGATATTGACTGTCCACTTAGTTGTATCAGAGCTCATTTGGTAGAAAAGCGGTGGAGGAAGCAGAGGATCAGGGACAGACAACATTATGGAAGACTTTCTTCGTGAAAGAGGAGTTCCTGAAAGCATAATAGTCAAGTTCCGCGATGACAAGGTTAGTGTGACATATTTAGACATAATGGTAAACGTTATCATATCTGTTGGACTGATAATTCAACCATGTGCATGTATGATGCGTGTTGACATGTATATTGTAAGGAATATTGTTGACTTCAGGTTTTACTTTTCCTTTCAGTGTTTATTTACGCAAAAGTCTTCATAGTCTTCTTTATGACATAGTTATGTTAAGTAGTTAATGAACACAATATTAACACACATATAGAGATACGTACAGTTAAGAAACACCACACATATAATACACCCTCATTCACACTCGTACATGCAGACAGATACACACACATGACCTTATTTTTATTGTGTTTCAGATTGACGTTACCTGCATCAAGTTGATGTCAGATGAGCAGCTGGAATTCTATTTGCCCCATTATGGTGACCGACTGGCGCTTCGAGCTTTCCTCAGCAGACTGGAAGCCTCAGCATCTGAGGCCAAAGAGCCCAAACGCAAGAAAAGTCTGTTTGAGAGATTAAATAATAAACTTAAAAGGTCAAATGATGGCAGACCACCTTCCAATGAAAAACTTGCCAAAACCACTCCACAGGCTCACAATGCTCTTAAGAAATGTAGACTGGTTGGAATTGGTCTCATGCAGTATGATGTTAAAATGAAGTGTTATTTACAAGTGCGAACAAAATCTGGTGGTGGTACCCAAAGTGTTCCAGTCCCGAAACTATACACCAAAGAAGACATAATGAGAGAAGCAAAAAGCATCTTATTCCCTGAGGGCAACTCGGCCAAATTTGGAGCAGAAGCATCATACACATGCGACTTGATGGACTACCAATTTGTGAAGTGCAATTCAACATTAACTGTGGAACAAATGTATGAAATGACGAGGCTCCCAAACATGAGGTTCTATCTAGCAATCCGTTTGCAAAATGACACCAACGTTGTAAACGATGAAAATGGAGCAGTTCAGTCAAGTATGACGGCATAGCAGCAGCAAGTTCAACTTCAGTACCTTCCAAGGTGACGTCGAGAGCATCATCTTCATCTCCGTCAGAGTCAGCCACGTTTGTCACCAACATTGCCAACGCCAGTCACAGAAACCACCCATCACAACCCTTGGAAAAATTACACTTCTGACCATGTTGAGGAAGATGATGATGATTCTCTACCTGACTTACATCTTTCCTCACCTAAACCCAGCAATGAGAGCACTGAGAACCAACAGGCTTTTGGATTTCATGTGGATACATTTGATGCTCTCAATGCATTCATGGATGAACGTGACTCTCGCCCTTCCACTGAGCACAAGATACGAATACACAGAGGCCACGTTTTCAGCGAATTGAGGAATGAATTCAAGAAGCCTTATGATCTGCAAAAGGATATTTTTAACTTTGAGATGGTACTTCCTAATGGTGAATCAGAAATTGCAGAGGATAACTGCGGTGTGGTACGTGATGCACTGGTAGAGTTTTGGAACTCCTTTAATGAAGAGTGCACAATGGGGAACAATGTCAAAGTCCCGTTCATCAGACATGACTATAGCGATGACAACTGGAAGGCCATTACCTCAGTTCTGTATCTGGGCTGGAAAACACAGAACTACTTCCCTGTCAGCATCTCCAAAGCCTTTATGTCATGTTTTCTCTTAGGGATGTATTTTTATTCCCAGAACAAATATAATCTAATTGAAGAATTCCAGTCTTTCCTGCCAGTGAGCGATGCTGAAACCTTAAAGGCGGCAATGGAAGGTGAATTTGACCAAGAGGAACTCCTCAATATCCTTTCATCACATGATTGTAGAGTTGTGCCAACTACCGATAACATCAAGCGACTTGTTGGAGAGATAGCCAACAAGGAATTGATTCAGGAGCCAATGTACATTAAAGGTTGTTGGTTGGACAAGCTGACAAGTTTGAACTTTGACCTTGGTAAATCTGCCCTTGAGGATCTGTACAAAAATCTGGTTCCAAACTCAAGCAAAGTCATCAAAACACTGGCGTTTCCAGAGCCTATGACACCACCACAAAAGGCAACATCTAAGTTCCTAATCAAGTTTGTAAAAGAACTTGACTCTGAGTATCTGGCACGCTTCCTCAGATTCTGCACGGGTTCCAACCTTCTCCTCACAGATACTACTGGGACTCACAGGAGTATTGCTGTACGCTTCACCAAACTGGAAGGCGTCGCCAGAAGGCCGGTTGGTCAAACTTGCGGTTTGGTTCTTGAACTTCCCGAGCAGTATGACAGTTATCTGGAGTTCAGATCGGAATTTAATTCGGTCCTCAGAAGTGATATTTGGCTTATGGACTTTGCTTAAGACTATACTTCAGAGTGCATGGTATCTGTTTTTCTGAGTTCTTGGTTGACTTTCATACATGATGGTGTCCTTAGAGCAAGACTGTCTTGGGGTTTCTATTATGTTCAATTAGGAGTGAAACACAGGAGCTTAAGGAACATTTGAAAACCCCTCTTATTTTTTTTTAATTCTACACCAGTCTGAATATCTATGTTCAGCCTGGGGTAGATTTTTTTATTTTTAACAGGGGTTTTCAAATCTTCCTCAAGTTCCTGTGGAGTGAAACAATTGGTGTTCATTGTCGAACACATCAACACATGGGTTACAGTAACCATTAGTTTAAGTCTATATAGTTGGTATTAAGAGATCATTGTTATTTTTGTCACTTTTGTCTATAATGCATGAGATGATGCACCTTCTGTGACTTTCTTATTTCTCATTAGGCATTAATTCCATAACAAATGTTAGCATGTGGACTTGATAACAGTTTGCAAGAAGTGATGCTTGCGTTACTTATTGTTTGGTGAATAATGATACAAAGCAGTATGCAATTAGTATTGATGTGATACACAGGAGTTTATTTATTTATCTATTGTATTAAAAATATAGCTCTTTGTGAGAAATACTGTGTTAGTGTCCTCATTTACTGTTTGTGGATATGTATTATACATGCGTTCAATATTGACGCAAGAAAACTTTAAAAATTTTATTTAACTTAAGTATACCTCTGCTTTTGTATTCGTTTTCTGAAAAAGTCAGAAATTTAAGGAATATACTGTTATTGTAGTCCATTCCTCAATTCACGCCTCAGAGCAATGTATAAGTCCAACAGATCAGCTTTGTACTTGGGAAATTGCCAGTGAAGATCTTCCATGATGACACTGCATAGTTCATACACAGTTGGGTCACAACACACTTTGTTGAGTGGTGCACACTCCAGTTCACACAGTTGGAGTTCCTCTTGTTTAACAGGCTTGATACACTGCTCATACCCAAACACAGCAGGAAGTGAGTACAGCACTGCTGGCTTCCCTCCTGGAGCTCCTCCTGTCTTACTTGTCCGGACCCTGTGGTAGTTCCAAGTGTGGGCTACCGACTGCAACTCTTTCTGGAAATAAGATGGGTTTCAAGGGGAAATATTGGTTGTTTTCCGAAAGAGATCATCTGAGTACATGTGATCATATTGAAAAAAATGCTACCATGGTTACATCTATCATATGGATAAAAATAATTATAGTTTATATTGGAACTGCAAGCTAATGGTGTAGCTATTGGGATTAGTTATTTGGAACTACATTGTAGAATAGATGTGTAAGCTGATATTGAAAAGCATGAGTTACCGATAAAATACTGATTACTATTATACATTGAAAAATTAGTGCCGACATAAATGAAGGTTAGGTAAAGTAAAAACTTACCTCTATTGTATCAAGGAAGCAGAATTGCATTAAGTTTTTGTCAATAAAGTCACCAGTAAAATGACCATCATTTTTAAGTTCACTGAACAGATCCAATATTGTGCACACTTCTTTCTCAGGATCCCCCACCAAGACTCTATCCTCTGGTTAGTTGTACTGGACCCGTACATGAAGCTCTTCATTCCTGACCAACGATCAACATGCTCTCTTCTTAGGAAACACTGCATCTGCTCCACTGCTACATTCTCAGTACCAGCATCAGACCGTACCCGCTCTGGGCAACCATTGCTTATTTTAACGGCTTCGACAAAGTATTTTGCAATAACTTTTGGGTTATTGTTAGACTTCCATGCATGTAACCATATGACCTTCCTTGCAAATCCCTCAATACATCCATGTATACATATTCCATAAGGTTTTAACTTATCGTATCCATCCTTGTGCCAAACAGCATTTGGTCCAGTGGAGACATAACTACGACGGATGAGTCGACGCTTACTTCTGTGCCTGACACCCTCGGGATCGATAAACGTAAGAAGAACACGTACAATGTCTTTACCAACAGTATAGCCTTGTTCTAGACATTTTCTATGCATCCACCTATACTCACGGTTCTTTCCAGATGTATCACATTCTTGTAGAATAAAGAGACTAACATCCAGTTAATCAGAATATCCCTTTCTGCGGTATAATCTGCACATTGACAATCGTCTCTTTAGTGTCCTGTTACTCATAATGATTCCATGATCCTGAGCCAGGAATCCGAGGATGTCCTGGTTACTTAGACCAAGTGCAAAATACGTTTTGATCAACGACATATTCTGCCCCTCCATGTTTGTTTTAACTGCAGTAGTGTCTTTCCCTTTTTAGATACCAAGTTGAAATTTCAAGATAGGATGTTGAAATTTCAAGATGCTATATTGAAATTTCAAGATACTATGTTGAAATTTCAAGATACTAAGTTGAAATTTCAAGATACTAAGTTGAAATTTCAAGATAGTATGTTGAAATTTCAAGTTGCTAAGTTGAAATTTCAAGATAGTATGTTGAAATTTCAAGATAAAAAAATAAATCTGGTGGCCTAAAAGGCTTCCGTAGTAAGCCCATTCGGACCGGGAGATTTATTATTCTCCATAGCCTTAAGGGTCTTTAGAGTTTCATCACGAGTTATGTCCCCTTCCAGTGAAGCCGAATCAAAAGAATGAAGCGCAGGTAAATCAGCAAGGAAACGATCACAAATTTCATGATCAAAAGGCTCATAGCCAAAGAGTTCGCTATAAAAATCAACAAAAACGCCCATGATTTCACGAGAGGTCGTTACTTTACGGCTTTGAGAGTATAAAATTGAACTGATAGATTTTGTCGTACCTCTCTGAGTTTCCTTGCGCAGAAAATAACTGGAAGGCCTTTCACCAATTTCAAGGTTGCCTTAGATCGAACTAAATGACCATTAAATTCCAGTATTTCCAAATCCTTTAATTGTTTTTTAACAGCCGCAATTTGGTCTGTATACAGTCCAGGATGTAAAGATTCAGCACGGCATAATGTTTTATATTGACTAACTAAATCATTACGAAGGGCTGCCCGCTGTGATTTTTGAACAGACCCAAATAACTTCAAAAAGGACACAATTTCAACCTTAAAGGCATCCCACCAATCCAAAGTTATGGACTCTAAAGGGGGAATATGATTTAAACAAAAGCCCGCAAATAAGGCCTTAAAAGAATTGTTTAATAATGAATTATTACATTTAAAATAACCCGAACCATAACTAATGCCGGCAAAATCTGTCAGCTTAAACGACACATAATCATGGTCAGAAAAACTACATGGAGAAATATCTGCAGATACAACAGTATAGCGCAGAGAAGAAGAAATATAGAACCGGTCAAGACGGGACCCGACGCCGGCTGTGTTACGCCAAGATACCGCCACTTAACCAGGAAACTGATAGCGATAGACATCGAAAAAAGAGAAATCGGAGACCCATTGTTTAATAATGTTTGCACCAATTTGAGCGTCCCGCCTACCACCTATTTTATCCAACTGGACGTTAGAAACACAATTAAAATCACCCCCCAGAACAATACGCCTATTTGTAACAAAAAACGTAGCAACACTATGAAAGAAATTAGCCCTATCAACAGGAACATTAGGTGCATACATATTTAAAAATCGCACATTTTACCCATTTATTGCTAAATCAACAACTAAAAACCTACCCTCTATATCATAATAAAAGAAATCTACAATGTAATTAACTCTAGATGAAACAATAAATACAACCCCACGACTGAAATTACTCCCAAAACTCCAAAAGGCTTTCCCATTAAATCTATATTCATACGTTTTAGCAATTGATAAATTATACACATGAGTCTCCTGAAGAAATAAGAAATCGATGGCATCATTAGTAAAAGTGTGAGATAATATATCTAATTTAGTAGTATCATCTAAGACTCCATTACAATTTATTGATACGAAGCTGTACATGATTAGGTGTATATAAAAGCTCATATAGAATATGTATAAACCACAAATTGAATATGTATCCTCTGATCAAAATTACATTATGATATAAATCAAATATATAAATAGAAGAGAACATTCCATAATCATCTCGCCACAATATGCAAATTAGGCACACCAAAATATAGCATCCTTTATATCCAATATAAACAGAGATTACCCACAATGCCTCACCAAAAACAAATGCAAAGGGTATTACATAACAATATAATATATCTTTTCGAAAAAGACAACACGCCTAAGCGTGATCTATATTTGTGAAAATAATATGGATAAGTACAATTTGATTGGATTGAACAATATTAATACTAACCGTACATGAAAACGTAATACATACAATAACCCCTAGTAGATGTTGTAAAACGAGCAATCACACTAACAAATAACGTACACAAGACGACACATACACACACAATTTTAGATAAATGTATGCAAAACAATCTTGAATATACACCAAAATACTCAAAAAGCATGCCATAAATAAGGCCAAAGTATATAGCAAACATATGTATGAAATTCTGTACATGCAGATTTAATTTATAAACATTCTGAAATAATATGCAAATGAACAGCACCCATATACATGGAAAACCCCGATTATCGTAGGACAAAATTACCCATGATGCCTCAGGACTGACCCCTCTTATCAACTCATGCCAACAGCACAAGACAACAGTATCTTTCATGCAAAGCATTCGCGACCACACAATACGGAAATTAACTATAACAACATGAATAAACACTACCCATATATATACAAAAATGTTTGGCCTTAATAAAGCACAGATCATGCAAACAGTATTGACATAAATATAGAAAATAAACCGAAATGTCACACCGTTACATTCAACGAACGTAACTGACCATATTTTAAAATACAAACAAAATTTAACAATCTTCAATATACACAATGAACTAACAACAAAAATGAACTTACCACAGCTAGTGATATACTGTAAATAAAAAATAGACATTATAAATGTAACAAGTACAAAATACATATAACAAGTACAAAATACACAAATTGTAAAAGTGTGCTGGAAATATATACTATTTTAACATGTCTTGTCTTGTTTATCTGTTTGGGATCAATTTAGAACACCTTAAACAATAATACAATTGTCAGTGAAAAGGTTTACATTTTTACAAGTCCATGATGTATTCAAAGTAACCACTGGGTCATGGGTCGAAAGTAGTTCCTATGCAAATTAGCCAAGGTTTAATGAGGTCAGGCTTGCTGTCTTGTCCCTGGTTTCTATTGGCTGAAGATGTGCAGCATCTTGATTGGATGTTGAATTTAGTTGCATTTGGAAAGTGTGAAGTTTGTTCACTTGCCGTCTTTCTCCCAAGTGGGAAAGGTGATTTGAAAGTCATGGGAAGAGGATATTGACTTTGGTGGATTTCAGGTTGGTTATATTTGATTTTACAGAAAAGGAATAAACTACAAAAATATGTTCAATTGTTGAAAGGTTCATTGAGTATTTATTGTAACTGAATTTATGCATTTGGTGGAGGTATATTGTGACTCAGGGTTAAATTTAAAGTTGTTGGTGTCGATAATTTCACTTCAAATTGATTCAGATTAATGTTTGAGTCCAAACAGATTGTACGTTTACTGTTCTGGTGAGAATTAGCATTGCCATGCTAATTACGGCATACATATTTTAGGTCCTTGGAGGGTGTATTATTTTGGTGCCTCACAACATGTGGTCAGTTCATGCAAATTGTCCCATAGATCGTAAGACAAGCTGATATGCTACTGTGTTTGGAAGATGCCAAAAGTTTTTCATAACTGCACTTCAAGAGTCAAGAGTCTTGTGTAACTGAACCTTTAATTTTGTGATGTCCATTTCTTTGAGTTATTTTTATATGTTTAGTGGTAGAACAGTTATCTGAACAAAGTGCAATGTCTTGGATGTGATAAAGGGTAATTTTGACGGAGATTAATATATTTGTACACATTGTTTCAGACTTGTATTATTAGTCAACAGAAGAAATAAAACCGAACTACAGCCTCAACGGAGCTTGGTTTTCTGTGGTCGAGCCATTCCCGTTACATAAACACTAGTTTTGATGTATAATCCTTTCTCCATTCAATATGCAAATGAGCAATACTCAAACACAGTAGGAACCAAGGGCAACATATCAAAAAATTACCCATAATGTGTTGAAACTCATTATACTGAACTCTTAAAAGAAACCGTAACATGTTATAAACAATTTTAACAAAACTATCACAAATGACCATACACTCCCTGTACAGGGAGAACCTAGGCGTCAAAGTTGCATACATTGTCCTGGCTCATTTTTTATGGACATAGCAAAGTCATTAACATAGGGCTACATGTATTTTTAACAAATTATGGTGGTTCAACGCTATCAGAGATGGAAGCAGACGGTGACCGGTCTACAGCAGCCGCTGCAGCGTCCGCCACTCCCTTGGGAATAGAGGAAACACGTTGTTTCTTCCCCATCAAACCCCCCTTCGACTTTGACAGTGACCTATGCTTGGGTTTCACCTCAGACCAATTTTGGGAGTCTACCCTTGCAATAATCCCATCTGGCTCATCTTGGGAACCCATATTGTCCTCCGCTCCATAATGTTATGGGTATTCAGCTGCAGCTGCAGCGTAAGACAACGGCTTCTCAATAGTTTCACTAACATCTCCACTGTCTATGATCAATCCCCCATTATTTACGGTGTCCTCATGATCACTTTCATCCTCCATTTCGACAGACTCATTCTGTGCATCCCCTGATGATTGTTCCTTAGGATTAGGGGGTGGGTCGATGGTATCTATCAAAGCTGGTTCTGCATCCTCTCTACGTTTCCTATTCGCAAAACTTTTAGGGCAATCCGGCCTCGTGTGACCTAGATGATAACACTTAAGGCACACTGGGAGTCTACCGGGAGCAGTGACCAACATTGACATTCTATCTCCCAGCCGAACAAAATAAGGGACAGCATCTGCCTTGCCAGTGTCTAGCTGTAACTGCACAGTTCTTACTCCAGTTTGTACAGTGGACCCTCCCACTGGCACAGTCTCATGAGTCACTGACAGCACCTTGCCAAACCTCGAAAAATATGACTCCAAGAACTGGTTGGATACTACACCATGGAGCCAATGAAAGCGTAAATCGATCACTTCCCTATCATACGGGGAAAAGTTCATCCGAATATCTCGGTACACTAACGATCCAACTGTTAGCATCAACCTCGCCCCGTTCTCCTGTCTAAAGGTCACAAACCATGTTCCCGACGTTTGTTTTCCAAATTGAAAGAATCTCCCGAGCCTGAATTGAATTATGAGTAGCACTTCTCAAAATGTCATAAATATTTTCTCGGTCAAAGTCACAGTCACACCTTTTCCTGTCCACGAAACACTGCGGAACAGCAGGAGCAATTGTTGCAGCCTGGTACGCCATGGAACAGAGAGGGGGGGGGGAGACAAGAAGGTCACACAATTACATAAAGCAATCGATGCCCACCCGTAGATCTGAAAGTCAGGAACAATGTCAGTAGAAGAACACAGGAAGTAGTCAACAAAAGGAATCTCACCAATCCTTGATCCAATCGCCTCCGTTGAATATTTTTTTCTTTTTGATAAAATTTATTGGCCTAAAATTAATTTCGAACAGTCGCGGATAGCGCTGTCACTGCAGGTCCACCTAAAATTTATCACAGAGTGTGATCCTGCAGTGCTCACAAAAATTCAACTGAAGAAGGAAAATAGTCAGAGAATATATACACGTTTCAGGAAATCACTTACATTCAAGTGTTACAGTCCAGGAATGATTCAAGTTCACCACTATTTATTTCCAACATAACTTCCTGTCCTTTCATTAATTCTTTGTTAGTATTCACTTTCATCTCCAAAAGCTGAATCAAAATGTTTCTTGCAGCCGTCTTTCTTTTCTCCTTGAATCTCTGCAAACACTGTTTTATATCTTTCTCCAAATGAACTATATCAAACTTCCCCTTCTCCTCTGACCACACAATCTTTACACAAAAAGTATATGTCCTCCATCCTTTCCTGTCTCTGACCTTATCCTTGTTTACCTCTAGCCAAGTCTTGTCATATAAATCTGGAACTCGTGCCGTAGGGACTGTAGCACTTGAACTAGCGGAAACCCCTTCATCTACTGTTGCCAGAATAGCATCTGACTGTGAAGTTTGCTGTGACCAGCTTGGAGATGACGAAACAGGGTTGTCCTGGGTCTTTGTCTTCTTTTCCATGTCTGGTGTTCTTGTTTGATGCTGTTTCGACCCGTGAAAGTCCCGGTGTAGAATAGACCTTCAGCAACCCATGCTTGCCATAAAAGGTGACTATGCTTGTCGTAAGAGGCGACTAACGGGATCGGGTGGTCAGACTAGCTGACTTGGTTGACACATGTCATCGGTTCCCCATTGCGCAGATCGATGCTCATGTTATTGATCACTGGATTGTCTGGTCCAGACTCGATTATTTACAGACCGTCGCCATTTAGCTGGAATATTGCTAAGTGCGACGTAAAACTAAACTCACTCACTCACTGATGCTGTTTCCGTTTCTGAGTTGTCTCCCCCTTAGTTTCCTTATTACTTGACTCGCTTGTATTCATATCTGAAAGTGTATCCATAGCATCCTGTACCTTATCTGGCGTATCATCTGAATCTATCTTAGGGCACTTAGCCCTTTCAGACAAACCGGTAATCTCCCAGGGGCTGTTATCAACATACTCTGTTTTCCAAACTTGACTATGTGGGGTATTTTCGCCTTCTCTTCCTCTGTCAACTCCATGATCACAATCCTCACTCCAGAAAATATGTTCATGCCATCTATCTCCTCATATTCCCTCAGAACATCAACTACTCTCCCATATTTGACAAAGTACTGTCTCAAAAATTCACTCTTTACTGTAGCATGAATCCGAAGAGAAACCACAAACATTCCATAAGAATAAAAGTAAATCCTGTTATCCTTGTCCACCGCAACACACTTCAGCTACAAAAGCTTCCTGGCACACTCAATGTTCTTCATAGTAATGTACACAGACTTCTCTGTCTTCCATACAGACTGACACTCAGAAACGTTGAAGTCTGGCACAGAATCCCTCAAATATGCGATGACATCCATCATTGATCCAATCCTGGCAGTGAACTAAACTCTGAGAGTTCTACTCTCGATGTCCTTATCAAAGTACTCCTCTGGAATGGGTCCCTCATCCACTGCTGTAGCATACGCCATGATGAAAAATGCAAGGAGACCACTTAAGGTCACACAATTGTAAAACAATTGATGCCTCACGTAGACCTGGAGAAAGGAAGAGCCGGTATAATCACATAAAACAATCAACTCATCAAACCACTATGACTCCATAAGGAGAGGATCACTTCTCTGGCTAAGATGCACTACTTTTTTTTTTTTTCTTTTTGATAAAATTTATTGGCCTAAAATTGAATTTTTAACAAACGCGTACAGCGCTGTTACTGCAGGGTCGGCCTAAATTTATCACAGTTTGTGACCCTGCAGTGTTTAACATAGAAATGGACTAAAGAGGAAAAAGAAGGAAAAGTTCAAGATTTCACTAATCCAATTGGCTCAGATGTACCACCGTCCAACATAACATTTTTACCCAGCTTAAAAGAAAATTCTGTGAAGTCTCTCCCTGGTAAGAGTTGGAACTTTAACTTGTAATCATTCACAACCCTCAGAAGAACATCTTGAGCTTCAGAACACACTGTCTCTGAATCCTTTTCCGGAAAGTCTGCAGCAAATGTATCAAGACATGCATCATCATATTCTATTTCAACCTTTCCTGTTCCCTTTACCTTTGTCAGTTTTAGATTAAAATCCCATAATTTCTCTGACTCCACTGGCATATCCATCGCTGCAAGAGCAGCATCCGACTGGGATGCGAGTTCAGCCCAACTGGCCTGAGACACACCCTCCTCAGAAACCGTCTCTTTCTTCCCCCGTCCACCCTTGTTACTCATCTTCTTTCTTTTCTGTGTCTCCTCTATAACCTCTGTCTCCATCTCTGTTCCTTGAACTTCAGAGTCACTACCTTGTGTCACTTCATCCTGAACTTCTTTCTGTATTGCAGTCTGTTCCTCCACAGTAGCTGACACCTTATTATTTACATCCACCTCAGCACTAGGGCACTTAGCCCTCACATGACCATGCTTATGACATTTAAAACAAATTGGTAAGCGTCCTGGTGCCGTTATCATCATGCTCTGTCTATCTCCAAATCTCACGATGTGAGGAATCCTGTCTTTCTGATCTTCAGATAATTCCATCTTGACTATCCGTACTCCAGTGTATATCTGTACACCATCCACTTCCTCGTACTCCCTGAATCCATCCAGAACCTTCCCATACCTCGAGAAGTACTGAGTCACAAATGACGTCTTGACAGTTGCATGAAGCCAGTGGATCCGAAGAGACACAATAAACTTCCCATAACTATAGAAATAGACCTTGTCATTCTCCACCTGGACACACTGTAAATCCAACAGATTCTTGGCACTCTGGACGTCCTTCATGGTAATAAAAATCTGGCCATACTTCTCCGTTTTCCAAACTGCTTGACATGAGGCCAAGTTGAACTGTGGTACCGCATCCTTCATATAAGTGATGAAATCCATCAGGGAAGTAACCTTCGCGGGAATGTATACCCTGACAGTCCGCTGAACCACATCCTGATCCACAAACTCATCAGGGATTGGGCCCTCGTTCACCGCTGCTATAAATGCCATCTGTAAATGTATGGAGACCACCTAAGATCACACAGTTACATGAACTGATGCCACACGTTGACCTGTAGAAAAAAGAGCAGTAAAATCACAACAGCTTATAACACTCACTCCATACGGAGACGATCACTTCTCAGGCTAAGACACTGGCACTACACTTTGATCTTAGCCAAAAGGCCGAGAAACGATGCCGGTTGTCGGCAAGCGCCGGCAAAATACCTCTAAACCCACAGAATCTCATTAAGGGGCTGGATAGTTACATTACCTCTTTCAAAATATTCACCTCCAAAATTACAGGCACGAAACACGCAATTTCGGACCACGGCCAAACTGACCTTCTTTGTGGAGAAATTTGACAATTTGTGTCAAGGCAACAAAATGTGTAAATAACCTTATTTATTTCTTTGAATAAAAAGAGCGCAGACGCTAAAACGTCGGGCCGACGTAGGAAAAACGTCCTGCAGCTAGGGCCATGAGCCGATGGATCGGTACTTAATGAACGAGGCGTGGGGACACAGCAATTGGAAGAGTTTCTGCAGTCCCGACTTTGAGAAAGTCGCGCCCAGACAAGCGTGAAAAAAAAACACACTGCAACCGACCGCGTGGACTAAATCCACTTAAATTAAATACATTTGAAGTATCAAAACAATGTTAGGGTAGGTCAATTTTAGTCACAAATGTTGTTTTAATTAAGAAATAGAATGAAAATTAAAGAAACTTTGAAATTTCAATGTAAACTGACCCGGGAGAAACCCGCCGAGCCTTCTGGTACTTCCTTACCACTCGAAAACACTTTCTAGGGGTTAGCTGGCGCTTAAGACGTGTGTTATCGACGGGGCAGAATGTGGTTGTGAGGGTGTGATTGTCTACGACGTAATTTCCGGCGTGCGACATCATGGCCGACGTCCTTGGATACGGGGACAGAAAGCAACTGCATGTGGAAAATAAATCACTTTGAGGAACTTCCCGGGGCTTGGTTTGGACGGAGTACAATGTGGTTGAGTGGATGGGTCCATTTCTACAGTTTGGCAGTGGTTGCATGGAGCCTCCAGTGAAACGGACGCGCAAAAAGGGAGGGGACGGCGCAAAGTGAGATAAAAAAGAAGATAACCAGTACTGAGCAGAAGTAGAATGAGATAGACGAAAGTAATCAACTCTAGTGCGTGTTTTTAAAAGTGCTAGAAAACGCAGGACAATATCATTCCCATTTAGCTGTTTGTGCTCAAATTTGTTAAGATTCCGAATAGCCCAAATAGAATATTCTGCCAATGGCTAAAAGATATACACAAACAGCATATTTCTTTGAATTGGGATTTCTTGGCACCAATCCAAACTTGATAATTTCATGAGATTTTTGTAATTGACCTGAAGAGAAGTGTGACAACCATGGGAAGATAACATTCCACAACACACAGGAACAGGGACAGTAGATGAACAGATGATCAGAAGTTTCAATTCCTGATCGACAAAGAACACAGTTAGGAGAGACAGCCATACCACGGGTATGAAGAATATACCCTAAAGGGAGGGAGTTAAAGATGAGAGGGTAGTTAACTGATTTATGAATACAGTCCACAAATGAATGATGTAAATTGCTCCAAACAAGGTCAAATGGAATTTGTATATATAACCTTTCTATTTTATTTTCAGTGACTTTACTCAGGAAGCATTCATAAAATTCCAGAGTGGTAAACTTTTTTATATCTACCAGCGAATTCGAAACAATAGATTCAAACAATTTAATAGATTCAAAACAATGCTGATAGAATTTAGACAGCGTCTCAGAGTGAGGGATACGAAGAGAAGTAAAGACCGGTGAGTACACACGTAAGGATAACCCTACCCAATACTTTGCAAAATATGTCCATTTTGCTGAACTACCATTAGGTAGATTTTGAATATGTTTCATTTGAAATGACCGTAATTTCGACTTGATGTGCAGAGCACCAAGACCTCCCCTCAAAAGTGCCTTATACAAAATGGAGCGCCTAAAAGGTTCAGCTGTGGACTGCCAAATAAACTGAAAGAGATCGATGTAATGATTTGAGACTGTGGTAACTGCCCCACGATACCATAGCTTCCCCAGACCTAAAATATTTGCCAACTATAATTCCAACAAATTTAGACTGGTCAATCCAAGATATACCAAAAGGGTGATCGGACCTGCACTTCCATTTGCCTAAAAAGATTCCTTTTGTTTTGGACATATTTAATTTGGACCCAGATGCCTCACCAAATCGCTTATATAAAAATAAAAGGTTTTCTATAGAAGCATCTGTAGTACAAAACCCCAGACCATCATCAGCATATGCTGAGATTTTCGCTGAATCATTACTGCCTGGGAGTGATATACCCTTAATTAAATGATTTTACGTAATAGAGGCTCCAGTGATAATACGTACAAGGATAGTGACAAACCACATCCTTGCCTGACAGACTTCGTAACCGGAAACGGCCGAGAGATGTGTTGGTTAACAATTACAGAACTGGATATGTCAGTGTACAGAATTTTGACCCATTTTTTAAAATTTGGACCA
Organism: Haliotis asinina; assembly: GCF_037392515.1. Classification (NCBI taxonomy): domain Eukaryota; kingdom Metazoa; phylum Mollusca; class Gastropoda; order Lepetellida; family Haliotidae; genus Haliotis; species Haliotis asinina. The sequence goes on along the minus strand of NC_090281.1, from coordinate 11,364,382 downwards.
AAGCCAAAGGCGTCCAGTACTTTAAACAAATATTCGTGGGAGACCCTATCAAAGGCCTTTTCTGGATCTAAACTAATGAAAGCACAAGGTAGATCTTTCTGATCTATATAATCCAACACATTGGGTATTAAGTGGCAATTGTCCTGTATAGACCGACCTGGTACAGCGCAAGTTTGATGTAAATGAACAATGTTCTCCATTACTGGACCTAAACGTGTGCACAATATTTTGGATATAATTTTCACATCCAAATTTAACAATGAAATAGGGCGCCAATTACGAACATTGTCTGCATTATTACTATTCTTACAAATCAAAGTAATAAGAGAGTTCTTGGAAGATGAAGGTAGAGTACCCTCAGAGAAACATAATTGTACGAGAGGCAAAAGCACATCACCAAGAACATCAAAAGCAAACACATAAAATTCTTTATTAAGTCCATCTGGACCTGGAGATTTTCCATTCTCCATAGCCTTAAGGGCTAATAAAATTTCCTCCTTTGATATATCATATTCTTGAGAAGCCCAATCAGCCAAATGTAGTTTAGGTAATTCTGCAAGGAAATCGTCACACAATTTCTCATCAATGGGTTCGGCCGCAAACAGATCAGAATAGAATTCAACGAAAACACCCATGATGTCTCGAGAGGTTTTGAATGTATTGCCAGAAGGGTCTAAAATTGAAGATATAGTTTTCCTTTTACCTCTCTTAGTTTCCTTGCGAAAAAAATAACTAGAAGGTTTCTCACTATCTTCGAGGTCTTTAACCTTAGACCGGATAAGGTGACCTTGAAATTCTATAATTTCCAAATGTCTGAGTTGCCTTTTGACTTCTAATTTTTTTTCAACATAATGTCCAGGGTTTAAGGATTCAGCATGGCATAGATTTCGATATTGGCCTTCTAAATCTTTCCGTAGGGATACTCGGGACTTATGTCTGTCTTTTTGAACTAAACAGATGAATTCCTTAATTTGAATTTTGAAAGTATCCCACCAATCAAAAGTAATGTTTCCCAAAGGGGGCACATTCGCGCTACAAAAGCCTTTAAACAAAATTTTAAATGCCGATTCAAAAATAGAACTATTACATTTCCAATATGATGGACCAAAATCTATCCATTCAAAATCCTTTAGACTTACCGACACATAGTCGTGATCAGAAAAGGTGCATGGGGAGATTGTCGAAGTGCCGACAGCAGATAGCAGGTGGGATGAAAAGTAGAACCGGTCAAGACGAGATCCGACACCAGCAGCATAAGACCAAGACACTGCAACTGAATCTGGAAATAGAAAACGAAACACATCAGATAGAGAAAAGTCCGAGACCCACTGCTTAATAATATTAACTCCTTGATGTACAAACCCCCTATTACCTCCTATTTTATCTAACTTATTGTTACGCACAGAGTTAAAATCGCCTCCCAGGATAATATTTCTACTTGTGACTAAATAATGTGTGATTTGGTTTAAAAATACAACTCTATCTGCTGGTACATGTGGCGCATAAACATTAATCAATCTGATTCTGGTTATTCCAGCAGTAATATCAACAATACTATATCTACCATCAACATCAAAATGATAGTTATCTATCTTAAATCCACAAGACTTGTTAATGATTATAGCAACCCTTCTGCTATCATTACTGCCATAAGACCAGAAAGCCTGACCACTAAACCTATTTCCGAATGATGTGGCTAAAGCAAAACAATGCACATGGGTCTCTTGAAGGAAGAGAACATCAATGCCGGTAGAATTAAACTTATGAGATAAGGCAGTTATCTTATTTGGGTTATCTAACAACACATTACAATTTATGGATAAAAAGTTGTACATAACATCTACATTGTGTGTTACCAACATATATAACAAGTACAAAAATACATATTGACTCCCTGAAAAGGGTGAAATTGTTTGAATTCGCCATTCTTATCTCATAGTCGGAGGACATGTCCAAGGCCATTATCAGGAAGCACTAATGTGATACCGTATTAAGGCGGATCAGCATTTCCAGCCGTACCTATCCTGGTAACCTTGATAACACTACGGGGTGGTGTAAGAGCTGTGAAGGCTGCCTGACGTACATCCCCTGCCAGATGGGACTTGAACTTTTTTGACCCGCTATCTTGGCTTTGGGACCTGGATTTTGCCTTGGATTTCTTGTGCTTTTTGACTATCTGAAAACCATCATTGCCATCCCCTGTGGTACCCATCGACATTTCAGCCAAGGCTACATCACCCTCCTGTGAGAGCCCGCCACTTTCCCCCTCTCCTTCCTGTACAAGATCAACACTTTCAATATCTTTATCTACATTCTTGTCCATATTGCTATCATCTACTGTGTGTTCATCAGCTCCTTCTCCTTCTGTCTCCATTCTGTCGTCCACACTCTCTCGTTCTCCCTCCTCCTCCACCTGAATATCACCACTATTACTCACTACATTACTTTGACAGTCTCTACGTTGAGGCTCACGAACTTTCTCTTACACAACGCCGTATTAAATTGTCCTTACAATACATTACTAAATTACACTCTAATGAATCTAACCCTGCATATAACTGTGTGTTCAATCCACTGTATGAGGATTTGTACGACAAGAAGTCTTCTTTTGTTCCACCTCTTGGGCTCAGAATTAAACCCTTTCTTTCTTCAGCCGGCATTGAGCTGGAAAATATAGCTCCCTCCCGTCTTCTTTCTTCTCCTCCTTGGCAGTTGGTTAGGCCACAAGTTGACCTAACATTAACTACATTTAAAAAATCAGAAACTAATGAATTACAGTATAAACAAGAATATAATCAATTGAAACATAAATATAGCAATTATAAACCCATATTTACAGATGGGTCCAAGGATGGTGGAGCAGTGGCCTGCGCCACTGTCATTGGATCCAGAACAATATCTTTTAGATTACCAAATAATAGCTCTATTTTTACAGCAGAAGCTAACGCCATACTAACGGCTCTCAAATACATACAAAGACACCCTAAACATAAACAGTATATAATCTATTCCGACTCTCTTTCTTGCCTTCAGGCTATTAAAAATATTTCTTGTAAACATCCACTTTTAATAGAAATTATTAAACTGTACAATAATCTTGCTACTGGCCAGTGCGACATCGTCTTTTGTTGGTTGCCTAGTCACGTTGGCATTTCTGGTAACACAATGGCCGATCTTGCTGCCAAGGCAGCACTCAACAAATCTGTGACACCACTTCTTATTCCATACTCAGATTATAAAGCTACAATAAGATCTTATATCCGTGATCTGATGCAGAAGAAGTGGGACACTCAAGTAGGTATAAATAGATTACATGAAATAAAACCTTATATCGGTTATACTTACTTGGGTTGTCAGTCAAGATTTGAGGAGGTCATTATGCGACGATGTCGCATTGGCCATACGAGGTATACTCACGGTTATCTATTAAAAGGTGAAGATCCTCCGTTTTGTATCCCTTGTGATGAAAGAATCACAGTCAAGCATGTGCTGCTTGACTGTGTTGAATATTCCATGACAAAGGATAAATATTTTAATTCACAAACTTTGAAGGATCTTTTTAATAATGTTAGCTCTCATTTAATTCTTGCATTTTTAAAAGACTTAGATTTGCTAAATGAATTGTAAATAGATAAATATTTTATTCCTGGAAGTTTGAATTAGTAACTTAAAGTGTTAGTGGCTGTATCCTCGAGGGGGGTTAAAGCACTGTAAAATTGTCCTCCTGAGAGGGTACGTAAGTCCAAAAACATTTAAAGTACATCAAAATATTCCACTGTTTCTAATCGTAGAATACGTGTCCTTTTAATTTATGGCTAGATTTTCTTATCACCAACTTCATCAGCATGAACATCATCCACTACTGCATCCTCCTCGTCTGAAAAATGTATATCCTCCGGCCTCGCCCTTGTCACATCTGCATATGATGTAGAGGGTCTTGATTCACTGCTCTTATGTGGACAACTTGACCTTAAGTGCCCTAACTTGCCACAGTTGAAACAAATTGGCAGACGGCCAGCAGTAGATATCAACATAGGCATCCTCTTGCCCATTTTAACAATGCATGGGAGCTCTGTGTCGTAGTCATTCAATTGCAAGTCCACACATCTCACACCTGTTGCAATTTTAGAATTGTCAAGAAATGACGGTGTTCCTGATGACCCCCTTGTTGAAACACCTCTCTGGAACTGGAGGAACTGTCACTGCTGCAGCCTCAGTCATGGTGAGGGGTGACCACTAAACGTCTTCTGGCACTAAGTACCAACACCACCTCGTTGACCTGCAAAAACGTTGACACAATCAAAGAAGGTAAAAGCACAGTCACATACAAAAAGTCAATATTTACCACCAGAAGGATGAAGCAGCTTGGCACAGATACTTTTTTCTTTTTCATAAAATTTATTCAATTACAATATAATACATATTTGGACAGCACTTTTTGCCACTGCTCCTAAGTTAAAAACGCTATCACAGTTTTCGGAGCAGTGGCACTAACATTGGAATTCTTAAAAAGAAGAGTGAAAATGAATAATAATATTTTATAACACAAACAACAACGTATTTACAATTATCCTTCAGAACTAGTGTATACCATATATTACATATTATTCGGGACTTTAAATACATAAGATAATAACACTAATGAGACAATATGTACAATATATAATTATTATATTACACAACTATACATATGTACAGATATGGACATATGCACACACACACACACACATATATATATATGTATATATATATATGTGTGTGTGTGTATATATATATATATATATATATATATATATATACACATACACATATATGTACATTCACACAGAAATATATACATACCTACACATACACACACATACACATTCATACATCATACCAATATTTTATCAGATAAATAATTGCAAATAACCTTGATTAACTGAGCAGAAAATGTTAGAAGAGAGCCAGTTATCAGCAAAAGAAGAACTTGACAGTCTACAGAAGTCGACCCTGATACGCGTTTTTAGGAGTGACAAAAAACACAAGACAATATCATTCCCATTTAGGTGTTTGTGATCAAATTTATTGACATTCCTTACCCACCAAATACAATACTTTGCCAAAGATACCAAATATACACAAACAGCATAATTTGATTGATAATATATAAAATTTTGACCCATTTTTTGAAATTTGGACCAAAACCAAAAGCGTCCAATATGAACAGAAGGAAACTGATGTTTTCGTTTGTAGCGTGGGTTAGCGCGTCCGAATGCACCCGTCGGTGTGCGTACATGCACGTGGGTTGAAATATCCCGTGCATTTCGTGGATATAGCTGGCGACAGCGTTAATGAGTTGAAGGCTGGCCTTTCTTTAGATGACTGTTGCGGGACAAAGACGTCCGTATAGAGTACCAGCCTGGGGGTTACAGTTAAATTAGAATTAAGAAAATAGCTTCCATTATCGGGAAGACATTTATACAGAAGTCTTAGACTTAGCATTCACATTATCGGTGAATGTGCACTGTGCAGGGATTTTTCATTGGTTTTACTGCTTTGTTTCAGTTTGGGTGCATTAAATGCTCAGACATAATTCTTTTGACTTTTCGTGTATTTTATAAATGGGGAATAACAACTGCCTCATTCCCACAATACTTTAAACAAAAGGTCGTGGGAGACTCTATCAAAAGCCTTTTCCTGATCTAAACTAGCTAAAGCACAAGGGAGATTTTTCTGTTCCACACAATCCAACACATTACGATGTAAATGGCAGTTATCTTGAATAGATCCTGATGAACTATATCCCCAATAACATTACCCAAACGTGTGCATAGAATTTTGGAAATAATTTTGACATCAACATTTAGTAAAGAGATTGGGCGCCAATTAAGTACATTATTTGCATTATTGACATCCTTACAAATAGTTAATATAGGAAGTTTTGGAAGAATTAGGCAGTTGCCCAGTAGAAAAACACAATTGCACAAGACGTAAAAGAACATCACCAAGGACATCAAAGGCAAACAAATAAAACTCCTTGGTAAGCCCGTCCGAACCTGGAGACTTGTTATTTTCCATCGCTAAGACTTTAAGGCCGGGCGGGACAACTTAGGAATGGCCAGCGAGTCCTAACTTGACATACAGAAGGGAGCAAGCTACAAAGACATATTTTATATCATTGGAAAGATCTCGAGGAGATGAACACGAAAAGTTCATTTGCCAGTGTGTTCACGTGTTAATAAGCTCACAAATTGGCTCTGAAAATGCATTTCTGCAGAAATTTCTGGCAGAAGTTTTTTTTCCCGCAGAAATTTCTGGCAGAAATTTTTTATTTCACTACCAGAATTATCTTAATTTAACAAAATTAGAGAGTATAAGTAGTTTCATGTTTATTCCAAGTAATAAGCACTTAGCGTGATCAACGGATCTGATTGTTTTGTTTGATACCAGAATTATCTTAGTTGAATAAGATTAAACACAATCGTTAAATAATTTAATATAGACTTTCTTTAAATGGTGTCTTTTTCCCTGTTTAAAGCCTATTAGTACCAGACAACCGAGAATTTTACAGTGTGAATTTAACCGTATTTCATTATAGCTTTTACAATTTAAAAGGCTTATGCATTATTCCCATCCGTTTCATCATAACACACTTGTAACGTCTTAGTGGATTCACGTCGTGCAAGATTAATTTAACAGTATCGGGGTGCATTTTCTAATCCCAATAAGCCTACATTGTTTTTGTATGCGACATGGGTTGAAGGCGAATAGAGACGAAACCTGATATATACTACATACATACAATATAATAACAATCTAAGACGTGTGAGCCATAATTTGAATTCAACATGCCCGTAAAGACCAGCGTACCAGATGAGATGATAAACAATGCATCAGTGTTCAAAGTGACAATGCCCGCGAAAATGTAATTGCCTCGTTGAAACAGTAATTTATGCCGGAGTGGCCTCCGAGTATTCACACCTGTTAACGTGGTTTATCAGGTTGTCTCTATAAGCGGTCATCGTTCCGGTTCGGTTGGCCTTGAGTGGACACCGCGGTTAATAATTGCGCAAGCCAGAGAGCGGCCACTGGGGAAATACAGCGAAACAATGCCAGTTGGTGCTGCATGGACAATAGACGTTTTATAGAGTATATCCAGTACGTCTTGTCGGTTCAAGGTCACATGCAACACAAAACAGTTCTTTGCAGATTTTGAATCGGTTCGGTAGCAAATTATCAAAAATGCAAAATAAAGTTATGAAGTTGAAATTAACGCGATTGAAAAAACGCTTCCCCAGCGCAGGGGGGAAAAGTGGTTTCACCACCCATAGCACATGTGCAGTGATTATTGTGAACCGGAAAGCCAACTTGAACTCGTATAAACACAAGTGATGTGTGCAAGATTATCGTTGCGGTCGAAGTGGGAGAACAAGAGATGTTTCTTGTGGTTACAAGCATCCTGGTTCGGCAATAATAACAATACACTGGTACAGTACCTGCATATTTGCAACCCATGCTTTTGAAAAAAAATGTATAGTATTAGAAATGCTAATTTCATAGTTCAGTTTGAAAACTGAAATGTTTTAAATCATGTATATGGAAACAAAGAATACATTGATTGTGACAAGCAGTCTATGTCATAAACAAAGCGCAACGTCTGTTTATTGTCACCTGTCACTCTGCTTGTCTGCTAATGACAATATGCAGTACTTAGCTTCAATCATTTACCAACTTAACACCTATCAGGCTATACACCGTAAACAAACTACACTGCTTTATGGCTCGTGCACCTGGGGTCTGTCTCTGTCACATTATGTAATTAGACAGACAGGCAGGTGCGATTCCTGTACACATGACATGTTATTACGTCTGTGGGTTGCAAACAAACTACCTCCATTTTCCCGGATGACTGGGTCGGACGGAACTGAGTGCAAACTCAGATTGTCAGTTTCAAGGTCTGTATGTACAAAACCCAACATTTCAATATATAATATTTATGGATAACAACTTCTTCTATTGTGTGTGCTTAGAAGTGGATGGATGAATCATAATGATTGGAATATTTTCAAACTGTTTAACGCTGTATTTTGCACGAATCCACGAGTGACCAACATAGTTCTTACTATTCCTGTTTAAAAACATGTAACTGATAATATGCCGACGGTACACTAGAACAGTGATATAAACTGCCATCATCACAGACACATTTATACAATTTAACATTTCAACCACTGGCCTTTGTTGCGAAAACACGCCAAGCAAGTTATCTCACTAGCTTCTGTCATGATGGGACGATAATTCACTCACTAGGGTCTTGGTTACAAAAAGGTAGGAATAACAAATATAAAGGGGATATTGTACCACATTAGTCATTCTTGAATGGGATTAACAGGTGTGAAAACTCGGTGGCCACTTCGGCAAAAATCATTGTTTCAAACAGGCAATTACATTTTCGCGGGTATTGACACTTTGAACACTGATGCATTGTCACATAGGTATTGTTTATCATCTCATCTGGTACGCTGGTCTTTTCGGGCATGTTGATGAATTCAAATTATGGCTCACACGTCTTACATTGTTACTATATTGTATGTATGTAGTATATGTCCGGTTTCGTCTCTATTCGCCTTCAACCCATGTCGCATGCAAAAACAATGTAGGCTTATTGAGATTAGAAAATGCAACCCAACACTGGTACTAGTACTAATAGGCTTTAAACAGGGAAAACGACACCATTTAAAGAAAGTCTATATTAAATTATTTAACGATTGTGTTTAATCTTATTCAACTAAGATAATTCTGGTATCAAACAAAACTATCAGATCCGTTGATCACGCAAAGTGCTTATTACTTGGAATAAACATGAAACTACCACTCATGCAGCAGCATCATTACTTATACTCTCTAATTTTGTTAAATTATACGGAAGCGCTGAAGGGACATGAGTATGAGAATTTTTTTAATATATATTTCGTGCACACGAGATACCAAAGCGTGCGCACGATATGATAAAGCGTGCGCACGATATAATAAAGCGTGCGCACAAAATGAAAGGAGACACGTATTTTTAAATGTTAAATCGTGCGCACGCTTTGTTAAATCGTGCGCACGTTTTGTTAAATCGTGCGCACACTATACTATACCGTGCGCACGCTATAGTATCTCGTGCGCACGATTTAACATTTAAAAATACGTGTGTCCTTTCATTTTGTGCGCACGCTATGTTATATAGTGCGCACGCTTTATTATATCGTGCGCACGCTTTATCATATCGTGCGCACGCTTTGGTATATCATGCGCACGCTATATTATATCGTGCGCACATTTTAGTATCTCGTGCGCACGAAATATATATTAAAAAAATTCTCATACTCATGTCCCTTCAGCGCTTCCGTAAAATTAAGATATTTCTGGTAGTGAAATAAAAAATTTCTGCGGGAAAAAAAACTTCTGCCAGAAATTTCTGCAGAAATGCATTTTCAGAGCCAATTTGTGAGCTTATTAACACGTGAACACACTGGCAAATGAACTTTTCGTGTTCATCTCCTCGAGACCTTTCCAATGATATAAAATATGTCTTTGTAGCTTGCTCCCTTCTGTATGTCAGAACGTTCGAAATCCCGACGTTGTAAATCATTCAGGAAGTTCTTACATATTTCTTCATCAATGGGTTCAGCCGAAAATAAATTCGAATGAAACTCAACAAAAACACCCGTGATGCCTTCAGAGGACTTAATTAACTTACTGGAAGAATCTAAAATTGAAGATATCGATTTCTTTTTGCCTCTATTAACTTCCTGAAGCAAAAAATAACTAGAAGGCTTTTCTCCATTTTCAAGGTCATTTGCTTTAGAACGAATCAATTGATCTTTAAATTCCGCAATTTCCAAATCATGTAACTGTTTTTTTATCTCCTTTAATTGATCTGCATACAGACCAGGGTTAGTAAATTCTGCATGACATAAATTCCGGTACTGTTTTTCCAAATCCCTTCGGTGAGATAAAAAGGAATTTTGACGCAACTTAGAATAAGATTTGATAAATGATTTTATTTGAATTTTGAAATTATCCCACCATTCTAAAGTTATTTGGTCAAACGTGTTTATATTATGTTTACAAAATCCGACAAAAAGCCGTTTAAAGTCCAAATCAAAGATTGAATTATTACATTTCCAATATTTATGCCTTCAAAATCCTTGAGCGTTACCTGAACGTAGACATGGTCAGAAAAGGAGCATGGGTGGATGGTCGCAGAGTGGACAGCGGACAGTAGGGATGTAGAAAAGTAAAAGCGATCAAGTCTAGACCCGACACCGGCAGCATTTCGCCAAGACACCTCCACCGAATCTGGAAACAAAGAACGGAAAATATCAGTGATAGAAAAATCACAAACCTATTGTCTTAATACATTTGGACCGACCTGCTTATTATCTAAATTACCTCCGAGTTTATCCATCCTTACATTAGTAACACAATTAAAATCTCCCCCAATAATAAGCAATCTGTCGGTCGCTAAATATTTGGAAATACTTTGAAAGAAACACACTCTATCTGAAGATTTATATATGGCGCATATATGTTAATTAATCTGATTCTAATCCCATTAACTCTGGCATTTACAACTAAATATCTCCCCTCCATATCTGAAACAAAATAATCTTGTACAAAGTTAGTTCTGATGTGGATTATAATTGCCACCCCTCTACTGAAGTTACTTCCAAAAGACCAATATGCTTTACCATTAAATTTGGCCCGAAAACATTTCGCAACTATAATATACTGAACATCATTGAAAACGCACCACCCCTAAAATTGTGGATTTCTAAGAGCAGACGTGAGCAATCTATGTAAATTTTACATATTTGTGTAGACCAATGTTTGATAAAGAAAAGAAGCAAAAAACAATCAAGCAAAACAGTGAAGATTTAATGCAGCTGACAATGAAATAAAGATGGGGTCAAAATGGAAAGTCAGTAGCGTGTATGACCCCCGTTAGCAGCAACACAAGCTGTGCAACGTCTCCTCATTGAACGGATAAGTCTCTGAATAAAGTCCTGAGGCACTGCATTCCACTCTTGCTGCAAGGCATTGTCGAGTTCCCCAAGGTTGTTGATCTGCGGACGACGTGCGAGGCGTTGGCCGATGTAATCCCACAAGTGTTCGATGGGTGCCAAATCTGGTGACAATGCTGGCCAATGAAGTAGAGGAATGTTGTTGTTAGCCAGATACTGTATCGAAACACGTGCAGTGTGGGCTCGTGCATTGTCATGTTGAAATGTGTGCAGATCTTGATGCTGGTGAAAGAAGGGAACGACGTTGTTCTGAAGAATGTTGTCACGGTAGTAAACGGCATTCACTCTGCCACGACAAACAATCAGAGTGGTTCAGTGGTGATAACTTATCCCTCCCCACACCATAATGCTGCCTCCACCCCACCGATCGGTTTGCACAACACATTCCTGATGATAACGTTCACCCCGTCGACGCCATACCCGTAGACGCCCGTCAGCATTTCGCAAGTGAAAACGCGACTCGTCGGAGAACACCACACCATGCCAACGTCGTAACAACCACACACGATGCTGTTCAGCCCATTGTCGGCGTTCACGGCGATGCCTGTCAGTCAGGATGGGTCCAACGTAAGGGCGTCGACAACGTAACCCTGCCGCACGGAGATGGCGTCGGACGGTGGAAGCGCTGATCAAACCACGTCGACCCTGGACAGCGTTGGCGGTTCTGGCAGCGGGCAAGGTTCGATCCCGAATATGGCGCCGTACAATGTCTCGATCTTGACGAGGGGTGGTAACACGAGCCTGACCTGGGCGTTGCCGGTCCCTGTTTGTTGGTATCTGTTAGCAAGCCTCAGAATGGTCGAATGATGACACCCAAATCGTCGTGCAATGTTTCTGCTTGAAGCGCCGACCTGCAACATACCCAAGGCCTGTTCTCGTTCCTCTGGTGACAATCTTGGCATGGCGAAAAAACCTTACGAAAGTACTGCGAAAATGAGAACGGTTTTGTGCCGAAGGTCATTTATACCCCTGAACAGCATGCTTTCTGCATGCAATTTGTGCCCTTCGTGTGTGATGTGCATGAATTTTGTTGTTTTCATGTGATGTGTTCGATGATGTGTTCGAACGATCCGTTTTTTACTGTAGAGCATTATTTACGATCTAGTGTGTTATTATCAAAATTCCCACCATTAATTTTCCATTTCCAAAAGATTCTATTGCCTTATTTCAAAATTTACAGGTGGTGCGTTTTCAATGATGTTCAGTATATTATGCACATGGGTTTCTTGAAGAAATAGAAAATCAATATTTGCATTAAATTTACTTGATAAAATATTTAACTTCTGGTGATTATCTAACAACCCATTGCTATTAAGAGTGACAAAATTATACATATATGTTGTTGTTTGTGCCTTTAAGTCGTATTACGACGTGCTGAAGAACAATATATATAAATAAATATACTGAGAAAACTCCCACGAAAGGGAGATATTTTAGTTTGTGTTCGCTGTTCATTATCGTTGTCCATGGGCTTCGCATTGTTCGTAAGGAATAGATCCATTTTAATGGCATGAATTACGTTGGAAGTTTATCAGAAACAGACTTCTGTTTCTTAGGAGCTGACTTAGGCGACGACTTCTGAGAATCTGTCAGTGCCCCAACAGCTTTCAGCCCCGGGCTAAGGTGTGGCCTTTGCGGAGAATATGAGGTTGGTCTCTTAGCACGCCCCCTTTTTGCTTTCCTTCCTCTCACTGTGTCAGCAGAGGGTCCCATCTCCTTTATAATTTCATCCCCTCCTGCGAAAATTCCCGTGATGTCTGAGCATCAACCTGTTCTGGCTACTTTGCTTTAGTTATATCTGCCTCCATATCATCGTCGGCACCCGTGGCGAGCCACCTCCTCGTGGTGGGTGCTGGGTAGCGCCAAGAGCTCGCCAACACCCCCGTAGTGGACCCGGGGGGATATTTGGTCCACCAGCCCGTTTGCCGTGGGTTGCGGCCCTGTGTCGGCGGAGGAAGGGATCATGGTGGTTGAGGGCAATAGGAGCTTGCAACCGTGTTCCTGTTGCACCACTTTGGCCCTGACTTCGCCTAGACGGGTGGTCGAATGGGCCCGGTTCGACCAATCGGCTGGTCATGCCAAGCCCTGTGCATGGGGTATTATTATATTTATCAATGCACATATACCATTTGGAATTGTTGTAAATTTGGACTTGGCTTTATAATCTAAAACATTTATGAATTTGAAATATGTTGTTCTGTATTTTGCCTAGTGTCCTATGCCAGAAGGCGGTGGTTCATGGGCCAATCTGGTAGAATTATTAATCTTTTAATTCTTCTGCTGGAGTATATCATCCGGGTATCCTTGGTGCTGCAAGCTGGAGGCCCGCTTGCTTTAGCATTGTCCTTGTGATACTCCGTGGTGGGTGGGGAGATCGGATGATGAACCATATTACACTAACCATGGCCTACGAAATACCACTTAAAAAAACAAAACGTCCACTTGATGTTGACCCTGTTGATACTGACCTGAGACCATCTGCATCGATTGAATATTGGCCACGTTTCATTGTGATTGGGCACCCGTGGCGAGCCACCTCCTCGTGGTGGGTGCTGGGTAACGCCAAGAGCTCGCCAACACCCCCGTAGTGGACCCGGGGGGATATTTGGTCCACCAACCAGTTTGCCGTGGGTTGCGGCCCTGTGTCGGTGGAGGAGGGGATCCTGGTGGTTGAGGGCATGGGAGCAGGACCAGTGTTCCTAATGCCCAATACACCACTTTGGCCCTGACTTCACCTAGACGGGTGGTTGAATGGGCCCGGTTCAACCAATCGGCTGGTCATGCCAAGCCCTGTGCATAATTGTACAAAATTTGATTTGGAATTGTTTAAACTTTAGACTTGGCACCCTTTGTTCAGAATATTATTTGACTTGAATTTTGTTTACATGAATTCTGCCTAGAGTCTTATGCCCAGAAGGCGGTGGCTCATGGGCCAATCTGGTGGAAGAATTAATCTTTTGGTTTTTCTGCTGGAGTATATCATCTGAGTATCCTTGGTGCTGCAAGTTGGAGACCCGCTTGTGTTTAGCATTGTCCTTTGTGATACTCCGTGGTGGGTGGGGAGCTCGGATGATGAAACATATATACTACCTATGGAATACCAAACCCCCCAAAAACGCAATAAACGTCAACTTGACAACGATGATGACGACCAACGACCTTCCAACTCAATCGACTATTGGCCACGATTTTTAGTTCTAGAAACTGTAGACAAGACGCCAATGAAACTTAACCCTTTCGCCATTTCCAAGGGTATACATGGCATTGCAGGTGAGGTTAAAAACGTTAGACGCTTGCGTTCAGGCTCTCTGCTGGTTGAATGCAACAGAAAACAGCAAGCAAAGAACCTCATGTCAACAGAAGTATTTGTTGGAATTCCCGTCTCTATCACTGCCCACAGGACTCTGAATACCAGTAAAGGCATAATCAGAGACAGAGATGGATTGTTTGCTGATATGTCAGAGTTAGATATTGCTTCTGAGATGAAAGATCAGGGAGTGATTTATGTTAAAAGATTCACGATCCGCAGAAACAATGAAACGGTCCAAACAAATACTTATCTGTTCTCCTTCTCATCGCCAAATCCTCCGAAGTCTGTTAAAGCAGGTTATTGTAGTCTTTCAGTTGACGTGTACATCCCAAATCCTTTGAGATGTTTTAGATGTCAAAGGTATGGGCACGGTGTTAACGCTTGTACCAAGCCCATTACATGCGCCCACTGTAGTGAGAATACTCATGTCACAGAAGACTGTAACAGTGACCATAAAAAGTGTACAAATTGTTCGGGAAATCATTCGTCTTTCGCCAAAGAGTGTCCAGTCTGGAAAAAACAAATGGAGATCAATAAAATTAAATTCACCCAGAACGTCAGCTTTTCTGACGCAAAGAAACTTGTGGAATCTGCAGCACATACTGAATCATTTGCATCAGTTGTAAGAACTCCTGAATATACCTCAAAAGTAACTACCTCGTCGATACATTGCCAGACAGATTTGACGTGGGTTAAAACAAATAATGCTCAGTTCGTTGCACCCGAACAGTCTACTCAAACCTTGACATCTTCTGTCAACACTCAGGTGTTATCTAAAGCCGGGTCACAGTCCTGTAGTCAGACTTCATCTGTATCTGGAGAACAATCTTTGTCTCAGCCAACTCACAAATCACGATCAAAAACAAGCTCGAAGAATATTGTTCAAAGTAAAACTGACTCAAGAACAGAATCTTCAGAAAAGAGTGGCAGACCCCAGAAGGGTTCAGAAAATCCTGTAAAATTATTTAATAAATACGGATCGCTTGAGGCCATGGAAGTGTCAGAAAACTTCCATCCCAGGGCACATAGCCTGTCGCCCTCCAAAAAGGTGCGGGGTAGATCCCCAATAAATCCCCCCAAAAGATAGTTTCTTCTTATAACATCATACAGTGGAACTGCAGAGGGCTAAAAAATAATTTCAATGATTTACAGCTATTGATCCAGGACTTTATTCCATCAGCAGTCTGTCTGCAGGAGACATATATAAAGCAGACGGATACTTTTGACCTACGCCATTTCAATGCTTACCATTCTTTTTCACCCCCGGGCGAGAGGGCCACTGGAGGAGCTTCTATCCTTATAAACCAGAATATTATTCAGAGCCCTATTATTCTTAATACTGGTCTCCAAGCTGTTGCCGTGAGACTTACTTTACACGTTGCACTCACACTATGCTCTTTATATATCTCACCGTCTTCAACACTTCAGAAGACCGAACTTCGAAATTTGTATAACCAACTCCCGAAACCCTGTGTTATTATGGGAGACGTAAATGGCCACAACCCACTCTGGGGTGGTACAACTACAAATGCTAAAGGTAAAATACTAGAGGAGTTCTGTTCCGAAAATGATTTATGTATTTTCAATGATGGGTCGAACACATATCTACATCCTGGCACAGGAACGTATTCTGCCCTTGATTTATCAGTTTGTGATTCAAGCCTTCTAAATGAATTTGAATGGTCAGTTCATGATGACCTCTGTGGGAGTGACCATTTCCCAACATTACTAAAACCTGTGAATCCATCTGATGTTCCTCCATCATCAAGATGGAACTTCAAAAAGGGTAACTGGCGTTTATATGAAACTCTGTGTGTTGACAGGCTTAAAACTGAACTTTTTCATAATGTTCCTGATGCTATTCAACGTTTTTGTGATGAAATGAATGTTATTGCTCATGAATGTATACCAAAGTCCTCTGCAGTTCCACATATTCGCAAACCATGGTTCAATGATCAATGTAAACAAGCTAGAAAGGAACGGAAAAAGGCAGAACACTATTTCCGTCGACACCCCATGGTGCATAATTTGAATAAATTTAAGATTGTAAATGCTAAAGCACGGCGTACTTTTAAACAAAGCAAACGCCAATCTTGGCAACGATATGTATCAAACATTAATTCACGTACACCAATATCTAAAGTCTGGAATATGATCCAAAAAATCAAAGGTAAGGGCTCCAACTCTAGTATTCAGCCCCTTAAAGATGGAAACCAGTTATTAACTAATGAAACCGATATTGCTAATAAACTTGGTGAAACTTTGGCAAAACATTCTTCCTCGTCAAATTATGAACCTAAGTTCCAAACACATCAAAAACAGCAAGAAAAGAAAACTATTAACTTTAATTCAGATAATGGGGAAGACTATAATGAAACTTTTTCGTTACATGAGCTTCATACTGCTTTTGATCAGGCTCATGATACTGCTTCAGGAGCTGATAACATACATTATCAACTCCTGAAGCACTTGCCAGATACATGCTTAGAGACGCTGTTACATATTTTTGATAATATTTGGACATCTGGACAATTTCCTTTGTCGTGGCGTGATGCTATCCTTCCAATTATAGGCCAATTTCACTTACTAGCTGTGTTTGCAAGACCATGGAACGCATGATAAATAATCGACTTGTCTGGTACTTGGAAACAAATAACCTAATAACAGATATTCAGTGTGGTTTCCGCAAAAACAGAAGTACAGTCGATCACTTAGTGCGTTTAGAATCTTTTGTTAAGAATGCCATAATTAATAAACAACATGCAGTGTCGATCTTTTTTGATCTAGAAAAAGCATATGACACCACTTGGAAACATGGGATTTTAAAAGATTTACATGACTTCGGATTGCGAGGCCGATTGCCTCAATTTATAGCCAACTTTTTAAATGATAGACAATTTCAAGTCCGTGTGGGTTCTACCCTGTCTGATCATTACAGTCAGGATCAGGGTGTACCACAAGGCAGTATTTTGTCTGTTACACTTTTTAGCATCAAGATAAACAGTTTATCAAAGGTTTTAAACGATTCAATTGATGGATCACTTTTTGTGGATGATTTTAACATTTCATGTCGAGGTAAAAACATGCATACTATTGAACGGCAAATGCAGTTGTGTCTGAACAAGATAAATAAATGGTGTATGGAAAACGGCTTTAAATTTTCTAAGTCAAAAACTAACTGTATACATTTCTGCCGTAAATACAAACCACATAAGGACTTCTTTTCGAACTTCTCCCGTTGACAGTCTCTATGTCGAGGCAGATGAGCCATCTCTCACTCAGCGCCGTATAAAATTATCTTTACAATATGCTACAAAACTATACTCTAACAAATCTAACCCGGCATATATCTGTGTTTTCAATCCTCTCTACGAGGATTTATACAACAAAAAGTGTTCTCTTGTTCCACCTCTCGGACACAGAATTAAACCCTTTCTTTCTTCGGCCGGCATTGAGCTGGAAAACATAGGTCCTTCCCGTCTTCTTTCTTCTCCTCCTTGGCAATTGGTTAGGCCACAAGTTGACCTAACATTAAGTACATTTAAAAAATCAGAAACTAATGAACTACAATACAAACAAGAATATAATCAGCTGAAACATAAATATTGCGGTTATAAATCCTTATTTACAGATGGGTCTAAGGGCGGTGGCGCAGTGGCTTGTGCTACTGTCACTGGATCCAGAACAATATCTTCTAGATTACCAGACAATAGTTCTATTTTTACAGCTGAAGCTAACGCCATATTAACAGCCCTTAAATATATCCGAAGACATCCTAAACATAAACAGTACATAATCTATTCAGACTCTCTTTCTTGCCTTCAGGCTATTAAAAACCTAGCATGTAAACATCCACTTTTAATAGAAATTATTGAACTTTATAACTATCGTGCAACTGGCCAATGCGACATCGTCTTCTGTTGGTTACCCAGCCATGTTGGAATCTCTGGTAACACATTGGCTGACCTTGCTGCTAAAGCAGCGCTCAACAAATCTGTATCACCACTTCTTATTCCTTACAGTGATTACAAAGCCACCATTAGATCTTACATTCGTGATCTGGCACCCGTGAACGGCCACCTCCTCGTGGTGGGTGGTGGGTGCTGGGTAACGCTGAGAGCCGTTCACCCCCGTTGTGGACCCGGGGGGATATTTGGTCCACCAACCCGTTTGCCGTGGGTTGCGGCCCTGTGTCGGCGGAGGAAGGGATCCTGGTGGTTGAGGGCAATGGGGGCCAGTAACCGTGTTCCTATTGCTCAATACACCACTTTGGCCCTGACTTCGCCTAGACGGGTGGTAGAACTGGCCCGGTTCTATCAATCGGCTGGTCACGCAATGCCCTGTGCATAGTGAATATTTTGTGCACATTTTCGTCGTATTTGGGTGTTTGCCTCTTTACTTTCCATTGTTCAAATTATTAATATGTTTAACTGCCTAGAGTCCTATGCCAGAAGGCTGTGGCTCATGGGCCAATCTGGTGAGGTTGACCTCCAAATTCGGTATGTTTCCAATTTCTTGTCACTGGGCTGAACCTCCCTGGCATGTACTTTGGTATACAAATACTGCTATTTGTGTTATACTCACTGGAGTATAACATCCCTGTATCCCTGGTGTTTGTATTCTGGAGACCCAATGCAATTAGACACCGTCCTGGTTGACACTCCGTGGTGGGTGGGGAGCAGGGTTGTTGAACCACACCTTTTTCATTATGTCTCAAATACACTCCGGTTCAAAAAGACGGCATTTGGATGCAAGTTCGTCTGATGATGATCATGGCATTAATGTAGATTCCTGGGCTCGATTTATCGTTATTGAGGCTTTAGATCACAATCCAATTAAACTGAACCCTTTTGCAATTTCAAAAGCTGTCAATGGATATTGTGGCGAAGTGAAAAATGTTACTCGCCTGCGCTCCGGCTCTTTGCCAGTGGAATGTTTACGTAAACAGCAGTCTTTGAATCTTCTGTCTATTAAACAGTTTGCCAACGTTGAGGTTTCCGTTTCAGAACACAAAACATTAACTTCCTGTAAAGGAATTGTACGCGATCGTGCTCGATGTCTATCTGAGATGAGTGAGAAGGATATTGTTGCTGAAATGAAGAGTCAAGGAGTCACTGATGTGAAACGTTTCACTAAAAAGCAAAATGACAATGTTATACTGACCAACACCTATCTCTTCACGTTTTCCCTTCCAAAATTGCCAACAAGTGTTAAAGCGGGTTATTTCAATATCGGTGTTGAGGTTTACGTTCCAAACCCTCTCAGATGTTACAGGTGTCAAAAGTTTGGCCACGGAGCAAAGAACTGCAATCGCAACACTGTGTGCTCTCGCTGCAGTGATGCTCATGACAGTTCCACATGCGCTACAGAAACTTTAAAGTGCGCAAACTGTAACGGAAAACATCTGGCCTCTTCCAAATCATGTCCAGTTTTCGAACATGAATCAAAAATTCTTCAACTTAAGTGCAAAAACAACATTTCATATCATGAGGCTAAAAAGTTATTGATGTCACAATCATCTGCATCTTCTTCGTCAACTAAAACGTTTTCAGCAGTTGTATCAACTCAACAATCTAGACCAGCTCCAGTGACAGTATCTGTAGCTTGCCAAACAACACTTTCCTGGGTCGAACAACAAGTTACACTAGACACAGTAGCTCCAAATCCCCAGGTTGAGGCTAAAACGTCAACATCAGCATCTCAAACTGATATTATGCCAGACAATACATCCAACAAGGCAGTTCAGGGCGCAGCCCAGTTATCCAGAAAAGAAAAGAAACAAATGGGAAGAAAAGCCAGGTCCCTCCAGCACTTGGAGGTACCTTCTTCACTTCCAAATACTGTTGAGGTTCATAATTCATTTGAACCTCTTGACATGGAGATTAGTCCCTCGCACATTGTGAAGGATAGCAGACCTCAATCCCGATCTCAAATTAAGCCCCCATGAATGACTCACATATCATTCAATGGAATTGCAGAGGACTGCGGAATAATTTTAATGATTTACAGTTACTTATACAGGATTTTAAACCTTCAGCTCTATGTTTACAAGAGACATATTTACCAAATAATGAGAAACTTGACTTAAGGCAGTACAGTTCATACAATTTCTTCTCACCCCCGGGTGTTAAAGCAACAGGAGGTTCTTCGATTCTGGTGAGACAAGGTATTATTCATAGCCCGGTTTCTCTGAATACCCCCCTCCAAGCTGTTGTTGTCCGAGTAACTTTGCACATTGTTCTTACATTGTGTTCACTCTATGTTCCTCCTTCTTCATCTCTTCAGCATGCTGATCTTCAGGCGTTGTATGATCAACTTCCCAAGCCCTGTATCATCATGGGAGATCTGAATGGACACAACCCTCTTTGGGGAAGTGCACACACTAATAATAAGGGGAAAGTACTGGAAGATTTTCTTGCCAACAATGACATATGCCTCTTTAATGATATATCCAACACGTATTTACATCCCGGTACAGGTACTTATTCATCCCTTGATCTGTCCATGACAGACCCGGATCTTCTGAATCAGTTTGAATGGTCAGTCCACAATGACCTGTGTGGCAGTGATCATTTTCCAACCATTCTCAAAGCTATTGCTCCGTCAGATGCTCCTCCATCATCAAGGTGGAATTTTAAAAAGGCTAACTGGACTTTATATAAAAGTCTATGTGCTGACAAACTCACACCTGAACTTTTTCATGATATACCTGATGCCATACAATGTTTTTCAGATGAACTAAATAACATAGCTGAAGAGTGTATCCCAAAGTCCTCTGCAATTCCACATGTGCGTAAACCATGGTTTAACAACGAATGCAAACAGGCTAGGAAGGCACGGAAGAAAGCTGAAATGTTTTTCCGTCGGCATCCCATGGTCCATAATTTGGACAAATTTAAAATTTTAAATGCCAAAGCACGCCGTACATCCAAGCAAAATAAACGCCAATCTTGGCGGAACTACGTATCAAAGATTAATTCGCGCACACCAATATCAAAGGTATGGAATATGATCCAGAAAATCAAAGGTAAGGGCTCTAAATCTAGCGTTCACCATCTCCAAGATGGGAATCGATTATTGACCAATAAATCAGATATTGCAAATAAATTAGGTGAAACGTTAGCCAAACATTCTTCCTCATCTAATTATGTACCCGAATTCCAAAAATATCAAAAACTGCAAGAAAAGAAAACTATTCATTTCAATTCAGATAATGGGGAAGATTATAATGAAACATTTTCGATGCATGAGCTTCATACTGCTCTTGACCAGGCTCACGATACTGCTTCAGGCAGTGATGGTATACATTATCAGCTCCTGAAGCACTTACCTGAGTCTTGTTTAGAGACGCTCTTACATATTTTTGATGACATTTGGACATCTGGAACATTTCCTTCGTCATGGCGTGATGCTATTATTGTTCCCATACCTAAGCCCGGTCGTGATCATACTGATCCCTCCAATTATAGACCAATATCACTAACTAGGTGCGTTTGTAAGACCATGGAACGTATGATAAATAATCGACTTGTTTGGTACTTGGAAACCAATAACCTCATAACAGATATACAATGTGGTTTCCGTAAAAACAGAAGTACTGTCGATCATTTAGTACGCTTGGAGTCTTTTGTAAAAAATGCCATTATTAATAAACAACACGCAGTGTCGATCTTTTTAGATTTATAGAAAGCTTACGACACGACATGGAAATATGGAATCTTAAAAGATTTACATGACTTTGGATTACGAGGCCGCTTGCCTCAATTTATATCCAACTTTTTAAATGACAGGCAATTTCAGGTCCGCGTGGGTTCTACCCTCTCTGATCATTACAGTCAGGATCAGGGTGTTCCACAAGGCAGTATTTTGTCTGTTACATTGTTTAGTATCAAGATCAATAGTTTATCCAAGGTTTTAAATGATTCAGTCGATGGATCGTTATTTGTGGATGATTTTAATATTTCTTGTCGAGGTAAAAATATGCGTACTATTGAACGACAACTGCAGTTATGCTTAAACAAAATAAACAAATGGTGCCTCGAAAACGGATTTAAATTTTCTAAATCAAAAACCAGTTGTATACACTTTTGCCGTAAATACAAACCCCATAAAGACCCAGAACTATTTCTAAGTGGCTGCCCCATCAAAGTTGTCAAGGAAGCTAAGTTTTTAGGTTTAATTTTCGATTCACATTTGACCTTTTTGCCCCATATTAAATCCCTAAAAGCCAAATGCCTAAAGGCACTTGATTTATTGAAGGTTGTTTCTAATTCAAAGTGGGGAGGGGATCAGACTACCCTCCTTCACTTATACAGATCACTCGTTCGCTCAAAACTTGATTATGGCTCCATCGTATATGGTGGAGCCTGCAAAAGCAGCCTGAAGCTATTAGATTCTGTCCATCATCAAGGTCTAAGACTTTGTCTTGGGTCCTTTAGAACTTCACCTATTGACAGTCTCAACGTTGAGGCCGATGAACCATCTCTTACACAACGTCGTATTAAATTGTCCTTACAATACATTACTAAATTACACTCTAATGAATCTAACCCTGCGTATAACTGTGTGTTCAATCCCCTTTATGAGGATTTGTACGACAAAAAGTCTTCTCTTGTTCCGCCTCTAGGGCACAGAATTAAACCCTTTCTTTCTTCAGCCGGCATTGAGCTTAAAAACATAGCTCCCTCCCGTCTTCTTTCTTCTCCTCCATGGCAATTGGTTAGGCCACAAGTTGACCTAACGTTAACTACATTTAAAAAATCAGAAACTAATGAATTACAGTATAAACAAGAATATCATCAATTGAAACATAAATTTAGCAATTATACATCCTTATTTACAGATGGGTCCAAGGACGGTGGTGCTGTGGCTTGTGCCACTGTCATTGGATCCAGAACAATATCTTCTAGATTACCAGATAATAGTTCTATTTTTACAGCAGAAGCTAACGCCATATTAACAGCTCTTAGATATATTCAAAGACACCCTAAACGTAAACAATATATAATCTATTCAGACTCTCTTTCTTGTCTTCAGGCTATTAAAAATTTATCATGTAAACATCCACTTTTAATTGACATTATTGAATTGTATAATGATCTTGCAACTGGCCAATGCGACATCGTCCTTTGTTGGTTACCTAGCCATGTAGGAATTTCAGGGAATACACTGGCTGACATTGCTGCTAAGGCAGCACTCAACAAATCTGTGACTCCACTTCTTATTCCATACAGTGATTATAAAACTGCAATTAGATCTTATATCCGTGATGTGATGCAGAAGAAGTGGGACACCCAGGTGGGTATCAATAAATTGCATGAAATAAAACCTTACATTGGTTATACCCACTTGGGTTGTCAGTCCAGATTTGAAGAGGTCATACTACGACGATGTCGTATTGGTCATACAAGGTATACCCATGCATACCTGTTGAAAAGTGAAGATCCTCCATTTTGCATCCCTTGTGATGAGAGAACCACGGTCAAGCATATCCTGCTTGACTGTGTTGAATTCTCCATCATAAGGGACAAATATTTCAATGTGAAAACACTTTCGGATCTTTTTAACACAGTCAATACTCATTTAATTATTGGATTTTTAAGGGAAATCGATTTCCTTGTTGAATTATAATTGATATGTCCTGTAGATAGTTGTATTTTAATGGTTGGTAGTATAGATTAGGAACATTGATCATTAGAGGCTGTACCCTCAACGGGGGTTGAAGTATTGTAAAATAATTGTCCTCCTGAGAGGGTACGTAAGTCCCAAAATTTTCAAAGTACATTTATACTTTCCAGGACTTTTAAGTGTAGTATTTGTGTTATTTTAATTTTGGCTACAATTTCTTACAATCGCCAGCGGCAGAGGGGATGGTGTAAATCCAACTAGGGACCATGCAGGTAGCAAAGGTACTGTAAGTCCCCATGGTCCCTAGTGTGGTGATCTACCTTCTGTTGTTGGCGATCTATAGCCTGTTTTTATACTGTATTGTCCATATAATGATATCAGTTTTACCTTTCCACACTAGTTTTAATGCTAATTGTGATATCCTAGTTGTTTTACTGTCCTTCGTTGACAGGTTTTATAATGGACACAATAATCGTTTTTATTGCTGAATGTTCTCGTCACGATATGGCTGAAATAGTGCCGATGTGACGTTAAATATTAACTCACTCACTCACTACATTCGTGATCTCATGCAGAAGAAGTGGGACACCCAAGTAGGTATCAATAAATTACATGCAATAAAACCATTTGTTGGTTACACCTACTTGGGATGTCGGTCCAGATTTGAAGAGGTCATTATACGACGATGTCGTATTGGCCACACTAGGTATACGCATGAATATCTTTTGAAAGGTGAGGATCCTCCGTTCTGCGTCCCTTGTGATGAAATAATCACGGTCAAGCATGTCTTGCTTGACTGTGTTGAATATTCCATCACAAGGGACAATTATTTTAAATCAAGAACTATGAAGGACCTTTTTAGTAATGTAAGTTCTCATTTAATTATTGCATTTTTAAAAGAATTGAATTTATTGACTGACATGTAAATAAATAAGTATTTTATGATTGGAAGTTGAATTAGCAACTGAGATTGTTAGTGGCTGTATCCTCGAAGGGGGTTGAAGTACCGTAAAATTATTGTCCTCCTGAGAGGGTACGTAAGTCCCAAAACGATTTAAGTCAGATTCAATCTTTCACTTTTTTAATCGTAGAATATGTGTCATTTTAATTTGTGGCTAATCTAGCATACAGTCGCCAACAGCTGAGGGGATGGTGTAAATCCAGCCAGGGACCATGCAGGTAGCAGAGGTACTGTAAGTCCCCATGGTCCCTGGTATGGTGATCTACCCTCTGTTGTTGGCGATCTATGGCCTGTTTTTATATTGTATTGTCCAAATAATGATACTGTTATTTTTTTATAAGTTTCCACACTAGTTTTAATATTAACTGTGATAGTCTAGTGGTTTTACTGTCCTTCGTAGACAGGGTGTTCATAATATGCATATATATTCATTTTTGTCATGTATGTTCTCGTCACGATATGGCTGCAATATTGCCGATATGACGTTAAATATTAACTCACTCACTCACTCACTCATTGTGATTGAGACATCTGACAAGACACCGTTAAAACTGAACCCCTTTGCTGTGTCCAAGGCTATTCAGGGTATAGCAGGGAAGGTGAAAAACATTAGATGCTTGCGTTCGGGTGCCCTGCTAGTTGAATGTGGGAAAAAACAACAAGCAACGAACCTGATGAACATGAAATCTTTCGTGGGCATTCCGGTCACGGTCTCTGCTCACAAGACCTTGAATACAAGTAAAGGTATTGTGGGAGATCGTGATCGATTGTTGGATGATATGTCGGAACTTGATATAGGATCTGAAATGAAGGATCAAGCTGTGCTCTATGTTAAGCGCTATTTCAACGCGGAGAAACAATGAAACCATCAAAACGAATACGTACCTGTTTACGTTTTCATCTCCAAATGCACCCAAATCAGTGAAGGCAGGCTACTGTACCATTCCAGTTGATACGTACATTCCCAACCCGCTCAGGTGTTTTAAATGCCAGAAATATGGACACGGCACAAATACTTGCACATTGTCTGTTGTGTGTGCTCACTGTGGTGAGAAGACACACACAACAGAAGATTGTGACAGTGATTATAAAAAATGCACCAATTGCTCAGGCAACCATTCTTCATTTTCTAAACAGTGTCCTATTTGGAAAGAGCAAATGGAAATCAATAAAATAAAATTTACCCAAAATATCTCTTTTTCGGAGGCCAAAAACTGGTAAAGAGATCTGAACTTTCAGAACGTTATGCTACAATAACAAAAACATCATCGGGGTCTAGTTCTAAAACAACATCAACCACAGGCTGTCAAACTACCTTGACTTGGGTAAATTGCGACTCTCCACAGCATTTGTGCACTGCTATATCATCACAGACTGCGGAATCACTTCCTCATACCTCAAAGTCTTCTTCTGATCACAAATCATCATCTCAGTCACACTCGAAGTCTCAGTCTACAGCTGATAGTCAACAAACTGTGAAAAGTAAACCGAAGCCAAAGGCTGATGCTTCAAAACAACAAAGTGGCAGAGCTCCTAAAGGGTCA
This sequence comes from Haliotis asinina, assembly GCF_037392515.1. Classification (NCBI taxonomy): domain Eukaryota; kingdom Metazoa; phylum Mollusca; class Gastropoda; order Lepetellida; family Haliotidae; genus Haliotis; species Haliotis asinina. The sequence goes on along the minus strand of NC_090281.1, from coordinate 11,337,886 downwards.
CAGAACAAAATTCAACTGTTCAATAAATATGGGTCTCTTGAAGACATGGACGTTTCTGAAAACGTCCATTCTAGGGCACATAGCTTGTCGCCCTCCAAAAGAGTGCGCGGTAGATCCCCAATAAGTCCCCCTAAAAGATAGTTTATTCCAATAATATTGTACAGTGGAACTGCAGAGGATTGAGGACTAATTTACATGAATTACAACTATTAGTCCAAGATTTTACACCGTCAGCGATATGTCTCCAAGAGACATATTTAAAACAAAGAGATACATTTGACCTTCGTCAATTTAATGCATATCATTGTCTTGCACCTCCGGGTGATAGGGCCACTGGCGGATCATCCATTCTAGTCAGACAAAACGTTATTCAGAGCCCTGTTCCACTTAATACTAATATGCAGGCTGTTGCAGTGAGAATTACTTTACATGTAGCATTTATGCTATGCTCTCTTTATGTTTCGCCGTCTTCGACGTTTGCTAAAACTGATCTTCAAGCTCTATATGACCAACTCCCGAAGCCCTGTATTATAATGGGAGATTGAAATGGGCACAACCCACTTTGGGGTAGTGTAACTACAAACACTAAAGGTAAATTGTTGGAGGACTTTTGTTCTGACAATGATTTATGTATTTATAATGATGGTTCCAACACATATTTACACCCTGGTACAGGGACTTATTCTGCTCGTGACTTGTCATTGACAAATTCAGAACTACTAAATGAATTCGAATGGTCAGTCCACGATGACCTCTGTGGAAGTGACCATTTTCCTACTATATTTAAAGCTGTAACTCCATCTGATGTTCCTCCATCATCAAGGCGAAATTTTAAAAAGTCTAACTGGGCTTTATATGAAACACTGTGTGCTGAAAAACTTAAACCCGAACGTTTTATTGACGTTTCTGATGCTATCAAATCTTTTTCTGATGAACTGAATTCCCTAGCTGATGAGTGTATACCAAAGTCCTCTGCAGTTCCACACATAAGAAAACCATGGTTCAACGATGAGCGCAAACAAGCTAGGAAGGCAAGGAAAAAAGCAGAACATTATTTCCGTCGCCATCCTATGGTGCATAATATCAATAAATTTAAGATTTTAAATGCTAAAGCACGGCGTACTTTTTAACAGAACAAACGCCAATCTTGGCAAAATTATGTATCCAAATTAAATTCTCGGACACCCATGTCCAAGGTATGGAACATGGTCCAGAAAATCAAAGGTAAAGGTACTAAATCTACTGTCCATCATCTTAAACATGGAGATCAATTGCTTACTGATAAATCAGATATTGATAATAAACTGGGTGAAACCCTTGCTAAACACTCTTCCTCTTCAAATTATGTACCTAAATTTCAGCAATATCAAAAACAACAAGAAAAGAAAACTATTAATTTCAATTCTGATAATGGGGAAGATTATAATGAAACGTTTTCTATTCATGAACTCCATACTGCTCTGGCACCCGTGGCGAGCCACCTCCTCGTGGTGGGTGCTGGGTAACGCCAAGAGCTCGCCAACACCCCCGTGTGGATCCGGGGGCATATTTGGTCCACCAACCTGTTGGCCGTGGGTTGCGGCCCTGTGTCGGTGGAGGACGGGAGTCTGGGGGTTGAGGGCACTAGGAGCCTGTAACCGCGTTCCCTTTGCTCAACACACCCCTTCGACCCTTACTTCACCTAGACGGGTGGTAGAACTGGCCCGGTTCTTTCAATCGGCTGGTCACGCCATAGAATCCTTTGTCAAAAGGCACCCGTGGCGAGCCACCTCCTCGTGGTGGGTGCTGGGTAACGCGAAGAGCTCGCCGGCACCCCCGTTGTGGACCCGGGGGGATATTTGGTCCACCAACCTGTTTGCCGTGGGTTGCGGCCCTGTGTCGGTGGAGGACGGGAGTCTGGGGGTTGAGGGCACTGGGGGCCTGTGACCGCGTTCCCTTTGCTCAACACACCCCTTCGACCCTTACTTCACCTAGACGGGAGGTTGAATGGGCCCGGTTCAACCAATCGGCTGGTCATGCTAAGCCCTGTACATGTAAATTTTACAGCATAAATCTTTAGAAACCATTTTTGTCTTTTGTCAGTTGTCATGGCTTTGTGATGATATATCTATTTTACGATTACATAACTCAAATTTCGTATCTTGCCTGGCACCCGTGGCGAGCCACCTCCTCGTGGTGGGTGCTGGGTAACGCCAAGAGCTCGCCGACACCCCCGTAGTGGACCCGGGGGGATATTTGGTCCACCAACCCGTTTGCCGTGGGTTGCGGCCCTGTGTCGGTGGAGGACGGGATCCTGGTGGTTGAGGGCACTGGGGCTTTTAACTGCGTTCCATTGCCCAACACACCACTTTGGCCCTTACTTCACCTAGACGGGTGGTCGAATGGGCCCGGTTCGACCAATCGGCTGGTCATGCCAAGCCCTGTGCATGGAGTATATATATCATTGCACAAATTTTATTTGGTTTTTTACTTTCGGTCTTGGCCTATTTGTTCACTGAGCTTTTCGAATTTTAAAATGCATTTTTGAAGTTCTAAATTTTTGCCTAGAGTCTTATGCCCAGAAGGCGGTGGCTCATGGGCCAATCTGGTAGACTAATTATTTCTAATTCTTCTGCTGGAGTATATCATCCGGGTATCCTTGGTGCTGTAAGCTGGAGGCCCGCTTACTTTAGCATTATCCTTGTGATACTCCGTGGTGGGTGGGGAGCTCGGATGATGAACCGTATTACACTAACCATGGCTTATGAAACTCCAACCAAAAAAACAAAACGTCCACTTGATATTGACCCTGTTGATACTGACCATAGACCGTCTACATCGATTGAGTATTGGCCACGTTTCATTGTGATTGAGACTCCTGATAAGACACCTTTGAAGTTGAACCCCTTTGCCGTATCCAAAGGTATTCAAGGCATTGCTGGGGATGTGAAGAACATCAGACGCTTACGTTCGGGTGCCCTGCTAGTCGAGTGTGGGAAAAAGCAGCAAGCAACAAATCTGATGAATATTAAATCTTTCGTGGGCATTCCCGTCTCGGTTTCTGCACACAAAACCTTGAATACAAGTAAAGGTATCGTGAGAGATAGAGATCGATTGTTTGATGACATGTCGGAACTTGATATAGGATCTGAAATGAAGGATCAAGGTGTACTATATGTCAAGCGCTTTTCAACTCGCAGAAACAATGAAACCGTCAAAACAAATACGTATCTGTTTACTTTCTCATGTCCAAATGCTCCAAAATCAGTGAAGGCAGGCTACTGCAACATACAAGTTGATACCTACATCCCCAACCCGCTCAGGTGTTTTAAACGCCAGAAATATGGACACGGTGTATCTACCTGCACATTGTCTGTTGTGTGTGCTCACTGTGGTGAGAAGACACACACAACAGAAGATTGTGACAGCGATTATAAAAAATGCACCAATTGCTCAGGCGACCATTCGTCCTTTTCTAAACAGTGTCCTATTTGGAAAGAGCAAATGGAGATCAATAAAATAAAATTTACACAAAATATCTCTTTTGCGGAGGCCAAAAAACTGGTAAAGACATCTGATCTTACAGAAAGTTATGCAACAGTAGCAAAAACATCATCGGTTTCTAGCTCTAAAACAACATCAACCACAGGCTGCCAAACTACCTTGACTTGGGTAAATTGCGATTCTCCACAGCATTTGTACCCTGCTATATCATCACAGACTGAGGAATCACTTCGTAGTACCTCAAGGTCTTCTGATCACAAATCATCATCTCAGTCACACTCAAAGTTTCAATCGACATCTGATAGTCAGCAAACGGTGAAAATTAAACCGAAGCCAAAGCCTGATGCTTCAAAACATCAAAGTGGTAGAACTCCTAAAGGGTCACAGAACAAAATTCAATTGTTCAATAAATACGGATCTCTTGAAGACATGGACGTTTCTGAAAACGTCCATTCTAGGGCACATAGCTTGTCGCCCTCTAAAAGAGTGCGGGGTAGATCCCCAATAAATCCCCCTAAAAGATAGTTTATTCCAAAAATATTGTACAGTGGAACTGCAGAGGATTGAGGACTAATTTACATGAATTACAGCTATTAGTCCAAGATTTCACACCTTCAGCGTTATGTCTCCAAGAGACATATTTAAAGCAAACAGATACATTTGACCTTCGTCATTTTAATGCATATCATTGCTTTTCACCCCCGGGTGATAGGGCCACTGGAGGATCATCCATTCTAGTCAAACAAAACGTTATTCAAAGCCCTGTTTCACTTAATACTAATATGCAGGCTGTTGCAGTGAGAATTACTTTACATGTAGCGTTTACGCTATGCTGTCTTTATATTTCACCGTCTTCGGCTTTTGCCAAAACCGATCTTCAAGCTCTATATGATCAGCTACCGAAGCCCTGTATTATAATGGGTGATTTAAATGGGCACAACCCACTCTGGGGTAGTGTTAATACAAACACTAGAGGCAAATTGTTGGAGGACTTTTGTTCTGACAATGACTTATGTATTTATAATGATGGTTCCAACACATATTTACACCCTGGTACAGGGACTTATTCTGCTCTCGACTTGTCACTCACAAATTCAGAACTATTAAATGAATTCGAATGGTCAGTCCACGATGACCTGTGTGGAAGTGACCATTTTCCTACTATATTAAAAGCTGTAACTCCATCTGATGTTCCTCCATCATCAAGACGGAATTTTAAAAAGGCTAACTGGCCTTTATATGAAACACTGTGTGCTGAAAAACTTACACCTGAACGTTTTATTGACGTTCCTGATGCTATTAAATCTTTTTCTGATCAACTGAATTCCATAGCTGATGAGTGTATACCAAAGTCCTCTGTAGTTCCACACAAGAAAACCATGGTTCAACGATGAGTGCAAACAAGCTAGGAAGGCAAGGAAAAAAGCAGAACATTATTTCCGTCGCCATCCTATGGTACATAATTTGAATAAATTTAAAATTTTAAATGCTAAAGCACGGCGTACTTTTAAACAGAACAAACGCCAATCTTGGCAAAATTATGTGTCCAAAATAAATTCACGGACACCCATGTCCAAGGTATGGAACATGGTCCAGAAAATCAAAGGTAAAGGTACTAAATCAACTGTCCATCATCTTAAACATGGAGATCAATTGCTTACTGATAAATCAGATATTGCTAATAAACTAGGTGAAACCCTTGCTAAACACTCTTCCTCTTCCAATTATGTACCAAAATTCCAGCAATATCAAAAACAAGAAGAAAAGAAAACTATTAATTTCAATTCGGATAATGGGGAAGATTATAATGAAACGTTTTCTATTCATGAACTCCATACTGCTCTTGATCAGGCTCATGACACTGCTACTGGAGCTGATAACATACATTATCGGCTCCTGAAGCACTTACCAGAATCCTGCCTAGAAACTCTCCTAAATATTTTTGATGATATTTGGACATCGGGTAACTTTCCTCCGTCATGGCGTGACGCCATAGTAGTACCAATACCTAAACCTGGACGTGATCATACGGATCCATCCAATTATCGTCCGATTTCATTAACAAGCTGTGTTTGCAAGACCATGGAACGCATGATAAATAATCGACTTTTTTGGTACTTGGAAACTAATAACCTTATCACAGATATACAATGTGGTTTCCGCAAAAACAGAAGTACTGTCGATCACTTAGTGCGTTTAGAATCATTTGTAAAAAACGCACTGATTAACAAACAACACGCTGTGTCTATCTTTTTTGATCTTGAAAAAGCATTTGACACTACTTGGAAATATGGCATTTTACGAGATTTACATGACTTCGGGTTGCAAGGTCGTTTGCCTGAATTTATTGCCAAGTTTTTAAATAACAGACAATTCCAGGTCCGCGTGGGCTCTACCCTGTCTGATCATTACAATCAGGATCAGGGTGTTCCACAAGGCAGTATTTTTTCAGTCACTCTTTTTAGCATCAAGATCAACAGTTTATCAAAAGTTTTAAACGATTCAATTGATGGATCGTTATTTGTGGATGATTTTAATATTTCTTGTCGTGGTAAAAATATGCATACCATTGAACGGCAATTGCAGTTGTGTTTAAACAGGATTAATAAATGGTGTCTTGAAAACGGCTTTAAATTTTCTAAATCGAAAACTAACTGCATACATTTTTGTCGAAAATACAAACCACATAAAGACCCTGAACTGTCTCTAGATGGCACGCCGATTAAAGTTGTGAAGGAAGCCAAATTCTTGGGTCTAATCTTTGATTCACATTTAACTTTTTTACCACATATTAAATCACTTAAAACTAAATGCCTGAAAGCACTTGACTTGTTGAAAGTTGTTTCAAATTCAAAATGGGGAGGGGATCAAGCTACCCTTCTCCATCTCTATCGATCACTAGTTCGTTCTAAACTTGATTATGGCTCAATCGTTTACGGTGGAGCCTGCAAAAGCAATCTTAAACTTCTTGATCCTGTCCATCATCAAGGTCTGAGGCTTTGTCTTGGATCTTTTAGAACTTCACCTATTGACAGTCTCTATGTTGAGGCTGATGAACCTTCTCTTGAGCAGCGCCGTATAAAGTTAGCTTTACAATACATTACTAAATTATACTCTAATCATTCTAACCCTGCATATAACTGTGTTTTCAATCCCCTTTATGAGGATTTATACAACAAAAAGTCTTCTCTTGTCCCGCCTCTCGGACATAGAATTAAACCCTTTCTTTCTGCTGCTGGGATTCAGCTGGAAATGATAGCTCCCTCCCGTCTTCTTTCTTCTCCTCCCTGGCAGTTGGTCAGGCCTCAAGTAGACCTAACATTGACCACATTTAAAAAATCAGAAACGAATGAATTACAATATAAGCAAGAATATAATCAATTAAAACATAAATATAGCAATTATAAATCCTTATTTACAGATGGATCCAAGGATGGTGGCGCTGTGGCTTGTGCCACTGTCATTGGATCCAGAACAATATCTTCTAGATTACCAGATAGTAGTTCTATTTTTACAGCTGAAGCTAGCGCCATATTAACGGCTCTTAAATATATTCAAAGACACCCTAAACGTAAACAATATATAATATATTCAGACTCTCTTTCTTGTCTCCAGGCGATTAAAAATTTATCATGTAAACATCCACTTTTAATTGACATTATTGAATTGTATAATAATCTTGCTACTGGCCAATACGACATCGTCTTCTGTTGGTTACCAAGCCACGTAGGCATTTCCGGTAACGCAATGGCTGATCTTGCTGCCAAGGCAGCTCTCAACAAATCTGTGACACCACTTCTTATTCCTTACACTGATTACAAAGCTAGCATTAGAACTTACATCCGTGATCTGATGCAGAAGAAGTGGGACACCCAAGTAGGTATTAATAAATTACATGAAATAAAACCGTATATTGGTTACACCTACTTGGGCTGTCAGTCCAGATTTGAAGAGGTTATTTTAAGACGATGTCGTATTGGCCACACACGATATACTCATGAATACCTATTGAAAGGTGAGGATCCTCCGTTTTGTATCCCTTGTGATGAGAGAGTCACGGTCAAGCATATTCTGCTTGACTGTGTCGAATTCTCCATCACAAGGGATAAATATTTCAATGTCAAAACTGTAAAGGATCTTTTTACGAACATTAATTCTCATTTAATCGTTGGTTTTTTAAAAGAAATTGATTTTTTGGTAGAAGTTTGAATAACGTGTTCTGTAAATAGATGTATTTTAATTATTGGTTGTTTAGATTTGTAACTAGAATTGTTAGTGGCTGTACCCTCAAAGGGGGTTGAAGTATTGTAAAATTATTGTCCTCCTGAGAGGGTACGTAAGTCCACAAACAGTTAAAGTCAATTCTAAATTTCCAGGTTTTTAATCGTAGAATATGCGTCTTTTTATTATATGGCTAGATTTCACAAACTGCTGACGGCTGAGGGAATGATGTAAATCCAGCTAGGGTCCATGCAGGTAGCAAAGGTACTGTAAGTCCCCATGGTCCCTAGTATGGTGATCTACCTTCAGTTGTTAGCAATCTATAGCCCATTTTTACATTGTATTGTCCTGTATAGATAAATTGTTTTAGGTATAGTTACTAGTTTTATATTCTACTCTGTGATATCCTAGTTGTTTTACTGTCCTTCGCTGACAGGTTTTATAATAGATATATATTTCATTTTAGTATTAAATGTTCTCGTCACGATATGGCTGAGATATTGCCGATGTGACGTTAAATATTAACTCACTCACTCACTCGTATCTTGCCTTGAGTCCTATGTCCAGAAGGCAGTGGCTCATGGGCCAATCTGGTGGAATAATTACTTGCTGATTATTCTGCTTGAGTATATCATCCGGGTATCCTTGGTGCTGCAGGCTGGAAACCCGCCTGCTCTTAGCATTGTCCTTGTGATACTCCGTGGGGGGTGTGGAGCTCGGATGACGAATTCATACTAACTTACCATGGAATACCAAACCCCAAACAAAATAACGAAACGCCAACTCGACAATGATGATGATGAACAGCGACCCTCCAAATCTATTGATTACTGGCCTCGTTTTCTGATCCTTGAGACGCTTGATAATACTCCTTTAAAGCTGAATGCATTTGCGATATCTAAAGGTATCCATGGAATAGCAGGAGATATTAAAGATGTGAAACGCTTGCGTTCAGGATGTTTATTACTTGAATGTAATAGAAAACAGCAAGCAACTAACCTGTTGTCCATTGAAACGTTTGTTGGAGTTCCGGTTAAGGTCTCTGCACATAGAACACTGAACACCAGTAAAGGTATTGTACGAGACCGAGATCGTCTATTTGCAGATATGACCGAGGTTGACATTGCATCGGAAATGAAGGATCAAGGTGTGATGTATGTCAAAAGATTTTCCAGTCGAAAAAACAATGAAAGTGTTCCAACTAACACATACCTGTTTTCTTTTTCTGCGCCAAATCCACCCAAATCAATCAGGGCAGGTTACTACAGCGTTACTGTTGATGCATACATCCCCAATCCTCTGAGATGTTTCAAATGCCAGAAGTTTGGACATGGTGTGAAGACTTGCACATTGTCTGTTACATGTGCTCACTGTGCTGAGACTACTCATGTAACAGAAGATTGTGAAAGTAGCTCCAAAAAATGTGCCAACTGCAATGGAAATCATTCAGCATTTTCTAAGGATTGTCCCACTTGGAAAAAGCAGATGGAGATCAACAGGATTAAATACACTAATAATGTCAGTTTTGCTGAAGCCAAAAAGTTGATACAGTCAAGGGATACTAGTGATACTTATGCCTCCATCGCCAGAAAGCCATCAGAAATGACCAACAAAGAAAATACTTCTCAAGTCATTACCTTGTCACATGCCTGTCAAACAGACTTGACGTGGATAAACACAGACATTCCTAAAAATCTTTCTCCTGAGCAATCAACACAGACAGCAGATTTACTTCCTGATCAGCAGAACTTTTCTCAGCACCAATCTCCCGTTTCTCAACTTGGATCACAACCAGGGAAGAATGAGAAACAGACAGGTAAAACAAAGATCAAATCAAGATCAGACACTTCAAGACCAAATCGACCTCCTAAAGGGTCAGACAAGATCAAATTATTTAATAAGTTTGGGTCACTAGAAGATATGGATGTGTCTGATAACATCCATCCTCGGGCACATAGCTTGTCGCCCTCTAAGAAAGTGCGGGGTAGATCCCCAATCAACCCACCATATTTTTTTCCAAAAGTATAATACAATGGAATTGTAGAGGATTAAGGACTAATCTTAATGAACTACAGCTATTAGTCCAAGACTTTGCACCAGCAGCTTTCTGTTTACAGGAAACATACCTGAAACAGACAGATACTTTTAATTTACGTCAGTTTGATGCGTACAATTATTTTTCCCCTTCGGGTGACAGGGCCACTGGAGGATCTTCAATCCTCGTTAAACAAGATGTTATCCATAGTTCTGTAGCTCTTAAAACTAACCTCCAGGCCGTTGCAGTGAGACTTACTCTTCACGTTACTTTTACACTATGCTCTTTGTATATACCGCCTTCCCCAGCACTCCAACAGTCAGATCTGCAAGATCTCTATGATCAACTCCCAAAGCCGTGTATCATAATGGGTGATCTCAATGGCCATAACCCGCTATGGGGTGGTACAAACACTAACTCAGAAGGTCAAATACTGGAAGATTTTATCTCCAATAATGACTTATGTTTATACAATGATGATTCAAGCACTTATCTGCACCCTGCAACCGGCACCTACTCTTCTCTAGATCTGTCTCTTGCAGACTCTTCCCTACTTAATGAGTTTGAGTGGTCAGTCCACAATGATCTCTGTGGAAGTGACCATTTCCCTACTATATTAAAATCTATAACTCCATCTGATGTTCCTCCATCATCAAGGCGGAATTTTAAAAAGTCTAACTGGGCTTTATATGAAACACTGTGTGCTGAAAAACTTAAACCTGAACTTTTTATTGACGTTCCTGATGCTATTCAATGTTTTTCTGAGGAACTGAATTCCATAGCTGATGAGTGTATACCAAAGTCCTCTGCAGTTCCACACATAAGAAAACCATGGTTCAACGATGAATGCAAACAAGCTAGGAAGGCAAGGAAAAAAGCAGAACATTAGTTCCGTCGCCATCCTATGGTGCATAATTTAAATAAATTTAAGATTTTAAATGCTAAAGCACGGCGTACTTTTAAACAGAACAAACTCCAATCTTGGCAAAATTATGTATCCAAAATAAATTCTCGGACACCTATGTCCAAGGTATGGAACATGGTCCAGAAAATTAAGGGTAAAGGTACTAAATCTACTGTCCATCATCTTAAACATGGAGATCAATTACTTACTGATAAGTCAGATATTGCGAATAAACTGGGTAAACATTCTTCCTCTTCGAATTATACACCTAAATTTCAGCAATATCAAAAACAACAAGAAAAGAAAATTATTAATTTCAATTCTGATAACGGGGAAGATTATAATGAAACGTTTTCTATTCATGAACTCCATACTGCTCTTGATCAAGCCCATGATACTGCTACAGGAGCTTATAACATCCATTATCAACTCCTGAAACATTTACCAGAATACTGTCTGGAAACTCTCCTAAGTATTTTTGATGATATTTGAACATCGGGTAACTTTCCTCCTTCATGGCGTGATGCAATAGTGATACCAATACCTAAACCTGGACGTGATCATACAGATCCATCCAATTATCGTCCGATTTCATTAACTAGCTGTGTTTGCAAGACCATGGAACGCATGACAAATAATCTCATAACAGATATACAGTGTGGTTTCCGTAAAAAAAAGAAGTACTGTCGACCACTTAGTGCGACTGGAATCATTTGTTAAAAACGCACTAATTAATAAACAACATGCTGTGTCTATCTTTTTTGATCTTGAAAAAGCATATGACACCACCTGGAAATATGGCATTTTGAGAGATTTACATGACTTTGGCTTGCGAGGTCGTTTGCCTAAATTTATTGCCAACTTTTTAAATGACAGACAATTCCAGGTCCGTGTGGGTTCTACCCTGTCTGACCACTACAATCAGGATCAGGGTGTTCCACAAGGCAGTATTCTGTCTGTCACTCTTTTTAGCATCAAGATCAACAGTTTATCAAAAGTTTTAAACGATTCAATTGATGGATCGTTATTTGTGGATGATTTTAATATTTCTTGTCGTGGTAAAAATATGCATACCATTGAACGGCAACTGCAGTTGTGTTTAAACAAGATTAATAAATGGTGTCTTGAAAACGGCTTCAAATTTTCTAAATCGAAAACTGACTGCATACATTTTTGTGGTAAATATAAACCCCATAAAGACCCTGAACAGTCTCTAGATGGGACGCCCGTTAAAGTTGTGAAGGAAGCCAAGTTCTTGGGTCTAATCTTTGATTCACATTTAACTTTTTTACCACATATTAAATCACTTAAAACTAAATGCCTGAAAGCACTTGACTTGTTGAAAGTTGTTTCAAATTCAAAATGGGGAGGGGATCAAGCTACCCTTCTCCATCTCTATCGATCACTAGTTCGTTCTAAACTTGATTATGGCTCAATCGTTTACGGTGGAGCCTGCAAAAGCAATCTTAAACTTCTTGATCCTGTCCATCATCAAGGTCTGAGGCTTTGTCTTGGATCTTTTAGAACTTCACCTATTGACAGTCTCTATGTTGAGAGGCACCCGTGGCGAGCCACCTCCTCGTGGTGGGTGCTGGGTAACGCGAAGAGCTCCCCGACATCCCCGTTGTGGACCCGGGGGTATATTTGGTCCACCAACCCGTTTGCCGTGGGTTGCGGCCCTGTGTCGGTGGAGGACGGGAGTCTGGGGGTTGAGGGCACTGGGGGCCTGTAGTCGTGTTCCCTTTGCCCAACATACCCCTTCGACCCTTACTTCACCTAGACGGGTGGTTGAATGGGCCCGGTTCAACCAATCGGCTGGTCATGCCAAGCCCTGTGTATGGACTATATATATGTGTCAATGCACAAATTTTATTTGGAATTGTTTGATTTTCGGACTTGGCCTTATTATTACAGTGACATTATTTGGATTTTGCAATATGATAATTTGTACTTGAATTTTGCCTAGAGTCTTATGCCCAGAAGGCGGTGGCTCATGGGCCAATCTGGTGGATAAGTTATTCATAATTATTCCGCTAGAGTATATCATCTGAGTATCCTTGGTGCTGCAAGTCGGAGACCCACTTGCGTTTAGCACTGTCCTTGTGATACTCCATGGTGGGTGGGGAGCTCAGATGATGAAATCTAACTAACTAACCATGGCTTACGAAACCCCTCAAAAAAAGAGCAAACGTCAACTTGATACTGATCCCGTTGAAACTGACCACAGACTGCCCAACTCAATTGATTACTGGCCACGTTTCCTTGTTGTTGAGACTATTGACAGTCAAGACCCCTTTAAAGTTGAATCCTTTTGCCGTAGCTAAAGGTATACAAGGCATCGCTGGTGATGTTAAAAACATTAGGCGATTACGTTCCGGTGCCCTACTGGTTGAGTGTGCAAAAAGACAGCAAGCCACTAATCTTATGAGTACTAAATCTTTTGTCGGCATTCCAGTAACGATCTCGGCTCACAAAACACTTAACACGAGCAAAGGAATTGTCAGGGACCGTGAACGTTTGTTTGCTGACATGTCAGAACTTGACATCGCCTCAGAGATGAAGGAGCAAGGTGTCCTTTTTGTCAAACGTTTTACAACCCGTAGAAATGATGTTACTGTCAACACAAACACATATTTGTTTTCTTTCTCTTCTCCAAATGTTCCAAAATCACTGAAAGCAGGATACTGTAACATCCAGGTTGAAACGTACATTCCAAACCCTCTTCGATGTTTCAAATGCCAAAAGTTCGGCCATGGGGTTAATAACTGCACATTGTCTGTTGTTTGTGCTCACTGTGGTGAAAAGACACATACAACAGAAGATTGTGACAGTAACGTTAAGAAATGTACAAACTGCACTGGTGCCCATTCATCCTTTTCTAAAGAATGTCCTGTCTGGAAGTTTCACATGGAGATCAACAAACTAAAATTCACCCGAAACATTAGTTTTGCAGATGCCAAAAAACTGGTCCAAAGTTCTGAACCTAAAGAAAGCTATGCTTCTATAACTAAAACACCGTCAGAAGCAAGGATTACAAAATCAACCACAAGCTGTCAAACTGACTTGACGTGGATTACATCAGAAGCTCCTCTGATTACTTCACCTACAATATCTACCCAAACGCCAGAGTCACATTCGTCCCAAATCCAATCAGTAGCATCCTCTGATCATGAGGCATCTTCTCAGTCAACTCCAAAATCTTCGGAAACCGTTAAAACTAAACCTAAAAGGCCAGATCCTTTGAAAAAACTAAGTGGCAGAGCCCCGAAAGGGTCACAAAACAAGATTCAGTTGTTTAATAAATATGGGTCACTTGAAGACATGGACGTTTCTGAAAACGTCCATTCTAGGGCACATAGCTTGTCGCCCTCCAAAAGAGTGCGGGGTAGATCCCCAATAAATCCCCCTAAAAGATAGTTTATTCCAATAATATTGTACAGTGGAACTGCAGAGGATTGAGGACTAATTTACATGAATTACAGCTATTAGTCCAAGATTTTACACCTTCAGCGATATGTCTCCAAGAGACATATTTAAAACAAACAGATACATTTGACCTTCGTCATTTTAATGCATATCATTGTTTTGCACCTCCGGGTGATCGGGCTCTGACGGATCATCCATTCTAGTCAAACAAAACGTTATTCAAAACCCTGTTTCACTTAATACTAATATGCAGGCTGTAGCAGTGAGAATTACGTTACATGTAGCATTTACGCTATGCTCTCTTTATATTTCGCCGTCTTCGACGTTTGCTAAAACCGATCTCCAAGCTCTATATGACCAACTCCCGAAGCCCTGTATTATAATGGGAGATTTAAATGGGCACAACCCACTCTGGGGTGGTGTAACTACAAACACTAAAGGTAAGTTGTTGGAGGACTTTTGTTCCGACAATGACTTATGTATTTATAATGATGGTTCCAACACATATTTACACCCTGGTACAGGGACTTATTCTGCTCTTGACTTGTCATTGACAAATTCCGAACTATTAAATGAATTCGAATGGTCAGTCCACGATGACCTCTGTGGAAGTGACCATTTTCCTACTATGTTAAAAGCTGTAACTCCATCTGATGTTCCTCCATCATCAAGACGAAATTTTAAAAAGGCTAACTGGGCTTTATATGAAACAGGCACCCGTGGCGAGCCACCTCCTCGTGGTGGGTGCTGGGTAACGCCAAGAGCTCGCCAACACCCCTGTAGTGGACCCGGGGGGATATTTGGTCCACCAACCCGTTTGCCGTGGGTTGCGGCCCTGTGTCGGTGGAGGAGGGGATCCTGGTGGTTGAGGGCATGGGAGCAGGACCAGTGTTCCTAATGCCCAATACACCACTTTGGCCCTGACTTCACCTAGACGGGTGGTTGAATGGGCCCGGTTCAACCAATCGGCTGGTCATGCCAAGCCCTGTGCATAGATAATATGTAATTGCACAAAATTTGATTTGGAATTGTTTAAACTTTAGTCTTGGCACCCTTTGTTCAGAATATTATTTGACTTGAATTTTGTTTACATGAATTCTGCCTAGAGTCTTATGCCCAGAAGGCGGTGGCTCATGGGCCAATCTGGTGGAAGAATTAATCTTTTGGTTTTTCTGCTGGAGTATATCATCTGAGTATCCTTGGTGCTGCAAGTTGGAGACCCACTTGTGTTTAGCATTGTCCTTTGTGATACTCCGTGGTGGGTGGGGAGCTCGGATGATGAAACATATATACTACCTATGGAATACCAAACCCCCCAAAAACGCAATAAACGTCAACTTGACAACGATGATGACGACCAACGACCTTCCAACTCAATCGACTATTGGCCACGATTTTTTGTTCTAGAAACTGTAGACAAGACGCCAATGAAACTTAACCCTTTCGCCATTTCCAAGGGTATACATGGCATTGCAGGTGAGGTTAAAAACGTTAGACGCTTGCGTTCAGGCTCTCTGCTGGTTGAATGCAACAGAAAACAGCAAGCAAAGAACCTCATGTCAACAGAAGTATTTGTTGGAATTCCCGTCTCTATCACTGCCCACAGGACTCTGAATACCAGTAAAGGCATATTCAGAGACAGAGATGGATTGTTTGCTGATATGTCAGAGTTAGATATTGCTTCTGAGATGAAAGATCAGGGAGTGATTTATGTTAAAAGATTCACGATCCGCAGAAACAATGAAACGGTCCAAACAAATACTTATCTGTTCTCCTTCTCATCGCCAAATCCTCCGAAGTCTGTTAAAGCAGGTTATTGTAGTCTTTCAGTTGACGTGTACATCCCAAATCCTTTGAGATGTTTTAGATGTCAAAGGTATGGGCACGGTGTTAACACTTGCACCAAGCCCATTACATGCGCCCACTGTAGTGAGAATACTCATGTCACAGAAGACTGTAACAGTGACCATAAAAAGTGTACAAATTGTTCGGGAAATCATTCGTCTTTCGCCAAAGAGTGTCCAGTCTGGAAAAAACAAATGGAAATCAATAAAATTAAATTCACCCAGAACGTCAGCTTTTCTGACGCAAAGAAACTTGTGGAATCTGCAGCACATACTGAATCATTTGCATCAGTTGTAAGAACTCCTGAATATACCTCAAAAGTAACTACCTCGTCGATACATTGCCAGACAGATTTGACGTGGGTTAAAGCAAATAATGCTCAGTTCGTTGCACCCGAACAGTCTACTCAAACCTTGACATCTTCTGTCAACACTCAGGTGGTATCTAAAGCCGGGTCACAGTCCTGTAGTCAGACTTCATCTGTATCTGGAGAACAATCTTTGTCTCAGCCAACTCACAAATCACGATCAAAAACAAGCTCGAAGAATATTGTTCAAAGTAAAACTGACTCAAGAACAGAATCTTCAAAAAAGAGTGGCAGACCCCAGAAGGGTTCAGAAAATCCTGTAAAATTATTTAATAAATACGGATCGCTTGAGGCCATGGAAGTGTCAGAAAACTTCCATCCCAGGGCACATAGCCTGTCGCCCTCCAAAAAGGTGCGGGGTAGATCCCCAATAAATCCCCCCAAAAGATAGTTTCTTCTTATAACATCATACAGTGGAACTGCAGAGGGCTGAAAAATAATTGCAATGATTTACAGCTATTGATCCAGGACTTTATTCCATCAGCAGTCTGTCTGCAGGAGACATATTTAAAGCAGACGGATACTTTTGACCTACGCCATTTCAATGCTTACCATTCTTTTTCACCCCCGGGCGAGAGGGCCACTGGAGGAGCTTCTATCCTTATAAACCAGAATATTATTCAGAGCCCTATTATTCTTAATACTGGTCTCCAAGCTGTTGCCGTGAGACTTACTTTACACGTTGCACTCACACTATGCTCTTTATATATCTCACCGTCTTCAACACTTCAGAAGACCGAACTTCAAAATTTGTATAACCAACTCCCGAAACCCTGTGTTATTATGGGAGACGTAAATGGCCACAACCCACTCTGGGGTGGTACAACTACAAATGCTAAAGGTAAAATACTAGAGGAGTTCTGTTCCGAAAATGATTTATGTATTTTCAATGATGGGTCGAACACATATCTACATCCTGGCACAGGAACATATTCTGCCCTTGATTTATCAGTTTGTGATTCAAGCCTTCTAAATGAATTTGAATGGTCAGTTCATGATGACCTCTGTGGGAGTGACCATTTCCCAACATTACTAAAACCTGTGAATCCATCTGATGTTCCTCCATCATCAAGATGGAACTTCAAAAAGGCTAACTGGCATTTATATGAAACTCTGTGTGTTGACAGGCTTAAACCTGAACTTTTTGATAATGTTCCTGATGCTATTCAACATTTTTGTGATGAAATGAATGTTATTGCTCATGAGTGTATACCAAAGTCCTCTGCAGTTCCACATATTCGTAAACCATGGTTCAATGATCAATGTAAACAAGCTAGAAAGGAACGGAAAAAGGCAGAACACTATTTCCGTCGACACCCCATGGTGCATAATTTGAATAAATTTAAGATTGTAAATGCTAAAGCACGGCGTACTTTTAAACAAAGCAAACGCCAATCTTGGCAACGATATGTATCAAACATTAATTCACGTACACCAATATCTAAAGTCTGGAATATGATCCAAAAAATCAAAGGTAAGGGCTCCAAATCTAGTATTCACCAACTTAAAGATGGAAACCAGTTATTAACTAATGAAACCGATATTGCTAATAAACTTGGTGAAACTTTGGCAAAACATTCTTCCTCGTCAAATTATGAACCTAAGTTCCAAACACATCAAAAACAGCAAGAAAAGAAAACTATTAACTTTAATTCAGATAATGGGGAAGACTATAATGAAACTTTTTCGTTACATGAGCTTCATACTGCTCTTGATCAGGCTCATGATACTGCTTCAGGAGCTGATAACATACATTATCAACTCCTGAAGCACTTGCCAGATACATGCTTAGAGACGCTGTTACATATTTTTGATAATATTTGGACATCTGGACAATTTCCTTCGTCATGGCGTGATGCTATCGTTGTTCCCCTTCCTAAACCTGGACGTGATCATACGGATCCTTCCAATTATAGGCCAATTTCACTTACTAGCTGTGTTTCCAAGACCGACTTGTTTGGTACTTGGAAACAAATAACCTAATAACAGATATTCAGTGTGGTTTCCGTAAAAACAGAAGTACAGTCGATCACTTAGTGCGTTTAGAATCTTTTGTTAAGAATGCCATAATTAATAAACAACATGCAGTGTCGATCTTTTTTGATCTAGAAAAAGCATATGACACCACTTGGAAACATGGGATTTTAAAAGATTTACATGACTTCGGATTGCGAGGCCGATTGCCTCAATTTATAGCCAACTTTTTAAATGATAGACAATTTCAAGTCCGTGTGGGTTCTACCCTGTCTGATCATTACAGTCAGGATCAGGGTGTACCACAAGGCAGTATTTTGTCTGTTACACTTTTTAGCATCAAGATAAACAAGATATCAAAGGTTTTAAACGATTCAATTGATGGATCACTTTTTGTGGATGATTTTAACATTTCATGTCGAGGTAAAAACATGCATACTATTGAACGGCAAATGCAGTTGTGTCTGAACAAGATAAATAAATGGTGTATGGAAAACGGCTTTAAATTTTCTAAGTCAAAAACTAACTGTATACATTTCTGCCGTAAATACAAACCACATAAGGACCCTGAACTGTATCTAAACGGCACACCTATTAAAGTTGTTAAAGAGGCCAAGTTTCTGGGTCTTATATTTGACTCCCACTTGACGTTCTTGCCACATATTAAATCCCTTAAAGTTAAATGTTTGAAGGCACTCGACTTGTTAAAAGTTGTTTCAAATTCAAAATGGGGAGGCGATCAAACCACCCTACTTCACTTATACAGATCGCTCATTCGCTCCTAACTTGACTATGGTTCCATTGTATATGGTGGAGCCTGTAAAAGCAGTCTCAAAATGTTAGATTCTATCCATCATCAAGGTCTAAGATTATGTCTTGGATCTTTTCGAACTTCTCCCGTTGACAGTCTCTATGTCGAGGCAGATGAGCCATCTCTCACTCAGCGACGTATAAAATTATCTTTACAATATGCTACAAAACTATACTCTAACAAATCTAACCCGGCATATAACTGTGTTTTCAATCCTCTCTACGAGGATTTATACAACAAAAAGTGTTCTCTTGTTCCACCTCTCGGACACAGAATTAAACCCTTTCTTTCTTCGGCCAGCATTGAGCTGGAAAACATAGCCCCTTCCCGTCTTCTTTCTTCTCCTCCTTGGCAATTGGTTAGGCCACAAGTGGACCTAACATTAAGTACATTTAAAAAATCAGAAACTAATGAACTACAATACAAACAAGAATATAATCAGTTGAAACATACATATTGCGGTTATAAATCCTTATTTACAGATGGGTCTAAGGATGGTGGCGCAGTGGCTTGTGCTACTGTCATTGGATCCAGAACAATATCTTCTAGATTACCAGACAATAGTTCTATTTTTACAGCTGAAGCAAACGCCATATTAACAGCCCTTAAATATATCCAAAGACATCCTAAACATAAACAGTACATAATCTATTCAGACTCTCTTTCTTGCCTTCAGGCTATTAAAAACCTAGCATGTAAACATCCACTTTTAATAGAAATTATTGAACTTTATAACTATCTTGCAACTGGCCAATACGACATCGTCTTCTGTTGGTTACCCAGCCATGTTGGAATCTCTGGTAACACATTGGCTGACCTTGCTGCTAAAGCAGCGCTCAACAAATCTGTATCACCACTTCTTATTCCTTACAGTGATTATAAAGCCACCATTAGATCTTACATTCGTGATATCATGCAGAAGAAGTGGGACACCCAAGTAGGTATCAATAAATTACATGCAATAAAACCATTTGTTGGTTACACCTACTTGGGATGTCGGTCCAGATTTGAAGAGGTCATTATACGACGATGTCGTATTGGCCACACTAGGTATACGCATGAATATCTTTTGAAAGGTGAGGATCCTCCGTTCTGCGTCCCTTGTGATGTCTTGATCACATGTCTTGCTTGACTGTGTTGAATATTCCATCACAAGGGACAATTATTTTAAATCAAGAACTATGAAGGACCTTTTTAGTAATGTAAGTTCTCATTTAATTATTGCATTTTTAAAAGAATTGAATTTATTGACTGACATGTAAATAAATAAGTATTTTATGATTGGAAGTTGAATTAGCAACTGAGATTGTTAGTGGCTGTATCCTCGAAGGGGGTTGAAGTACCGTAAAATTATTGTCCTCCTGAGAGGGTACGTAAGTCCCAAAACGATTTAAGTCAGATTCAATCTTTCACTTTTTTAATCGTAGAATATGTGTCATTTCAATTTGTGGCTAATCTAGCATACAGTCGCCAACAGCTGAGGGGATGGTGTAAATCCAGCCAGGGACCATGCAGGTAGCAGAGGTACTGTAAGTCCCCATGGTCCCTGGTATGGTGATCTACCCTCTGTTGTTGGCGATCTATGGCCTGTTTTTATATTGTATTGTCCAAATAATGCTACTGTTATATTTTTATAAGTTTCCACACTAGTTTTAATATTAACTGTGATAGTCTAGTGGTTTTACTGTCCTTCGTAGACAGGGTGTTCATAATATGCATATATATTCTTTTTTGTCATGTATGTTTTCGTCATGATATGGCTGCAATATTGCCGATGTGACGTTAAATATTAACTCACTCACTCACTCACTTATATGAAACACTGTGTGCTGAAAAACTTAAACCTGAACTTTTTATTGACGTTCCCGATGCTATTAAATGCTTTTCGGATGAACTGAATTCCATAGCTGATGAGTGTATACCAAAGTCCTCTGTAGTTCCACACATAAGAAAACCATGGTTCAACGATGAGTGCAAACAAGCTAGGAAGGCAAGGAAAAAAGCAGAACATTATTTCCGTCGCCATCCTATGGTGCATAATTTGAATAAATTTAAAATTTTAAATGCTAAAGCACGGCGTACTTTTAAACAAAACAAACGCCAATCTTGGCAAAATTATGTGTCCAAAATAAATTCTCGGACACCCATGTCCAAGGTATGGAACATGGTCCAGAAAATCAAAGGTAAAGGTACTAAATCTACTGTCCATCATCTTAAACATGGAGATCAATTGCTTACTGATAAATCAGATATTGCTAATAAACTGGGTGAAACCCTTGCTAAACACTCTTCCTCTTCAAATTATGTACCACAATTCCAGCAATATCAAAAACAAGAAGAAAAGAAAATTATTAATTTCAATTCTGATAATGGGGAAGACTATAATGAAACGTTTTCTATTCATGAACTCCATACTGCTCTTGATCAAGCTCATGACACTGCTACTGGAGCTGATAACATACATTATCAACTCCTGAAGCACTTACCAGAATCCTGCCTAGAAACTCTTCTCAATATTTTTGATGATATTTGGACATCGGGTAACTTTCCTCCGTCATGGCGTGATGCCATAGTAGTACCAATACCTAAACTTGGACGTGATCATACGGATCCGTCCAATTATCGACCTATTTCACTAACTAGCTGTGTTTGCAAGACCATGGAACGCATGATAAATAATCGACTTGTTTGGTACTTGGAAACTAATAATCTTATCACAGATATACAGTGTGGTTTCCGTAAAAACAGAAGTACTGTCGATCACTTAGTGCGTTTAGAATCATTTGTTAAAAACGCACTAATTAATAAACAACATGCTGTGTCTATCTTTTTTGATCTTGAAAAAGCATATGACACAACCTGGAAACATGGTATTTTGAGGGATTTACATGACTTTGGTTTGCGAGGTCGTTTGCCTCAATTTATTGCCAACTTTTTAAATGACAGACAATTCCTGGTCCGTGTGGGTTCTACCCTGTCTGATCATTACAATCAGGATCAGGGTGTTCCACAAGGCAGTATTTTGTCTGTCACACTTTTTAGCATAAAGATAAATAGTTTATCAAAAGTTTTAAACGATTCAATAGATGGATCGCTTTTCGGGGATGATTTTAATATTTCTTGCCGAGGTAAAAATATGCATACTATTGAACGGCAACTGCAGTTGTGTTTAAACAAAATAAATAAATGGTGTCTTGAAAACGGCTTCAAATTTTCGAAGTCCAAAACTAATTGTATATATTTTTGCAGAACATATAAGCCACATAAGGACCCAGAACTATCTCTAGATGGCACTCCCATCAAAGTTGTAAAGGAGGCCAAGTTCTTGGGATTAATTTTTGACTCACATTTAACGTTTCTACCACATATCAAATCCCTCAAAACTAAATGCCTGAAGGCACTTGACTTGTTGAAAGTCGTTTCAAATTCTAAATGGGGAGGGGACCAAGCTACCCTCCTGCAACTTTATCGATCACTGATCCGGTCAAAACTTGATTATGGCTCCATTGTATATGGTGGAGCCTGTAAAAGCAACCTGAAACTTTTAGATTCTGTTCACCATCAAGGTCTAAGACTTTGTCTTGGCTCCTTTCGAACTTCACCTGTTGACAGCCTGTACGTTGAGGCCGATGAGCCATCTCTTGAGCAGCGACGTATCAAATTAGCTTTACAGTATGTAACAAAATTATATTCCAGTGAGTCAAACCCTGCATATAACTGTGTTTTCAGTCCTATGTGTGAGGACTTATACAATATGAAATCTTCGCTTGTACCGCCTCTTGGTTTAAGAATTAAACCATTTCTTGCTGCTGCCGGCATTGAGCTGGAGTGAGTGAGTGAGTGAGTTATAATTTAACGTCACATCGGCAATATTTCAGCCATATCCTGACGAGAATAAGCATGATTATACAGAACATGTAGATATTATAAAACCCGTCATCAAAGTACGGTAAAATAACTAGAGTATCACAATTCGAGTCTAAAACTAGCATATGAAGTTAAAACTACAGCACAATTTGGACAATACATAATATAAAAGTAGGCTATAGATCACCAACAACTGAAGGTAGATCACCATACTAGGAACCAAGGCATTGAGCTGGAAAACATAGCTCCTTCCCGTCTTCTCTCTTCTCCTCCTTGGCAGTTGGTTAGGCCCCAAGTGGACCTAACACTGACCACATTTAAAAAATCAGAAACTAATGAATTACAGTATAAACAAGAATATCATCAAATAAAACATAAATATAGGAATTATAAATCCTTATTTACAGATGGGTCCAAGGACGGTGGCGCAGTTGCTTGTGCCACTGTCATTGGATCCAGAACAATATCTTCTCGATTACCAGATAATAGTTCTATTTTTACAGCTGAAGCTAACGCCATATTAACATCTCTCAAATATATTCAAAGACACCCTAAACGTAAACAATATATAATCTATTCCGACTCTCTTTCTTGCCTTGAGGCTATTAAAAATATCTCTTGTAAACATCCACTTTTAATAGAAATTATGGAATTGTATAATGATCTTGCCACTGGCCAATACGACATCGTCTTTTGTTGGTTACCCAGCCACGTAGGTATTTCCGGTAACGCAATGGCCGATCTTGCTGCCAAGGCAGCACTCAACAAATCTGTGACACCACTTCTTATTCCATACTCTGATTATAAAGCCAGCATTAGAACTTACATCCGTGATCTGATGCAGAAGAAGTGGGACACCCAAGTGGGCATAAATAAATTACATGCAATAAAACCCTATATTGGTTACACCTACTTGGGTTGTCAGTCCAGATTTGAAGAGGTCATCATGCGGCGATGTCGTATTGGCCACACCAGATATACACATGAATACCTTTTGAAAGGTGAGGATCCTCCGTTCTGCATCCCTTGTGATGAAAGAATCACAGTCAGGCATATCTTGCTTGACTGTGTTGAATATTCCATCACAAGGGATCAGTATTTTAATTCACATACTATGAAGGATCTTTTTAACAGTGTTAGTCCTCATTTAATTATTGCATTTTTAAAGGAATTAAATTTGTTAACCGAACTGTAAATAGATAAATATTTTAAAATTGGAAGATTAAATTAGTAACTCAAATCGTTAGTGGCTGTACCCTCAAAGGGGGTTGAAGAAACGTAAAATAATTGTCCTCCTGAGAGGGTACATAAATCTAAAAACATTTGACGTAAATTTCAGTTTTCCAGCTTTTTAATCGTAGAATAAGTGTGTTTTTAAGTTATGGCTAGATTTGTCTAAATTGCTAACAGCTGAAGGGATGATGTAAATCCAGCTAGGGTCCATGAAGGAAGCAAATGTACTGTAAGTCCCCATGGTCCTTAGTATGGTGATCTACCTTCAGTTGTTGGCAACCTATAGCTCATTTTTATATTGTACTGTCCTCTATAGATACATTGTTTTAGATCTATTCACTAGTTTTATATTCTATTCTGTGATATTCTAGTCAGTTTTACTGTCCTTCGTTGACAGGGTTTTACAATGTCCGTGCTAGTAATTCATTTTGTATTTTTATAATTAATCGTTCTCGTCACGATATGGCTGCAATACTGCCGATGTGACGTTAAATACTAACTCACTCACTCACTCAATTAAAACATAAATATAGCAGTTATAAATCCTTATTTACAGATGGGTCCAAGGACGGTGGCGCAGTAGCTTGTGCCACTGTCATTGGATCCAGAACAATATCTTCTAGATTACCAGACAACAGTTCTATTTTTACCGCTGAGGCTAACGCCATATTAACAGCTCTTAAATATATTCAAAGACGCCATAAACATAAACAATATATAATCTATTCCGACTCTCTTTCTTGCCTTCAGGCTGTTAAAAATCTTTCTTGTAAACATCCACTTTTAATAGAAATTATTGAATTATATAATGATCTTGCTACTGGCCAATACGACATCGTCTTCTGTTGGTTACCCAGCCACGTTGGCATTTCCGGTAACGCAGTGGCCGATCTTGCTGCTAAGGCAGCACTTAACAAATCTGTGACACCACTTCGTATTCCTTATTCTGACTACAAAGCTAACATTAGAGCTTACACTCGTGATCTGATGCAGAAGAAGTGGGACACCCAAGTAGGTATAAATAAACTACATGAAATAAAACCCTACATTGGTTATACATACTTGGGTTGTCAGTCCAGATTTGAAGAAGTCATTTTGCGACGATGTCGTATGGGCCATACAAGATACACTCATGCATACCTTTTAAAAGGTGAGGATACTCCGTTTTGTATCCCTTGTGATGAGAGAACCACGGTCAAGCATATTCTGCTTGACTGTGTTGAATTCTCCATCACAAGGGATAAATTTTTCAATGTCAAAACTATCAAGGACCTTTTTAGCACTGTTAGTTGTCATTTAATCATTGGTTTTTTAAAAGAAATTGATTTTTTGGTGGAATTTTGAAAATTATGTTGTGTAAATAGATGCATTTTAATGATTGGTAGTTTGAATTAGTAACTTGAATCGTTGGTGGCTGTACCCTCAACGGGGGTTGAAGTATTGTAAAATTATTGTCCTCCTGAGAGGGTACGTAAGTGCACAAACATTCACAGTAAATTTAAGTCTACCAGGATTTTAGTCGTAGCATTCATGTTCTTTTAATTTCGGCTAACTTTTCATACAATCGCCAGCAGCTGAAGGGATGGTGTAAATCCAACTAGGGACCATGCAGGTAGCAAAGGTACTGTAAGTCCCCATGGTTCCTAGTGTGGTGATCTACCTTCTGTTGTTGGCGATCTGTAGTCTGTTTTTATATTGTATTGTCTAAATAGTGCTATTAGTTTTAACTTTCCATGCTAGTTTTAATTGAAATTTTGATATTCTAGTTGTTGTACTGTCCTTCGTTGACGGGTTTTTATGATTTATATATGCTCTTTTTCATTGTTGAAAGTTCTCGTCACGATATGGCTGAGATATTGCCGATGTGACGTTAAGCATTAACTCACTCACTCACTCACTCACTCACTCTATGTTGAGGCTGATGAACCTTCTCTTGAGCAGCGACGTATAAAGTTAGCTTTACAATACATTACTAAATTATACTCTAATCATTCTAACCCTGCATATAACTGTGTTTTCAATCCCCTTTATGAGGATTTATACAACAAAAAGTCTTCTCTTGTCCCGCCTCTGGGACATAGAATTAAACCCTTTCTTTCTGCTGCTGGGATTCAGCTGGAAAACATAGCTCCCTCCCGTCTTCTTTCTTCTCCTCCCTGGCAGTTGGTCAGCCCTCAAGTAGACCTAACATTGACCACATTTAAAAAATCAGAGACTAATGAATTACAATATAAGCAAGAATATAATCAATTAAAACATAAATATAGCAATTATAAATCCTTGTTTACAGATGGATCCAAGGATGGTGGCGCTGTGGCTTGTGCCACTGTCATTGGATCCAGAACAATATCTTCTAGATTACCAGATAGTAGTTCTATTTTTACAGCTGAAGCTAACGCCATATTAACAGCCCTTAAATATATTCAAAGACACCCTAAACGTAAACAATATATAATCTATTCAGACTCTCTTTCTTGTCTCCAGGCGATTGAAAATTTATCATGTAAACATCCACTTTTAATTGACATTATTGAATTGTATAATAATCTTGCTACTGGCCAATACGACATCGTCTTCTGTTGGTTACCCAGCCACGTGGGTATTTCCGGTAACGCAATGGCTGATCTTGCTGCCAAGGCAGCTCTCAACAAATCTGTGACACCACTTCTTATTCCTTACACTGATTACAAAGCTAGCATTAGAACTTACATCCATGATCTGATGCAGAAGAAGTGGGACACCCAAGTAGGTATAAATAAATTACATGAAATAAAACCGTATATTGGTTACACCTACTTGGGCTGTCAGTCCAGATTTGAAGAGGTTATTTTAAGACGATGTCGTATTGGCCACACACGATGTACTCATGCATACCTATTGAAAGGTGAGGATCCTCCGTTTTGTATCCCTTGTGATGAGAGAGTCACAGTCAAGCATATCCTGCTTGACTGTGTTGAATTCTCCATCACAAGGGATAAGTATTATACAGTTAAAACAATGAAGGATCTTTTTACCAGTGTTGGGTCTCATTTATATATAATTAATTATTGGTTTTTTAAAAGAAATTGATTTTTTGGTTGAATTTTGAAAACCTTTCGTGTAAATAGATGTATTTTAATTATTGGAAGTTTGGATTAGTAACTTGAATTGTTGGTGGCTGTACCCCCAAAGGGGGTTGAAGTATTGTAAAATTATTGTCCTCCTGAGAGGGTACGTAAGTCCAAAAGCATTCACAGTCAATTTAAACGTTCCATTGTTCTTAATCGTAGTATTTGTGTATTTTTAACTTTTGGCTAGATTTGTCTAAATTGCTAACAGCTGAGGGGATGATGTAAATCCAACTAGGGTCCATGCAGGTAGCAAAGGCACTGTAAGTCCCCATGGTCCCTAGTATGGTGATCTACCTTCGGTTGTTGGCAATCTATAGCCTGATTTTATATTGTATTGTCCGAATAGTGATATTAGTTTTAACTTTCCACACTAGTTTTAATTCACACTGTGATATTCTAGTTGTTTTACTGTCCTTCGTTGGCAGGGTCTTATACTATACATATATTTCATTTCAGAATGAAATGTTCTCGTCACGATATGGCTGAGACATTGCCGATGTGACGTTAAATATTAACTCACTCACTCACTCACTATTTCTACAAGAAACTCATGTATACAATCTCCAGTTAGCGCAGTTTTATGAATCAAGATTTAATGGTAAAGTTTGGTACCAATAGAAGTAAAGGAGCGGGTATAATGGTATTAATTTTTTAGGTAATCAAGTTGGTTTTGATGTTGACGGTCGTTATATTTTAGTAGATTTAGTAATTAATGGCAAAGGTGTACGTTTCATAAATATTTATGCTCCTAATAATGCAGCTGACAGAGTTGAATTTTTCAAACAAATATCTAGATATCTAGTTACCAATAAGGTGTTAGTTATAGGTGGAGATTTTAACTGTGTTTTGAACACCAAACTGGATAAGGTAGGGGGCAATCAAAATTGTAATCAAGCAGGTAGTAATATTATTAAGCAATGCCTGTATGACTTTTCTATAGATTTGACATTTTTCATTCTTCTTTTCCAGATACGGTGGCGGTTTCTTGGAGAAATTCTTATAGTGTTGGGTCCCAGCTTGATCGATTCTATCTGTCTACTTCCCTATTGTTCGCTGTTGAATCTGCAACAATTTCCCCGTGTTCCTTCTGTGACCATGACTACGTGTCGGTAAGATTTTGATGGCATAGATTTTGGTAATTCTTATTGGAAATGCAATAACAGCATATTTGATGAAACTTTTAGGCATTTATTTTCGGGATTTTGTATTACTCATATTCCAAATTTAAGTCAAATTACTTTGGATTGGTGGGATACGTTTAAACAGAAAATTCAAGAATTTATCAATTCAATACAAATTCTTAGAAAATCTGCAAAAGTATCTCTTCGTAAAGATTTAGAAAAACAATATCATAATCTATGTCGTGCTGAATCTCTCCATCCCGGATCATATATTGACCAAATTCGTAAAGTCATAAAGCAACTTCATGGAAATTTTGGAATTTAAAGGACATATTATCAGGTCTAAAGCTAAAGATATTGAAATTGGTGAAAAACCGTCTAGTTATTTTAACGTAAGGAAGTAAAGAGAGGTAAAGGAAAATCTGTATCTTCAATTTTAAACCCTTCTGGAGCTTCTTTAAAATCCGGTCCTCTCAGGCAATCATGGGTGTTTTTGTTGGTTTCTATTCTGATCTTTTGGCCGAGGAACCCATTGATGATGAAATATGTAACGACTTCCTTACTGATTTGCCACAACTTGATTCTAAACATTTGGAGATTCTAGAAGGTGAAATTACAAAAGATGAAATTCTAAAGGCCCTTAAGGATATCTAGATTAATAAATCTCCAGGTCCGGATGGTCTTACAAAGGAGTTTTATTTGTTTACCTTTGATATTCTTGGTGATGTCTTGCTACGTCTCGTGCATTTGTGTTTCTCCAAACAATTTTTGCCTAAGTCGTCTAAGACTTCTTATCTTACTCTATTGTAAAAGGATGTTAATAATTCCGGAAATGTACGTAATTGGCGTCCCATTTCTTTATTAAACGTTGATACTAAATTCATTTAAAAAATCTTATGCACTCGTTTAGGAAAATTAATCGGTGATATAGTTCATCTGGACCAACCCTGTGCCATACCAGGCAGAACAGTTCCAGATAATTGCCATTTAATTCGTAATGTGCGTGATTATGTGGATGAGAAAGATATCCCATGTGCCTTATTAAGTTTGGATCAAGAAAAGGCCTTTGACAGGGTCTCCCACAGGTATTTATTTAAGGTATTTGAAGCATTTGGCTTTGGTCCTAATTTCAAAAAGTGGGTCATAATTCTGTACAGTGACATATCCAGCTGTGTAATTGTTAATCAGCACATTTCGCAGCCTTTTCTCGGCCACTTCGGCATAAATCATTATTTCAACGAGGCAATTACATTTTAGCGGGTATTGTCACTTTGAACACTGGGCACCCATGAAGAGCCACCTCCTCGTGGTGGGTGCTGGGTAACGCTTAGTGCTCTTCTCCCGTGTGGACCCGAGACAGAATGTGTTCACAGCACCCCATTGCTTGTCGTAAGAGGCGACTAAATTGGGCAACCTGTTTGCCGTGGGTTGCGTCCCGTGTCGGTGGAGGACGGGATCCTGGTGGTTGAGGGCAACTGGGCCTTTGACCATGTTCTGTTTGCCTAACACACCACTTTGGCCCTTACTTCACCTAGACGGGTGGTTGAATTGGCCCGATTCAACCAATCGGCTGGTCATGCCAAGCCCTGTGTATGGACTATATATACATGCCATTGCACAAATTTTATTTGGACATTTTAATTTTGGTCTTGGCCTTATTGTTAATCGATATGTTCTGAGTTTGAAATGCATTTTTGAAGTTCCTACCTTGCCTAGAGTCTTATGCCCAGAAGGCGGTGGCTCATGGGCCAATCTGGTAGATTGATTATTTATAATTCTTCTGCTGGAGTATATCATCCGGGTATCC
This sequence comes from Haliotis asinina, assembly GCF_037392515.1. Classification (NCBI taxonomy): domain Eukaryota; kingdom Metazoa; phylum Mollusca; class Gastropoda; order Lepetellida; family Haliotidae; genus Haliotis; species Haliotis asinina. The sequence continues at coordinate 11,307,682 of NC_090281.1, read as the reverse complement.
TTGGTGCTGCAAGTTGGAGGCCCGCTTGCTTTAGCATTGTCCTTGTGATACTCCGTGGTGGGTGGGGAGCTCGGATGATGAACTGTATTACACTAACCATGGCTTATGAAATCCCAACAAAAAAAACAAAACGTCCACTTGATATTGATCCTGTTGATACTGAGCACAGACCGTCTGCATCGATTGAATATTGGCCACGTTTCCTTGTAATTGAAACTCCTGACAAGAAACCATTACGGTTGAACCCTTTTGCAGTATCTAAGGGTATTCAAGGTATTGCTGGGGATGTTAAACACATTAGACGCTTACGTTCGGGTGCACTGCTAGTTGAGTGCGGGAAAAAAACAGCAAGCGACCAATCTGATGAGTATTAAATCTTTCGTGGGCATTCCGGTCACGGTCTCTGCTCACAAAACCCTGAACACAAGCAAAGGTATTGTCAGAGATCGTGATCGACTGTTTGCTGACATGTCCGAACTTGACATAGCCTGCGAAATGAAAGATCAAGGTGTGCTTTATGTCAAGCGTTTTTCAACCCGGAAAAATAATGACACTATTCAAACAAACACGTATCTGTTTTCCTTCTCGTCTCCAAACACCCCTAAGTCAGTAAAGGCAGGCTACTGTAACATCCAAGTTGAAACATACATCCCCAACCCGCTCAGGTGTTTTAAATGCCAGAAATACGGACACGGTGTATCTACCTGTACATTGTCTGTTGTGTGTGCTCACTGTGGTGAGAAGACACACACAACAGAAGATTGTGACAGTGATTTTAAAAAATGCACCAATTGCTCAGGCGATCACTCATCTTCTTCGAAACAGTGTCCAATTTGGAAAGAGCAAATGGCAATTAACAGAATAAAGTTTACTCAGAATATCTCCTTTTCTGAGGCAAAAAAACTGGTAAAGAGGTCTGATCTTCCACAGTGTTATGCTACGGTAGCAAAAACATCATCGGCGTCTACCTCTAAAATAACAAAATCATCCACAGGATGCCAAACTACCTTGACCTGGGTAAATTGCGACTCTCCACAGCTTTTGTACCCTGCTATATCATCCCAGACTGAGGAATTACTTCCTGGTACATCAAAGTCTTCTTCTGATGACAAATCATCATCATCTCAGTCACACTCAAAATCCCAATCCACAGCTGATAGTCAACAAACGGTGAAAAGTAAACCGAAGCCAAAGCCTGATGTTTCAAAACAACAAAGTGGCAGAGCTCCTAAAGGATCACAAAATAAAATTCAACTGTACAATAAGTATGGGTCTCTTGAAGATATGGACGTTTCTGAAAACGTCCATTCTAGGGCACATAGCTTATCGCCCTCCAAAAGAGTGCGGGGTAGATCCCCAATAAATCCCCCCAAAGGATAGTTTATTCCAATAATATTGTACAGTGGAACTGCAGAGGATTGAGAACTAATTTACATGAATTACAGCTATTAGTCCAGGATTTTACACCGTCAGCGATATGTCTCCAAGAGACATATTTAAAACAAAGAGATACATTTGACCTTCGTCATTTTAATGCATATCATTGTTTTTCACCTCCGGGTGATAGAGCCACTGGCGGGTCATCCATTCTAGTCAGACAAAACGTTATTCAAAGCCCTGTTTCACTAAATACTAATATGCAGGCTGTTGCTGTGAGACTTACTTTACATGTAGCGTTTACGCTATGCTCACTCTATATTTCGCCGTCTTCGACTTTTGCCAAAACTGATCTTCAAGCCCTGTATGACCAGCTCCCGAAGCCCTGTATTAAAATGGGAGATTTAAATGGGCACAACCCACTCTGGGGAAGTGTAAATACAAACACTAAAGGTAAGTTGTTGGAGGACTTTTGTTCTGACAATGATTTATGTATTTATAATGATGGTTGCAGCACATATTTACACCCTGGGACAGGGACCTATTCTGCTCTTGACTTGTCATTGACAAATTCAGAACTACTAAATGAATTCGAATGGTCAGTCCACGATGACCTATGTGGAAGTGACCATTTTCCTACTGTATTAAAAGCTGTAACTCCATCCGATGTTCCTCCATCATCAAGACGAAATTTTAAAAAGGCTAACTGGGCTTTATATCAAACACTGTGTGCTGAAAAACTTAAACCTGGACGTTTTATTGACGTTCCTGATGCTATTAAATGCTTTTCTGATGAACTGAATTCCCTAGCTGATGAGTGTATACCAAAGTCCTCTGTAGTTCCACACATAAGAAAAGCATGGTTCAACGATGACTGCAAACAAGCTAGGAAGGCAAGGAAAAAAGCAGAACATTATTTCCGTCGCCATCCTATGGTGCATAATTTAAATAAATTTAAAAGTTTAAATGCTAAAGCACGGCGTACTTTTAAACAGAACAAACGCCAATCTTGGCAACATTATGTATCCAAAATAAATTCTCGGACACCCATGTCCAAGGTATGGGACATGGTCCAGAAAATCAAAGGTAAAGGTACTAAATCTACTGTCCATTATCTTAAACATGGAGATCAATTGCTTACTGATAAATCAGATATTGCTAATGAACTAGGTGAAACCCTTGCTAAACACTCTTCCTCTTCAAATTATGTACCAAAATTCCAGCAATATCAAAAACAACAAGAAAAGAAAGCTATTAATTTCAATTCAGATAATGGGGAAGATTATAATGAAACATTTTCTATTCATGAACTCCATACTGCTCTTCATCAAGCTCATGACACTGCTACTGGAGCTGATAACATACATTATCAACTCCTGAAGCACTTACCAGAATCCTGCCTAGAAACTCTTCTCAATATTTTTGATGATATTTGGACATCGGGTAACTTTCCTCCGTCATGGCGTGACGCTATAGTAGTACCAATACCTAAACCTGGACGTGATCATACGGATCCATCCAATTATCGTCCGATTTAACTAACTAGCTGTGTTTGCAAGACCATGGAACGTATGATAAATAATCGACTTGTTTGGTACTTGGAAACTAATAACCTTATCACAGATATACAGTGTGGTTTCCGGAAAAACAGAAGTACAGTCGATCACTTAGTTCGTTTGGAATCATTTGTAAAAAACGCATTAATTAACAAACAGCACGCTGTGTCTATCTTTTTTGATATGATATATGACACAACTTGGAAATATGGCATTTTACGAGATTTACATGGCTTCGGCTTGCGAGGTCGTTTGCCTGAATTTATAGCCAAGTTTTTACATAACAGACAATTCCAGGTCCGTGTGGGTTCTACCCTGTCTGATCATTACAATCAGGATCAGGGTGTTCCACAAGGCAGTATTTTGTCTGTTACACTTTTTAGCATAAAGATAAATAGTTTATCAAAAGTTTTAAACGATTCAATTGATGGATCGTTATTTGTGGATGATTTTAATATTTCTTGTCGTGGTAAAAACATGCATACTATTGAACGGCAACTGCAGCTGTGTTTAAACAAAATAAATAAATGGTGTCTTGAAAAATTTTCTAAATCCAAAACTAATTGTATACATTTTTGCAGAAAATATAAGCCACATAAGGACCCTGAACTCTCTCTAGATGGCACTCCCATCAAAGTTGTGAAGGAAGCTAAGTTCTTGGGTCTCATTTTTGACTCACACTTAACGTTTCTACCACATATTAAATCACTTAAAACTAAATGCCTGAAAGCACTTGACTTATTGAAAGTGGTTTCAAATTCAAAATGGGGAGGGGATCAAGCTACCCTTCTCCATCTATATTGATCTCTCGTGCGTTCGAAACTCGATTATGGCTCCATTGTCTATGGTGGAGCCTGCAAAAGCAACTTAAAACTATTAGATTCAGTCCATCATCAAGGTCTAAGACTTTGTCTTGGCTCCTTCAGAACTTCACCTGTTGACAGCCTGTATGTCGAGGCTGACGAACCATCTCTTGAGCAGCGACGTATAAAATTAGCTTTACAGTATGTAACAAAACTATATTCAAATGAGTCCAACCCTGCATATAACTGTGTTTTCAATCCCCTGTATGAGGATTTATACAAAAAGAAATCTTCTCTTGTTCCGCCTCTTGGTTTAAGAATAAAACCACTTATTTCTGCTGCCAGCATTGAGCTGGAAAACATAGCTCCTTCCCGTCTTCTTTCTTCTCCTCCTTGGCAGTTGGTTAGGCCACAAGTTGACCTAACATTAACGACTTTTAAAAAATCAGAAACGAATGAATTACAGTATAAACAAGAATATAATCAACTGAAACATAAATATAGCAATTATAAATCCTTATTTACAGATGGGTCCAAGGACGGTGGCGCAGTTGCTTGTGCCACTGTCATTGGATCCAGAACAATATCTTCTCGATTACCCGATAATAGTTCTATTTTTACAGCTGAAGCTAACGCCATATTAACAGCTCTTAAATATATTCAAAGACACCCTAAACGTAAACAATATATAATCTATTCCGACTCTCTTTCTTGCCTCCAGGCTATTAAAAATATCTCTTGTAAACATCCACTTTTAATAGAAATTATTGAATTGTATAATAATCTTGCCACTGGCCAATACGACATCGTCTTTTGTTGGTTACCCAGCCACGTAGGTATTTCCGGTAACGCAATGGCCGATCTTGCTGCCAAGGCAGCACTCAACAAATCTGTGACACCACTTCTTATTCCATACTCTGATTATAAAGCCAGCATTAGAACTTACATCCGTGATCTGATGCAGAAGAAGTGGGACACCCAAGTGGGCATAAATAAATTACATGCAATAAAACCCTATATTGGTTACACCTACTTGGGTTGTCAGTCCAGATTTGAAGAGGTCATCATGCGGCGATGTCGTATTGACCACACCAGATATACACATGAATACCTTTTGAAAGGTGAGGATCCTCCGTTCTGCATCCCTTGTGATGAAAGAATCACAGTCAGGCATATCTTGCTTGACTGTGTTGAATATTCCATCACAAGGGATCAGTATTTTAATTCACATACTATGAAGGATCTTTTTAACAGTGTTAGTCCTCATTTAATTATTGCATTTTTAAAGGAATTAAATTTGTTAACCGAACTGTAAATAGATAAATATTTTAAAATTGGAAGATTAAATTAGTAACTCAAATCGTTAGTGGCTGTACCCTCAAAGGGGGTTGAAGAAACGTAAAATAATTGTCCTCCTGAGAGGGTACATAAATCTAAAAACATTTGACGTAAATTTCAGTTTTCCAGCTTTTTAATCGTAGAATAAGTGTGTTTTTAAGTTATGGCTAGATTTGTCTAAATTGCTAACAGCTGAAGGGATGATGTAAATCCAGCTAGGGTCCATGAAGGAAGCAAATGTACTGTAAGTCCCCATGGTCCTTAGTATGGTGATCTACCTTCAGTTGTTGGCAACCTATAGCTCATTTTTATATTGTACTGTCCTCTATAGATACATTGTTTTAGATCTATTCACTAGTTTTATATTCTATTCTGTGATATTCTAGTCAGTTTTACTGTCCTTCGTTGACAGGGTTTTACAATGTCCGTGCTAGTAATTCATTTGTATTTTTATAATTAATCGTTCTCGTCACGATATGGCTGCAATACTGCCGATGTGACGTTAAATACTAACTCACTCACTCACTCAATTAAAACATAAATATAGCAGTTATAAATCCTTATTTACAGATGGGTCCAAGGACGGTGGCGCAGTAGCTTGTGCCACTGTCATTGGATCCAGAACAATATCTTCTAGATTACCAGACAACAGTTCTATTTTTACCGCTGAGGCTAACGCCATATTAACAGCTCTTAAATATATTCAAAGACGCCATAAACATAAACAATATATAATCTATTCCGACTCTCTTTCTTGCCTTCAGGCTGTTAAAAATCTTTCTTGTAAACATCCACTTTTAATAGAAATTATTGAATTATATAATGATCTTGCTACTGGCCAATACGACATCGTCTTCTGTTGGTTACCCAGCCACGTTGGCATTTCCGGTAACGCAGTGGCCGATCTTGCTGCTAAGGCAGCACTCAACAAATCTGTGACACCACTTCGTATTCCTTATTCTGACTACAAAGCTAACATTAGAGCTTACACTCGTGATCTGATGCAGAAGAAGTGGGACACCCAAGTAGGTATAAATAAACTACATGAAATAAAACCCTACATTGGTTATACATACTTGGGTTGTCAGTCCAGATTTGAAGAAGTCATTTTGCGACGATGTCGTATGGGCCGTACAAGATACACTCATGCATACCTTTTAAAAGGTGAGGATACTCCGTTTTGTATCCCTTGTGATGAGAGAACCACGGTCAAGCATATTCTGCTTGACTGTGTTGAATTCTCCATCACAAGGGATAAATTTTTCAATGTCAAAACTATCAAGGACCTTTTTAGCACTGTTAGTTGTCATTTAATCATTGGTTTTTTAAAAGAAATTGATTTTTTGGTGGAATTTTGAAAATTATGTTGTGTAAATAGATGCATTTTAATGATTGGTAGTTTGAATTAGTAACTTGAATCGTTGGTGGCTGTACCCTCAACGGGGGTTGAAGTATTGTAAAATTATTGTCCTCCTGAGAGGGTACGTAAGTGCACAAACATTCACAGTAAATTTAAGTCTACCAGGATTTTAGTCGTAGCATTCATGTTCTTTTAATTTCGGCTAACTTTTCATACAATCGCCAGCAGCTGAAGGGATGGTGTAAATCCAACTAGGGACCATGCAGGTAGCAAAGGTACTGTAAGTCCCCATGGTTCCTAGTGTGGTGATCTACCTTCTGTTGTTGGCGATCTGTAGTCTGTTTTTATATTGTATTGTCTAAATAGTGCTATTAGTTTTAACTTTCCATGCTAGTTTTAATTGAAATTTTGATATTCTAGTTGTTGTACTGTCCTTCGTTGACGGGTTTTTATGATTTATATATGCTCTTTTTCATTGTTGAAAGTTCTCGTCACGATATGGCTGAGATATTGCCGATGTGACGTTAAGCATTAACTCACTCACTCACTCACTCACTCTATGTTGAGGCTGATGAACCTTCTCTTGAGCAGCGACGTATAAAGTTAGCTTTACAATACATTACTAAATTATACTCTAATCATTCTAACCCTGCATATAACTGTGTTTTCAATCCCCTTTATGAGGATTTATACAACAAAAAGTCTTCTCTTGTCCCGCCTCTGGGACATAGAATTAAACCCTTTCTTTCTGCTGCTGGGATTCAGCTGGAAAACATAGCTCCCTCCCGTCTTCTTTCTTCTCCTCCCTGGCAGTTGGTCAGCCCTCAAGTAGACCTAACATTGACCACATTTAAAAAATCAGAGACTAATGAATTACAATATAAGCAAGAATATAATCAATTAAAACATAAATATAGCAATTATAAATCCTTGTTTACAGATGGATCCAAGGATGGTGGCGCTGTGGCTTGTGCCACTGTCATTGGATCCAGAACAATATCTTCTAGATTACCAGATAGTAGTTCTATTTTTACAGCTGAAGCTAACGCCATATTAACAGCCCTTAAATATATTCAAAGACACCCTAAACGTAAACAATATATAATCTATTCAGACTCTCTTTCTTGTCTCCAGGCGATTGAAAATTTATCATGTAAACATCCACTTTTAATTGACATTATTGAATTGTATAATAATCTTGCTACTGGCCAATACGACATCGTCTTCTGTTGGTTACCCAGCCACGTGGGTATTTCCGGTAACGCAATGGCTGATCTTGCTGCCAAGGCAGCTCTCAACAAATCTGTGACACCACTTCTTATTCCTTACACTGATTACAAAGCTAGCATTAGAACTTACATCCATGATCTGATGCAGAAGAAGTGGGACACCCAAGTAGGTATAAATAAATTACATGAAATAAAACCGTATATTGGTTACACCTACTTGGGCTGTCAGTCCAGATTTGAAGAGGTTATTTTAAGACGATGTCGTATTGGCCACACACGATGTACTCATGCATACCTATTGAAAGGTGAGGATCCTCCGTTTTGTATCCCTTGTGATGAGAGAGTCACAGTCAAGCATATCCTGCTTGACTGTGTTGAATTCTCCATCACAAGGGATAAGTATTATACAGTTAAAACAATGAAGGATCTTTTTACCAGTGTTGGGTCTCATTTATATATAATTAATTATTGGTTTTTTAAAAGAAATTGATTTTTTGGTTGAATTTTGAAAACCTTTCGTGTAAATAGATGTATTTTAATTATTGGAAGTTTGGATTAGTAACTTGAATTGTTGGTGGCTGTACCCTCAAAGGGGGTTGAAGTATTGTAAAATTATTGTCCTCCTGAGAGGGTACGTAAGTCCAAATCATTCACAGTCAATTTAAACGTTCCATTGTTCTTAATCGTAGTATTTGTGTATTTTTAACTTTTGGCTAGATTTGTCTAAATTGCTAACAGCTGAGGGGATGATGTAAATCCAACTAGGGTCCATGCAGGTAGCAAAGGCACTGTAAGTCCCCATGGTCCCTAGTATGGTGATCTACCTTCGGTTGTTGGCAATCTATAGCCTGATTTTATATTGTATTGTCCGAATAGTGATATTAGTTTTAACTTTCCACACTAGTTTTAATTCACACTGTGATATTCTAGTTGTTTTACTGTCCTTCGTTGGCAGGGTCTTATACTATACATATATTTCATTTCAGAATGAAATGTTCTCGTCACGATATGGCTGAGACATTGCCGATGTGACGTTAAATATTAACTCACTCACTCACTCACTATTTCTACAAGAAACTCATGTATACAATCTCCAGTTAGCGCAGTTTTATGAATCAAGATTTAATGGTAAAGTTTGGTACCAATAGAAGTAAAGGAGCGGGTATAATGGTATTAATTTTTTAGGTAATCAAGTTGGTTTTGATGTTGACGGTCGTTATATTTTAGTAGATTTAGTAATTAATGGCAAAGGTGTACGTTTCATAAATATTTATGCTCCTAATAATGCAGCTGACAGAGTTGAATTTTTCAAACAAATATCTAGATATCTAGTTACCAATAAGGTGTTAGTTATAGGTGGAGATTTTAACTGTGTTTTGAACACCAAACTGGATAAGGTAGGGGGCAATCAAAATTGTAATCAAGCAGGTAGTAATATTATTAAGCAATGCCTGTATGACTTTTCTATAGATTTGACATTTTTCATTCTTCTTTTCCAGATACGGTGGCGGTTTCTTGGAGAAATTCTTATAGTGTTGGGTCCCAGCTTGATCGATTCTATCTGTCTACTTCCCTATTGTTCGCTGTTGAATCTGCAACAATTTCCCCGTGTTCCTTCTGTGACCATGACTACGTGTCGGTAAGATTTTGATGGCATAGATTTTGGTAATTCTTATTGGAAATGCAATAACAGCATATTTGATGAAACTTTTAGGCATTTATTTTCGGGATTTTGTATTACTCATATTCCAAATTTAAGTCAAATTACTTTGGATTGGTGGGATACGTTTAAACAGAAAATTCAAGAATTTATCAATTCAATACAAATTCTTAGAAAATCTGCAAAAGTATCTCTTCGTAAAGATTTAGAAAAACAATATCATAATCTATGTCGTGCTGAATCTCTCCATCCCGGATCATATATTGACCAAATTCGTAAAGTCATAAAGCAACTTCATGGAAATTTTGGAATTTAAAGGACATATTATCAGGTCTAAAGCTAAAGATATTGAAATTGGTGAAAAACCGTCTAGTTATTTTAACGTAAGGAAGTAAAGAGAGGTAAAGGAAAATCTGTATCTTCAATTTTAAACCCTTCTGGAGCTTCTTTAAAATCCGGTCCTCTCAGGCAATCATGGGTGTTTTTGTTGGTTTCTATTCTGATCTTTTGGCCGAGGAACCCATTGATGATGAAATATGTAACGACTTCCTTACTGATTTGCCACAACTTGATTCTAAACATTTGGAGATTCTAGAAGGTGAAATTACAAAAGATGAAATTCTAAAGGCCCTTAAGGATATCTAGATTAATAAATCTCCAGGTCCGGATGGTCTTACAAAGGAGTTTTATTTGTTTACCTTTGATATTCTTGGTGATGTCTTGCTACGTCTCGTGCATTTGTGTTTCTCCAAACAATTTTTGCCTAAGTCGTCTAAGACTTCTTATCTTACTCTATTGTAAAAGGATGTTAATAATTCCGGAAATGTACGTAATTGGCGTCCCATTTCTTTATTAAACGTTGATACTAAATTCATTTAAAAAATCTTATGCACTCGTTTAGGAAAATTAATCGGTGATATAGTTCATCTGGACCAACCCTGTGCCATACCAGGCAGAACAGTTCCAGATAATTGCCATTTAATTCGTAATGTGCGTGATTATGTGGATGAGAAAGATATCCCATGTGCCTTATTAAGTTTGGATCAAGAAAAGGCCTTTGACAGGGTCTCCCACAGGTATTTATTTAAGGTATTTGAAGCATTTGGCTTTGGTCCTAATTTCAAAAAGTGGGTCATAATTCTGTACAGTGACATATCCAGCTGTGTAATTGTTAATCAGCACATTTCGCAGCCTTTTCTCGGCCACTTCGGCATAAATCATTATTTCAACGAGGCAATTACATTTTAGCGGGTATTGTCACTTTGAACACTGGGCACCCATGAAGAGCCACCTCCTCGTGGTGGGTGCTGGGTAACGCTTAGTGCTCTTCTCCCGTGTGGACCCGAGACAGAATGTGTTCACAGCACCCCATTGCTTGTCGTAAGAGGCGACTAAATTGGGCAACCTGTTTGCCGTGGGTTGCGTCCCGTGTCGGTGGAGGACGGGATCCTGGTGGTTGAGGGCAACTGGGCCTTTGACCATGTTCTGTTTGCCTAACACACCACTTTGGCCCTTACTTCACCTAGACGGGTGGTTGAATTGGCCCGATTCAACCAATCGGCTGGTCATGCCAAGCCCTGTGTATGGACTATATATACATGCCATTGCACAAATTTTATTTGGACATTTTAATTTTGGTCTTGGCCTTATTGTTAATCGATATGTTCTGAGTTTGAAATGCATTTTTGAAGTTCCTACCTTGCCTAGAGTCTTATGCCCAGAAGGCGGTGGCTCATGGGCCAATCTGGTAGATTGATTATTTATAATTCTTCTGCTGGAGTATATCATCCGGGTATCCTTGGTGCTGCAAGTTGGAGGCCCGCTTGCTTTAGCATTGTCCTTGTGATACTCCGTGGTGGGTGGGGAGCTCGGATGATGAACTGTATTACACTAACCATGGCTTATGAAATCCCAACAAAAAAAACAAAACGTCCACTTGATATTGATCCTGTTGATACTGAGCACAGACCGTCTGCATCGATTGAATATTGGCCACGTTTCCTTGTAATTGAAACTCCTGACAAGAAACCATTACGGTTGAACCCTTTTGCAGTATCTAAGGGTATTCAAGGTATTGCTGGGGATGTTAAACACATTAGACGCTTACGTTCGGGTGCACTGCTAGTTGAGTGCGGGAAAAAACAGCAAGCGACCAATCTGATGAGTATTAAATCTTTCGTGGGCATTCCGGTCACGGTCTCTGCTCACAAAACCCTGAACACAAGCAAAGGTATTGTCAGAGATCGTGATCGACTGTTTGCTGACATGTCCGAACTTGACATAGCCTGCGAAATGAAAGATCAAATTGTGCTTTATGTCAAGCGTTTTTCAACCCGGAAAAATAATGACACTATTCAAACAAACACGTATCTGTTTTCCTTCTCGTCTCCAAACACCCCTAAGTCAGTAAAGGCAGGCTACTGTAACATCCAAGTTGAAACATACATCCCCAACCCGCTCAGGTGTTTTAAATGCCAGAAATACGGACACGGTGTATCTACCTGTACATTGTCTGTTGTGTGTGCTCACTGTGGTGAGAAGACACACACAACAGAAGATTGTGACAGTGATTTTAAAAAATGCACCAATTGCTCAGGCGATCACTCATCTTCTTCGAAACAGTGTCCAATTTGGAAAGAGCAAATGGCAATTAACAGAATAAAGTTTACTCAGAATATCTCCTTTTCTGAGGCAAAAAAACTGGTAAAGAGGTCTGATCTTCCACAGTGTTATGCTACGGTAGCAAAAACATCATCGGCGTCTACCTCTAAAATAACAAAATCATCCACAGGATGCCAAACTACCTTGACCTGGGTAAATTGCGACTCTCCACAGCTTTTGTACCCTGCTATATCATCCCAGACTGAGGAATTACTTCCTGGTACATCAAAGTCTTCTTCTGATGACAAATCATCATCATCTCAGTCACACTCAAAATCCCAATCCACAGCTGATAGTCAACAAACGGTGAAAAGTAAACCGAAGCCAAAGCCTGATGTTTCAAAACAACAAAGTGGCAGAGCTCCTAAAGGATCACAAAATAAAATTCAACTGTACAATAAGTATGGGTCTCTTGAAGATATGGACGTTTCTGAAAACGTCCATTCTAGGGTACATAGCTTATCGCCCTCCAAAAGAGTGCGGGGTAGATCCCCAATAAATCCCCCCAAAGGATAGTTTATTCCAATAATATTGTACAGTGGAACTGCAGAGGATTGAGAACTAATTTACATGAATTACAGCTATTAGTCCAGGATTTTACACCGTCAGCGATATGTCTCCAAGAGACATATTTAAAACAAAGAGATACATTTGACCTTCGTCATTTTAATGCATATCGTTGTTTTCACCTCCGGGTGATAGAGCCACTGGCGGGTCATCCATTCTAGTCAGACAAAACGTTATTCAAAGCCCTGTTTCACTAAATACTAATATGCAGGCTGTTGCTGTGAGACTTACTTTACATGTAGCGTTTACGCTATGCTCACTCTATATTTCGCCGTCTTCGACTTTTGCCAAAACTGATCTTCAAGCCCTGTATGACCAGCTCCCGAAGCCCTGTATTAAAATGGGAGATTTAAATGGGCACAACCCACTCTGGGGAAGTGTAAATACAAACACTAAAGGTAAGTTGTTGGAGGACTTTTGTTCTGACAATGATTTATGTATTTATAATGATGGTTCCAGCACATATTTACACCCTGGGACAGGGACCTATTCTGCTCTTGACTTGTCATTGACAAATTCAGAACTACTAAATGAATTCGAATGGTCAGTCCACGATGACCTATGTGGAAGTGACCATTTTCCTACTGTATTAAAAGCTGTAACTCCATCCGATGTTCCTCCATCATCAAGACGAAATTTTAAAAAGGCTAACTGGGCTTTATATCAAACACTGTGTGCTGAAAAACTTAAACCTGGACGTTTTATTGACGTTCCTGATGCTATTAAATGCTTTTCTGATGAACTGAATTCCCTAGCTGATGAGTGTATACCAAAGTCCTCTGTAGTTCCACACATAAGAAAAGCATGGTTCAACGATGACTGCAAACAAGCTAGGAAGGCAAGGAAAAAAGCAGAACATTATTTCCGTCGCCATCCTATGGTGCATAATTTAAATAAATTTAAAAGTTTAAATGCTAAAGCACGGCGTACTTTTAAACAGAACAAACGCCAATCTTGGCAACATTATGTATCCAAAATAAATTCTCGGACACCCATGTCCAAGGTATGGGACATGGTCCAGAAAATCAAAGGTAAAGGTACTAAATCTACTGTCCATTATCTTAAACATGGAGATCAATTGCTTACTGATAAATCAGATATTGCTAATGAACTAGGTGAAACCCTTGCTAAACACTCTTCCTCTTCAAATTATGTACCAAAATTCCAGCAATATCAAAAACAACAAGAAAAGAAAGCTATTAATTTCAATTCAGATAATGGGGAAGATTATAATGAAACATTTTCTATTCATGAACTCCATACTGCTCTTCATCAAGCTCATGACACTGCTACTGGAGCTGATAACATACATTATCAACTCCTGAAGCACTTACCAGAATCCTGCCTAGAAACTCTTCTCAATATTTTTGATGATATTTGGACATCGGGTAACTTTCCTCCGTCATGGCGTGACGCTATAGTAGTACCAATACCTAAACCTGGATGTGATCATACGGATCCATCCAATTATCGTCCGATTTAACTAACTAGCTGTGTTTGCAAGACCATGGAACGTATGATAAATAATCGACTTGTTTGGTACTTGGAAACTAATAACCTTATCACAGATATACAGTGTGGTTTCCGGAAAAACAGAAGTACAGTCGATCACTTAGTTCGTTTGGAATCATTTGTAAAAAACGCATTAATTAACAAACAGCACGCTGTGTCTATCTTTTTTGATATGATATATGACACAACTTGGAAATATGGCATTTTACGAGATTTACATGGCTTCGGCTTGCGAGGTCGTTTGCCTGAATTTATAGCCAAGTTTTTAAATAACAGACAATTCCAGGTCCGTGTGGGTTCTACCCTGTCTGATCATTACAATCAGGATCAGGGTGTTCCACAAGGCAGTATTTTGTCTGTTACACTTTTTAGCATAAAGATAAATAGTTTATCAAAAGTTTTAAACGATTCAATTGATGGATCGTTATTTGTGGATGATTTTAATATTTCTTGTCGTGGTAAAAACATGCATACTATTGAACGGCAACTGCAGCTGTGTTTAAACAAAATAAATAAATGGTGTCTTGAAAAATTTTCTAAATCCAAAACTAATTGTATACATTTTTGCAGAAAATATAAGCCACATAAGGACCCTGAACTCTCTCTAGATGGCACTCCCATCAAAGTTGTGAAGGAAGCTAAGTTCTTGGGTCTCATTTTTGACTCACACTTAACGTTTCTACCACATATTAAATCACTTAAAACTAAATGCCTGAAAGCACTTGACTTATTGAAAGTGGTTTCAAATTCAAAATGGGGAGGGGATCAAGCTACCCTTCTCCATCTATATTGATCTCTCGTGCGTTCGAAACTCGATTATGGCTCCATTGTCTATGGTGGAGCCTGCAAAAGCAACTTAAAACTATTAGATTCAGTCCATCATCAAGGTCTAAGACTTTGTCTTGGCTCCTTCAGAACTTCACCTGTTGACAGCCTGTATGTCGAGGCTGACGAACCATCTCTTGAGCAGCGACGTATAAAATTAGCTTTACAGTATGTAACAAAACTATATTCAAATGAGTCCAACCCTGCATATAACTGTGTTTTCAATCCCCTGTATGAGGATTTATACAAAAAGAAATCTTCTCTTGTTCCGCCTCTTGGTTTAAGAATAAAACCACTTATTTCTGCTGCCAGCATTGAGCTGGAAAACATAGCTCCTTCCCGTCTTCTTTCTTCTCCTCCTTGGCAGTTGGTTAGGCCACAAGTTGACCTAACATTAACGACTTTTAAAAAATCAGAAACGAATGAATTACAGTATAAACAAGAATATAATCAACTGAAACATAAATATAGCAATTATAAATCCTTATTTACAGATGGGTCCAAGGACGGTGGCGCAGTTGCTTGTGCCACTGTCATTGGATCCAGAACAATATCTTCTCGATTACCCGATAATAGTTCTATTTTTACAGCTGAAGCTAACGCCATATTAACAGCTCTGAAATATATTCAAAGACACCCTAAACGTAAACAATATATAATCTATTCCGACTCTCTTTCTTGCCTCCAGGCTATTAAAAATATCTCTTGTAAACATCCACTTTTAATAGAAATTATTGAATTGTATAATAATCTTGCCACTGGCCAATACGACATCGTCTTTTGTTGGTTACCCAGCCACGTAGGTATATCCGGTAACGCAATGGCCGATCTTGCTGCCAAGGCAGCACTCAACAAATCTGTGACACCACTTCTTATTCCATACTCTGATTATAAAGCCAGCATTAGAACTTACATCCGTGATCTGATGCAGAAGAAGTGGGACACCCAAGTGGGCATAAATAAATTACATGCAATAAAACCCTATATTGGTTACACCTACTTGGGTTGTCAGTCCAGATTTGAAGAGGTCATCATGCGGCGATGTCGTATTGGCCACACCAGATATACACATGAATACCTTTTGAAAGGTGAGGATCCTCCGTTCTGCATCCCTTGTGATGAAAGAATCACAGTCAAGCATATCTTGCTTGACTGTGTTGAGTATTCCATCACAAGGGATCAGTATTTTAATTCACGTACTATGAAGGATCTTTTTAACAGTGTTAGTCCTCATTTAATTATTGCATTTTTAAAGGAATTAAATTTGTTAACCGAACTGTAAATAGATAAATATTTTTAAATTGGAAGATTAAATTAGTATCTCAAATCGTTAGTGGCTGTACCCTCAAAGGGGGTTGAAGTACCGTAAAATAATTGTCCTCCTGAGAGGGTACGTAAGTCCAAAAACATTTGACGTAAATTTCAGTTTTCCAGCTTTTTAATCGTAGAATAAGTGTGTTTTTAAGTTATGGCTAGATTTGTCTAAATTGCTAACAGCTGAAGGGATGATGTAAATCCAACTAAGGTCCATGCAGGAAGCAAATGTACTGTAAGTCCCCATGGTCCTTAGTATGGTGATCTACCTTCAGTTGTTGGCAACCTATAGCTCATTTTTATATTGTACTGTCCTCTATAGATACATTGTTTTAGGTCTATTCACTAGTTTTATATTCTTTTCTGTGATATTCTAGTCAGTTTTACTGTCCTTCGTTGACAGGGTTTTACAATGTCCGTGCTAGTAATTCATTTGTATTTTCATAATTAATCGTTCTCGTCACGATATGGCTGCAATACTGCCGATGTGACGTTAAATACTAACTCACTCACTCGTGCAAATTCTATGTACATCCTGTTTGCCAAAGTTATGCAACCGGTAACTGACATAAAGATCATGATAAAAGAAGTTTAGTTATATCACATGACATAACCTTGCAGCAATTAAGCGTTGTAAAATCAAGGGGCAATTTCACACAGGTGTAATGTTAAACTGATTTAGTTTACCGGCTATTCAAATCCATTTGCAAATGATACTTTCATGTATTTTTCATTTTGAGAAAACGTACGTAGGGAAGTGAATTAATGAAATATTCAAAGTGAAATTACCTAGTAACATGAGCACATACCTTCGATAGACAAGGGTGATCCTCCAGGAGCAGTCGTGTCCAGATTTTTCTCACAACAGCCTAAAAGATTAAATATAACAGGTATATATATATGATTGTGCTCATCACGTATGTATTAAATTATTGAAAAATTACATGAAATTTTAAATGTATCCTACGCAGAGCTAACAGTTTCTTATATGAATTTAGTGTTTGCCTCAAATAGTTCAGAAACACATCTGACCCCTCTGAGCGAATTTGGGGGTAAACAATTTCATTTCACTAATGATCCAGGATTGCATTTAATAAATTACACCGAAATGTTGCCATTGTAAAAGCCCATCATTTTTATCATTCTTTAAAATATATCTGAATTGGTGAAATACATCTTGCAATACCCAGTAAACCCATGAGTGAACCACTACATATGGCGGATCTTTTTGATGCAGATCGTAATTCATCCCCCCCCCCCCCCCACCCCCCCCACACACACACAAGTGTTAACCGAGTTGCAACGCTAAAATTTGCAAACTATTAACAGGAGCACTAAAATCAAAAGTCTGCCCCTTTAAACTTAAATAAATACTTATGGTTAGTACTAAGATAGTTACTTACAAATACAAGCTTGGTGTATTCTATACTATGTCGTTCTATTGAAATGGAATATAAACAAACTTATTTTTCAGGCCTATTTTACTTAGATTTAACGATAACATTTAAAAATAATACGAGCGAAAATATACATTCGCGGGATAAACTTTAAAATCTATCCGGATTTCTGTCATTAACGCAATATTTCTTTAAACGTTATTTACAATAAAATACCCTCGGTCTTACCTGACACATCTGAGGAACTCCGAGTTGCTCGCATCCGTTCTCTGCTTTCTTCTCCAAGTCGCGAATTCTTCCGTCGAGTGCTTTTGGGGAAAGTGAGGTGGCCATGGCAAAGTTTACACGACGCAGCCATCTTATGCTTAAAGTTTTGAAAAATAATTGCTAGGAAAACAAATTTGTTCCTACCCGCCAAACAAGATGGCGTCTCGCTAACACTCACGGGAAATAGACAGTTTTGTCATTGTGTTTTTTTAAATAAATCTAATGTGACCATTTGACAGTAGATTTCCTCGTTCTACAACAAAAGAGGAAGGTACACCCTGTTGTGAGTTGTTTTGTTAACAATTAGATAGTCTCGCGTGGACGTGATCCTGTCGCCATTCGTTTATTTGTTTACATTGCCGACATCAAAGGGGAGTGTGAAAAGTGGAATTCAGCGGATTGAATGTAAGTACTCAAAGTGACAACAGTGAGCAGTTATGGTTTTAGCAGTCTTTTCATCGCATTAGCGTCACTGATTGCTTTTTCTCAGTGTCAAGCATCAATATGTAGACCTTGTGATTATTAACAGTGATTAATTGTGAAAACATGTTCACCTTACTTTAACATGCCCGAGCGTCATGAGTCCTACTGATTTAGCACTCATGGGAAACGTTATTATGGCAAATAAGTTATTTTCTAAAATCCTGTCAGGAGAAGGTAGTATCCGGATATATTTCTGCTGGATGGACCAAACCCCCCCCCCCCTCCCCAACGTACCATGTAAGTAATTTACGCACTGTGCTCACAACATGCACGGGGGTTAGAAATATTAACATTGTTTGTTCTTTTCAGTTATACACCCAGATCTACTATCCCTATCTACCCTTTAAGTTAACTTTACTACTATTACTAATATAATTTGGTGATGTGTCACAATTTCTTTGAAACCTTAATTCATTTGTCAATGTGAATGAAGAATGAAGCACAATCCCACTGACCCTTTGGCTATGATTTGTACATGCATAATTTCTGTAGACTATTCGTGGCACTTTCTGCTGCAGGGACACAGTTCTTTGTGGACATTGCGACAAGTAATTGTCAAGAAAAACAGCCTAAAATCACGAGAAATACGTTTCTGAAATATGGTTGGTTTCTACAATATTTGTTTTAACATGGGTACCCAGAGATATTCCGCATATATGTCTTCGTTATATCTATTCATATAATCTGTACTCCAGAAATATTTCAACCAAGTCACATCATACATCGATTAGTTCATCAAATTATCTAGTATCGTATGTTCTGTGTCAGTTCTGTGTATCCAGTTGTACCAGTTAATCAGTTTCATGGTTTGATATTTGTTTTATAACCATTAAAACCTTGTCCATCAGTACATGTTGCATGTGTTAGCCCTACAATGCATTGACATTATCATCACACCTCAAGTTTCATATTTCTGAAAGAATCGTTGTGTCAGTTATTTGATTTACAGATATGGATTGTGGACCAACAAACTCGGAGAATGATGCCCGGTAAGGGAATCTCTTTGATAACAATATTATTCATATAGCTTTATAATGAAGCTGACACTATGTTAATACATACAACAAACCTTTTTGACCTCACTCAAAGTGTAACTGTACATGGATTCAAGCATAATATATGCATATATTTTAAATTCCAGGAGAAATACGGCTTTTCTGTCCTCACTGCCAGACGTCTGTTTCAAGAAAAACACGTTATCTCCATCTCTGTAACAAGATGTTTGTTAGTTTGTAAAGATTTTTCGGGTGAATGACAAATGTTTCATCAGGTTAGTCATCAAAGACTTTTTAGATTTCACTAAAAATCGAGTTTGCACTGTCACTTTGCTATCCATGTTTAATGTATTTAATGTATGTATCATACATGTAACTGTAATAACTGAAAGTGAGCAAATGGTAATACGTATTTAATATTTGTAATACATGTTATCTGCATTATCATATATATTGCTGTGTTTCATTCATTGAATTGTCTCTCAGTCGAATTGATGATTCAAACTGAATGTCCTTTTCCTTTCCAGACACTGACAGTGACCAAGATATTAACAGCACATTCAAGGTTTGCGAGCTATTACCACCACAATGTGAGAGCCTGATTGATTCGGATTCAGATGTTTCGCCAGATATTAACCAGGACTCGCATACACCAACAAACATCTACAGAAGAACAAAGCACTTTGTGTACTGGCTAGCTCGTCTTCATTCAGTGTGCCTACTTCCTGAGCAATGCTTGTGTGCAGAGAATTCTGTTACTCTTCTCTGAGCGCCCCAGTTTCTTAATACAGCGAATTGTGTACTACTGCAACTGCCCTGTTACATTAAAATGTGAGCTTTTCTAAGAAATGAAACAGTTGGATCATAATATTTCCAGCGTTTGTTTTTTGTTCAAATAAATATGTAATAAATATAACAAGATAATACAACATATTTCAGCTTTCTAAACTAAGCGAACTCTCATTGTCATCTTCCTTGTACAGAAACCTAGCCATAAACCTACATTACCCAAGATCCACAAGGTTTCCGCAAGACCAGAAACTTACTCACTCCAGCTATAAAGGTTTCAGTAAACTGAAACTAAATGGAAACTTCCAACTACAGTTTCAGTTGACGGAAACATGACGGAAACTAAGACTTGTTAGTTTCAGTTGTGGAAACTATGCGGAAACTCTCATTGCGCGTTTCCTGAAACTGAAACCTAGCGGAAACCTACATTACCCAGTATCCATCAGGTTTCCGCAAGAACGGAAACCAAGTTATTTTTGCTGTGTATTAAATGTTGGTTTCCATGACGTTTCCTCTCGGTTTCAGTGTTCCGGAAACCAGCTTATTTTTGCTGTGTGATCTTCTATGGATTGACAGAGAACAAAGGTGAAACATGGGAACAAACAGAGTCTAAAGTGAGATCATTCTGTAAAGATAAAGAAATTATTGAAGATATTGACACAGTTCCAATCGAGAGGGCACATAGATTGAATACTCGAGGAAACAACAGACCAATTATTGTTAAATTTGCAAATTATAAAGACAAACAAAGAGTCGTAAAATCATCCAGACAAATTCTTAAAGGTGACAAACAATATCGTGTGTCCGAAGATCTCACTGAGAGGGTACGGTGGGTGAGGACCCAACTTTTCCCAGCGATGGAAAATGCCAGAAGTGAAGGAAAGTTTTCATTTCTCAGTTATGACAAACTTATCACTGAAGGGACAGTGTATGCCTACGATGATTCAAGCGGAGAAATCAAGCAAGTCGGCCAGAGAAAGCATTGGGAGAGACGAGGTCCCCCAGCAGCCAAGTCATCGACACACCAAGACAACCAGTCTACATCAACCAACTACGAGTTCGGCCGTGGCCTCGGGCAACCAGCTTCCAGACAAGGCACAGATATTACACTAAATGAACAGACTAAGATGCATAACCCAGCCTTTACTAACTCTAGTAGTTGTGACACAACACAAACTGAGCAAATGCTAAATGATAAAACTTATAGGCAGTCACATGATACGGACGACACACAAACTAGTCACAGTGATTCTGGTTTATTATCTGGCACCCGTGAACGGCCACCTCCTCGTGGTGGGTGCTGGGTCACGCCAAGAGCCGTTCAAAGCCCCGTGTGGACCCGGGTCAACTAGGTCCATAGCACCCCATTGCTGGTTGCAAGGAGCAACCGAATTGGGCAACCTGTTTGCCGTGGGTTGCGTCCCGTGTCGGTGGAGGACGGTAGTCTGGTGGTTGAGAGCAGCAGGAGCCTGAACCGTGTTCCTGTTGCCCAACACACCACTTCGGCCCTTACTTCACCTAGACGGGTGGTAGAATCGGCCCGATTCTATCAATCGGCTGGTCACGCCAAGCCCTGTGTGTATGGACTATACTTATTTGTCATCACACAATTTGGATTTGTTCATGTTAACCATTGGGTCTTGTTGAAATTGTTCATAACAGATGTTTAAACTTTTGAACAATGATGTTTTGCACTTTGCCTAGAGTCCTAAGCCAGAAGGCAGTGGCTCATGGGCCAATCTGGTGGATTTGTTATTTGTAACTCTTCTGCTGGAGTATATCATCCGAGTATCCTTGGTGCTGCAAGCTGGAGATCCGCTTGCTCTAGCATTGTCCCTGTGATACTCCATGGTGGGTGGGGAGCTCGGATGATGAAATGAAAAAACAATAACCATGGCGTATGAAACCCCCTACAAAAAAACAAAACGTCTCCTTGAAGAAGATCATACTGATACTGACCTTAGACTGTCCAATCCTACTGAATACTGGCCACGTTTTCTAGTTGTTGAGACTGAAGATAGAACACCCTTGAAATTAAACCCTTTTGCTGTGTCGAAGGGTATCCAAGGCATTGCTGGGGACGTAAAAAATATTAGAAGATTACGTTCTGGTGCACTCTTGATTGAGTGTACCAAAAAGCAACAGTCAACAAACCTGTTGAACACTAAGACATTTGTCGGCATTCCCGTCACAATCACGGCACACAAAACGCTCAACACGAGTAAGGGAATTGTACGTGACCGCGATAGATTACTCGCTGACATGTCAGAATTAGATATTGCCTCTGAAATGAAAGATCAGGGTGTTCTTTATGTGAAACGATTCTCAACTCGTAAAAATAATGAAACTGTCACAACCAACACTTATCTGTTTTCCTTTTCCCTACCTTCTGCTCCAAGATCACTCAAGGCCGGTTATTGCAATCTAAATGTTGACACGTACATTCCGAATCCTCTCAGATGCTCCAAATGCCACAAATTCGGACATGGTGTAAATTCTTGTACATTATCCGTTGTGTGTGCTCGCTGTGGTGAAAAGACATACACAACAGAGGATTGTGACAGTTCTGTTACAAAATGCACCAACTGCTCAGGGAATCATCCGTCTTATTCTAAAAAGTGTCCTGTTTGGAAACAGCAAATGGCAATAAATAAATTAAAGTTTACACAAAACATCAGCTTTGCTGAAGCAAAGAGACAAGTATTAAGCTTAGAACAAACAGAAAGCTATGCTTCCATTGCCAGAAGAGCGCCAGAAACAGCAACTAGAGTACCTACAGTATCCACTAGCTGTCAGACAAACTTGACTTGGGTCAAAACGGATTCCCCAAACCTTTTCTCACACGCTACATCTACTCAAACACGAGAATCACTTACTGGTACGTCCCAAATACAATTAGAAACATCCCCTGATCTAGAACCATCTTCTCTGTCATCGACAAAGTCTCAACAAAGTCTCAGTAAAATTAAAGGTAAACAGCCAGATTCTTCAAAGAAACTGAGTGGGAGAGCCCCGAAAGGGTCACAAAATAAAATTCAGTTATTCAATAAATACGGATCGCTTGAGGATATGGACGTGTGTGAAAACGTCCATTCTAGGGCTCACAGCTTGTCGCCCACCAAAAAAGTGCGGGGTAGATCCCCAATAAACCCCCCAAAAAGATAGGTTATCAGAATAATCTTTTACAGTGGAATTGTAGAGGTCTAAGGACTAATTTTAATGAGTTGCAGCTCTTAGTCCAGGATTTAACACCATCAGCTTTCTGTCTGCAGGAGACCTATTTAAAACAGACAGATACTTTTGACCTGCGTCATTACAAGGCATATCATTGTTTTTCACCTCCGGGTGACAGGGCCACGGGAGGGTCTTCCATCCTAGTCAAACAGAATATTATCCATAGCCCTGTTTCACTTACTACTGTTCTTCAGGCCGTCGCAGTGCGACTAACTTTGCATGTTGCATTTACATTATGCTCTCTCTATATTTCTCCGTCATCAATCCCGTGTGGACCCGGGACAGAATGTGTCCACAGCACCCCATTGCTTGTCGTAAGAGGCGACTAAATTGGGCAACCTGTTTGCCGTGGGTTGCGTCCCGTGTCGGTGGAGGACTGGATCCTGGTGGTTGAGGGCACTTGGAGTCTGGAACGTGTTCCTTTTGCTCAACACACCACTTCGGCCCTTACTTCACCTAGACGGGTGGTAGAATCGGCCCGATTCTATCAATCGGCTGGTCATGTCGTGCACTGAGCATGGACACATTCATTCTGAAATTGCGTAGTATCAAAATTATGAAATGCTTTCAATGAATGTCATCAATAACCTGTTACCTTTACTATTGCCTAGGGTCCTATGCCAGAAGGCGGTGGCTCATGGGCCAATCTGGTTGATCCTTTGGTTCAACTGGAGTATAACATTCCTGTATCCTTTTGGTGTCAGTATGCTGGAATACCGCTTACATGTGGCATCGACCTTGTTGGCGCTCCGTGGCGGGCAGGGAGCAGGAATGCTGAACCACAATACATATAACCATGGGAAAACTAAATCCAAAAAAACCAAAGCGGCAATTGTCTGACTCAGATTCAGAACTAGATTCCTCTGATGATGAAACAGTTACCAAATTACTTTATTCTGAGAGGGATACTTGGCCTCGGTTTCTAGTTATTGAAGCTAAGGGTGAACGTACCCTTACTTCTTATTCACCATTTCTTTTGGAAAAAGGACTTCAAGGTAAAGCTGGAGATTTAAAAGATGTGACAAAACTGCGTTCAGGAGGACTTTTGGTGGAATGTGCTAGGAAGTCTCAAGCAATTAATCTTATGACTTCAACAAGATTGGCTGATATTCCAATTACCTGCTCTGCTCACAAGACCTTAAATTTTTCAAAAGGTCTAATACGTGATAGAGACCGAAGCCTTGCCAATGAATCAATTGAAGATATTGTGTCCGAACTCAGATGTCAAGGTGTCATCGAGGCAAAACGTTTCACCTTTCGAAAAGATGACCGTGTGTTTCCATCAAACACATATCTACTAACTTTTGATTCTCCAGTGCTACCTAGTTCTATTAAAGTAGGATGTTTTAATATGCGTGTGGAACTTTTCATCCCACGACCAACACGCTGCTTTAATTGTCAGAAGTTTGGTCATGGGCAAAATTCTTGCAGGAATAAGCTCACTTGCTACAGGTGTGGAGAATGTGATCATGATGGTAAAATATGCACTAACAAAATCAAGTGTTTGCATTGTGATGGCGACCACATGGCTTCATCCAAGGAATGCTCAGTGTTTAAACATGAGGCAGCTGTTCAGAAACTGAAATGTGAGAAAAGAATCAGCTATGCTGAGGCCCGAAAACAAGCACGTTTACTCACATCTGAAACCATCCGTCGTCCTTCTTATGCCGCTGTAGCTAAAAAGGTAACGGCATCAGTACTTTGCCAAACAGATCTGACTTGGATAACGTCAGAACACCCAACAAATGTTTCTGCAGTGGTGCCTAGTGCGTCACATTCAGAAAGTAGTTCCAATCATACATCAAGTAAACACAGAGAATCGTCATCATCAACGCAGACTGAATCAAAGATTAAGCCATCTAAATCCACCAAAGTGGACTCTAAAAAACAACAAATTCAATCGGATCGTGTGCCAAAGGCCCTGAAAGATGTCGTGCAACTCCATAACAGATATGGGTTGCTTGAGGACATGGATATGGAGGTATCCGCCCATGTCAGCACCAACGTCCATACCAATGGCCACTCACCCAAAAAGAAAGGGAGAGCATTGTCACCTGTTACTGCCCCTTAAATGACTAACGCATCCTTAATTCAGTGGAACTGCAGGGGACTACGGACAAATTTCAATGTTTTACAGCTTTTAGTGCAAGATTTTACACCGTCAGCAATCTGTCTACAGGAGACATATCTCAAACAGTCTGATGTTTTTGACCTGCGTCATTTTAATGCCTATCACTCTTTTTCCCCTCCAGGTATGAGAGCAACTGGAGGTTCTTCCATCCTTCTTAAGCAGAATGTTATTCACAGCCCTGTTACGCTCAGAACTAATCTCCAAGCTGTTGCAGTGCGGCTTACGTTGCACGTTACTTTCACATTATGTTCTCTATATATACCACCCTCTTCTGCTCTTCAACCGAATGATCTACAAGCTCTTTATGATGAACTTCCTAAACCCTGTATTGTTATGGGTGATCTAAATGGCCACAACCCGCTCTGGGGTGGTTCAGCTACAAACAATAAAGGCACAGTACTGGAAGCTTTTATTTTAAATAATGATTTGTGCATTTATAATGACGGTTCAAACACGTATTTACATCCCGGCACAGGAACATATTCAGCCCTCGATATTTCAATTACAGACCCGAACCTATTAAATGAATTTGAATGGTCAGTCAATGATGACCTCTGTGGTAGTGACCATTTTCCAACACTATTAAAACCTGTAACCCCATCCGATGTTTCTTCATCATCCAGATGGAACTTCAAAAAGGCTAACTGGGCTTTATATGAAATGTTGTGTGCAGACAAGCTTAAACCTGAACTTTTTATCAATATTCCTGATGCTATAAAACGTTTTTCTGATGAAATGAATATCATTGCTGACGAATGTATACCACAGTCCTCTGCTATTCCACATATTCGGAAACCATGGTTCAACAATAATTGCAAACAGGCCAGAAAGGATCGGAAAAAGGCGGAACACTATTTCCGTCGACACCCCATGGTGCATAATTTAAATAAATTTAAAATTTTAAATGCTAAAGCACGGCGTACTTTTAAGCAAAGTAAACGCCAATCCTGGCAAAATTATGTATCGAACATTAATTCGCGTACGCCAATGTCTAAAGTCTGGAACATGATCCAAAAAATCAAAGGTAAGGGCTCCAAATCTAGCATTCACCATCTTAAAGATGGAAACCAGTTGTTAACTAGTAAACCCGACATTGCAAATAAACTTGGTGAAACTTTAGCAAAACATTCTTCCTCGTCAAATTATGAACCTACGTTCCAAAAATACAAACTACAACAAGAAAAGAAAGCTATTAATTTCAGTTCCGATAATGGGGAAGATTACAATGAAACCTTTTCCATACACGAGCTTTATACCGCTCTTGACCAGGCTCAAGATACTGATTTACCAGAATCATGTCTAGAAACTCTGTTACATATTTTTGATGATATTTGGACATCTGGAAAATTTCCTACTTCATGGCGTAATGCTATAATTGTCCCTATCCCTAAACCTGGACGTGATCATACTGATCCTTCAAACTATCGACCAATTTCACTTACTAGCTGTGTTTGCAAAACCATGGAACGCATGATCAATAATCGGCTCGTTTGGTACTTGGAAACCAATAATCTTCTAACTGATATACAATGTGGTTTCCGTAAAAACCGTAGTACCATTGATCATTTAGTGCGTCTTGAATCTTTTGTTAAAAATGCCATAGTTCATAAACAACACTCAGTGTCGATCTTTTTCGATCTAGAAAAAGCATACGACACCACATGGAAGTATGGTATTTTAAAAGATTTACATGATTTTGGATTACGGGGTCGTTTGCCTCAATTTATCTCAAACTTTTTAAATGATAGGCAATTTCAAGTCCGCGTGGGTTCTACCCTGTCTGATCATTACAATCAGGATCAGGGTGTCCCACAAGGCAGTATATTGTCCGTTACACTGTTTAGTATAAAGATAAATGTCAAATGTTTTAAATGATTCAATCGACGGATCATTATTTGTTGATGATTTTAACATTTCTTGTCGTGGCAAAAACATGCATACTATTGAACGGCAACTGCAGTTGTGTTTAAACAAAATAAATAATTGGTGTCTTGAAAACGGCTTTAAATTTTCTAAATCCAAAACAAATTGTATCCATTTCTGCCGTAAATACAAACCACATAAAGATCCTGAACTATATCTAAATGGTAACCCTATCAAAGTTGTCAAGGAGGCCAAGTTCTTGGGTCTTATTTTCGATTCACATTTAACCTTCCTGCCACATATTAAGTCACTAAAAGCTAAATGCCTGAAGGCACTCGATTTGTTAAAGGTTGTTTCCAATTCAAAGTGGGGAGGGGATCAAACTACTCTCCTTCATCTATATAGATCACTCATTCGTTCCAAACCTGATTATGGCTCCATTGTGTATGGTGGAGCCTGCAAAAGCAACCTTAAACTGTTAGATTCTATCCATCACCAAGGTCTAAGACTTTGTCTTGGTTCCTTTAGAACTTCTCCCGTTGACAGTCTCTATGTTGAGGCAGATGAACCATCTCTTGAACAGCGCCGTATAAAACTATCCTTACAATATATTACAAAGTTATATTCTAACAAGTCTAACCCTGCTTTCAGCTGTGTCTGTAGCCCCCACTACGAGGATTTATACACCAAGCAATCTTCTCTTGTTCCACCTCTTGGGCATAGAATTAAACCTTTCCTATTTGATGCCGGCATTGAGCTGGAAAATATAGCTCCTTTGCGTTTGCTGTCTTCTCCTCCTTGGCAGTTGGTTAGGCCACAGGTTGACCTAACTCTCACACAGTTTAAAAAATCAGAAACTAATGAATTACAATATAAACAGGAATATCGTCAATTAAATAGTAAATATGTCCATTACAAAACCTTATTTACAGATGGGTCCAAGGGTGGTGGCACAGTCTCTTGTGCCACTGTCATTGGATCCAGAACCATCTCTTCTAGATTACCCGATGACAGCTCAATTTTTACAGCTGAAGCAAACGCCATATTAACAGCTCTTAAATATATTCAAAGACATCCAAAACATAAACAATATATTATTTATTCTGACTCGCTTTCTTGTCTTCAGGCTATCAAAAACATCTCTTGTAAACATCCACTTTTAAGAGAAATTTTTTAACTTTATAATGATCTTGCTACTGGCCAGTGCGACATTGTCTTTTGTTGGTTACCCAGCCACGTAGGCATTTCTGGGAACACAATGGCCGACCTTGCTGCTAAGGCAGCACTTAACAAATCTGTGACACCACTTCTTATTCCATACACTGATTATAAAGCCAGCATTAGAGCCTACATCCGTGATCTGATGCAGAAGAAGTGGGACACCCAAGTAGGTATAAATAAATTACATTCAATAAAACCATATATCGGTTACACCTACTTGGGTTGTCAGTCCAGATTTGAAGAGGTCATCATGCGACGATGTCGTATTGGCCATACGAGATACACTCATAACTACTTATTGAAAGGTGAGGACCCTCCATTTTGCATCCCTTGTGATGAAAGAATCACAGTCAAGCATGTCTTGCTTGACTGTGTTGAATATTCCATCACAAGGGATAATTATTTCAATTCACGTACTATGAACGATCTTTTTAGCAACATAAGTTCTCATTTAATTTTTGCATTTTTAAAAGACTTAGATTTGTTGGCTGATTTGTAAATATATCAATATTTTATGATTGGAGGTTTGAATTAGTAACTTGGATTGTTAGTGGCTGTATCCTCGAGGGGGGTTAAAGTACTGTAAAATTATTGTCCTCCTGAGAGGGTACGTAAGTCCCAGGACATTCCAAGTACATTTAAACGTTCCACGTTTTTAATCGTAGAATATGTGTAGTTTTAATTTATAGCTAGATGTGTCTCAATTGCTAACGACTGAGGGGATGATGTAAATCCAGCTAGGGTCCATGCAGGAAGCAAATGCACTGTAAGTCCCCATGGTCCTTAGTGTGGTGATCGACCTTCAGTCGTTGGCAATATATAGCTGGCTTTTACCTTGTATTGTACTGTATGGTTAAACTTTTTTAGATCTAGTTGCTAGTTTTACATTAGAATCTGTGATACTCTAGTTGTTTTACTGTCCTTCGCTGACAGGTTTATACAAATTACCATTACTTATTATGTATGAAATTAATTGTTCTCGTCACGGTATGGCCGAAATATTGCCGATGTGACGATAAATTTTAAAACACTCACTCACTCACTCCGTCATCAACGTTTCACAAAACCGATCTTCAAGTGCTGTATGATCAACTCCCGAAGCCCTGTATCATAATGGGAGATCTGAATGGACACAACCCACTCTGGGGTAGTGTAACTACAAACACTAAAGGTAAATTGTTGGAGGACTTTTGTTCTGACAATGATTTATGCATTTATAATGATGGTTCCAACACATATTTACACCCTGGGACAGGGACTTATTCTGCTCTCGATTTGTCACTTACAAATTCAGAACTACTAAATGAATTTGAATGGTCAGTCCACGATGACCTCTGTGGAAGTGACCATTTTCCTACTATATTAAAAGCTGTAACTCCATCTGATGTACCTCCATCATCAAGGAGGAATTTTAAAAAGGCTAACTGGACTTTATATGAAACATTGTGTCCTGAAAAACTTCAACCCGAACGTTTTATTGACGCTCCTGATGCTATTCAATGTTTTTCTGAGGAACTGAATTCCATAGCTGATGAGTGTATACCAAAGTCTTCTGCAGCTCCACATATTCGAAAACCATGGTTCAGCGATGACTGCAAACAAGCTAGGAAGGCAAGGAAAAAAGCAGAACATTATTTCCGTCGCCATCCAATGGTACATAATTTAAATAAATTTAAAATTTTAAATGCTAAAGCACGGCGTACTTTTAAACAGAACAAACGCCAATCTTGGCAAAATTATGTATCTAAAATAAATTCTCGGACACCCATGTCCAAGGTATGGAACATGGTCCAGAAAATTAAAGGTAAAGGTACTAAATCTACTGTCCATCATCTTAAACATGGAGATCAATTACTTACTGATAAATCAGATATTGCTAATAAACTGGGTGAAACCCTCGCTAAACATTCTTCCTCTTCTAATTATGTACCAAAATTCCAGCAATATCAGAAGCAACAAGAAAAGAAAACTATTACTTTCAATTGAGATAATGGGGAAGATTATAATGAAACATTTTCTATTCATGAACTCCATACTGCTCTTGATCAAGCTCATGACACTGCTACAGGAGCTGATAACATACATTATCAAGTCCTTAAACACTTACCGGAGTCCTGTTTAGAGACGCTCTTATATACTTTTGATGATATTTGGACTTCAGGTAAATTTCCTTCTTCATGGCGTGACGCTATAGTAGTACCAATACCTAAACCTGGACGTGATCATACGGATCCATCTAATTATCGTCCGATTTCTTTAACTAGCTGTGTTTGCAAGACCATGGAACGCATGATAAATAATCGACTTGTTTGGTACATGGAAACAAATAACCTTATAATTGATATACAGTGTGGTTTCCGGAAAAACAGAAGTACTGTCGATCACTTAGTGCGTTTAGAATCATTTGTTAAAAACGCACTAATTAATAAACAACATGCTGTGTCTATCTTTTTTGATCTCGAAAAAGCATATGACACAACCTGGAAATATGGTATTTTACGAGACTTACATGACTTCGGCTTGCGAGGTCGTTTACCTCAATTTATAGCCAACTTTTTAAATGACAGACAGTTTCAAGTTCGAGTGGGTTCTACCCTGTCTGATCATTACAATCAGGATCAGGGTGTTCCACAAGGCAGTATTCTGTCTGTCACACCTTTTAGCATCAAGATAAATAGTTTATCAAAAGTTTTAAACGATTCAATTGATGGATCGTTATTTGTGGATGATTTTAATATTTCTTGTCGTGGGAAAAATATGCATACCATTGAACGGCAACTGCAGCTTTGTTTAAACAAAATAAATAAATGGTGTCTTGAAAACGGCTTTAAATTTTCTAAATCCAAAACAAGTTGTATACATTTTTGCAGAAAATATAAACCACATAAGGACCCTGAACTATCTCTAGATGGCACTCCCATCAAAATTGTAAAGGAGGCCAAGTTCTTGGGACTTGTTTTTGATTCACATTTGACCTTTTTGCCCCATATTAAATCCCTTAAAACCAAATGCTTGAAGGCACTCGATTTATTAAAGGTTGTTTCTAATTCAAAGTGGGGAGGGGATCAGACTACCCTCCTTCACTTGTATAGATCACTCATCCGCTCAAAACTTGATTATGGCTCAATCGTATATGGTGGAGCCTGTAAAAGCAACCTGAAACTATTAGATTCTGTCCATCACCAAGGTCTAAGACTTTGTCTTGGTTCCTTCAGAACTTCACCTATTGACAGTCTCTACGTTGAGGCTGATGAACCATCTCTTGAGCAGCGCCGTATTAAGTTAACTTTACAATACATTACTAAATTATACTCTAATGAATCTAACCCTGCCCATAACTGTGTTTTCAATCCCCTTTACGAGGATTTATACAATAAAAAATCTTCTGTTGTTCCACCTCTAGGACACAGAATTAAACCATTTCTTGCTGCTGCCGGCATTGAGCTGGAAAATATAGCTCCTTCCCGTCTTCTCTCTTCTCCTCCTTGGCAGTTGGTTAGGCCCCAAGTGGACCTAACACTGACCACATTTAAAAAATCAGAAACGAATGAATTACAGTATAAACAAGAATATAATGAATTGAAACATAAATATAGCAGTTATAAATCCTTATTTACAGATGGGTCCAAGGACGGTGGCGCAGTAGCTTGTGCCACTGTCATTGGATCCAGAACAATATCTTCTAGATTACCAGACAACAGTTCTATTTTTACCGCTGAGGCTAACGCCATATTAACAGCTCTTAAATATATTCAAAGACACCCTAAACATAAACAATATATAATCTATTCCGACTCTCTTTCTTGCCTTCAGGCGATTAAAAATCTTTCTTGTAAACATCCACTTTTAATAGAAATTATTGAATTATATAATGATCTTGCTACTGGCCAATACGACATCGTCTTCTGTTGGTTACCCAGCCACGTAGGCATTTCCGGTAACGCAATGGCCGATCTTGCTGCTAAGGCAGCACTCAACAAATCTGTGACACCACTTCTTATTCCTTATTCTGACTACAAAGCTAGCATTAGAGCTTACACTCGTGATCTGATGCAGAAGAAGTGGGACACCCAAGTAGGTATAAATAAACTACATGAAATAAAACCCTACATTGGTTATACATACTTGGGTTGTCAGTCCAGATTTGAAGAAGTCATTTTGCGACGATGTCGTATTGGCCATACAAGATACACTCATGTATACCTTTTAAAAGGTGAGGATCCTCCGTTTTGTATCCCTTGTGATGAGAGAGTCACAGTCAAGCATATTCTGCTTGACTGTGTTGAATTCTCCATCACAAGGGATAAATTTTTCAATGTCAAAACTATCAAGGACCTTTTTAGCACTGTTAGTTGTCATTTAATCATTGGTTTTTTAAAAGAAATTGATTTTTTGTGGAATTTTGAAAATTATGTTGTGTAAATAGATGCATTTTAATGATTGGTAGTTTGAATTAGTAACTTGAATCGTTGGTGGCAGTACCCTCAAAGGGGGTTGAAGTATTGTAAAATTATTGTCCTCCTGAGAGGGTACGTACGTCCACAAACATTCACAGTAAATTTAAGTCTACCAGGATTTTAATCGTAGCATTCATGTTCTTTTAATTTCGGCTAACTTTTCATACAATCGCCAGTAGCTGAGGGATGGTGTAAATCCAGCCAGGGACCATGCAGGTAGCAGAGGTACTGTAAGTCCCCATGGCCCCTAGTATGGTGATCTACCCTCTGTTGTTGGCGATCTGTGGCCTGTTTTTATATTGTACTGTCCAAATAGTGATACTATTATTTTTTAAGTTTCCACACTAGTTGTAATAATAACTGTGATAGTCTAGTGGTTTTACTGTCCTTCGTCGACAGGTCCTTCATAATATGGATATATATTCTTTTTGTCACGTATGTTCTCGTCACGATATGGCTGCAATATTGCCGATGTGACGTTAAATATTAACTCACTCACTCACTCACTGGTTTATTATCTTTTCTCTCTTGGAATATTCATGGCCTACAATCAAATTTAGAAAACTATGACATATGTAAATTTTGTGAAACATTTGATATATTTTGCTTTATAGAAACCATGTGTCCACACTCATTTGACTTATCAGTTAAACTTAATGATATATTCCAGCAATATGAATGTTTTATTTCAGACGCTAGCCGTGTGGGTGATTGAGGCAGATTCTCAGGAGGGATCAGTGTGTGTGTTAAACAAAATATTTCTCCTTACTTCCAGAGATTCTATGATCAATGGTCCAACATAATTGTTCTCAAAATAAGTGCATTTTCTGAAAATACATTTGTTTTGTTTTTGTATATTCACTCAGAATATGCAAATGAATACGCAGACTCAGATGATGATGGTATTTCGTCTCTCGAGAAAAAGATACTACACATTATGTCAGATTTTGGAGATGATGTTAAATTTATAATTATTGGTGATTTTAATGCACGGACTGCTGAAGAGCCAGATTTTATTTTAAACGATGCATATGATACTCAACATTTGCCACTCCAGGAAGACTATAGAGAAGACAGTTTTGACATGAAAAGAGTATCATGTGATAAACAAACAAATAATTTTGGTAGAAGTCTTCTCAACTTGTGCAAAGTTTTCAGCCTTCAAATTACTAACGGAAGGAAACCTGGTGATAAACTTGGAACTTTCACATGCATCACCCATTCTGGAGCCAGCGTTGTTGACTATGTACTGGTATCGAGTGAACTATTTACTAGAATTTACGACATGAGTGTAATACCGAGGTCAGAGTCTGATCATCTCCCTATATCATGTCATCTCAGTGACGTCACCAAGCTTATGATAAGCCAATTGCAAGCTGCGCCTAGCATACCCCTCTTGAAAGTGCCAAGATATATTAATAGCAATAGTGATAGACACCATTTCACTGATGTGTATACTTCTGACAAAGTGATGGGGATGATCTCGGAATTTCTGGAGTATTTAGATGGTGATATCAATCGTGCAGTTGCCAAACTGTCTAATATTGTTGCTGCTACAGGGAGGCAACTCAGACCGACCGTCTTTAATGTTCGAACGACTCTCAAACAACCACCCTGGTTTGATAACGATTGCCAACAACTAAAAACCATTAAGTATAGATGCCTTCACAGATTTAGGAAATTCAGCTGTGACGATAATCGAAGGAAGTACTTAGAATCAAAAAGAGCCTTTAAAAAGTTGTGCTGTCTCAAGAAAACTGAATTCGATAAGAAAGAAGCAGACGAGATCGCCTATGCAGCAAAACATGGAAATTGCAAAGAATTTTGGAAAAGGATAAAACAAGCATTTCGCACAAGTAATGACCCATGGGTTCAAGCCCAGGACTGGCAGTGTTACTTTAAGACGTTATTGAATCCTACATTATCCGAAACTACCCCTGTCTTCGATGAACATGTCAAATATTTTCTTGAACACCACTCGTGCCATGACTGTGGTGGGTTAGCTAACCAGGACATCTATCTCAATGACGAAATTTCTGAAGCAGAAATTAAAAATGCAATTTCTAACCTCAAAAATGGGAAAGCACCTGGTACAGATGGGGTACCTCCGGAACTTTACAAACTGTCATCGGAACTGATAATCCCATATCTGAAGCTGTTATTCAATAAGATCCTAGATGAGGGTATATTCCCATCACACTGGAATATTGGAATGGTCTTGCCTATATTTAAGTCTGGTGATAAGACTGAGCCATCAAATTACAGAGGAATTTCCCTACTAAATATCATGGGGAAAATCTTTACAACAATAATCGAGTCACGACTTAGAAAATGGATTGAACTCAATGAATTAATATCTGAATGTCAAGCAGGATTCCGTCCACAATATTCTACTACAGATCATTTATTTACGCTACAGGCATTGTGTTCCAAATACTTGGGTAAAACAAAAGGTCGTTTCTACTGTGGATTCATTGACTTTGTAGACAGAGATAAATTATTATACGTGCTCGTGCAACGTGGATGTCATGGAAAGTTATTTATCTTACTCAAAAGCATGTACGCATCAGTGAAGGCCTGTGTTAAAGTTGGTAATTCAAGAACGGGAGCGTTTGATACCTCCCGTGGAGTAAGGCAAGGATGTGTCTTAAGTCCCGTACTCTTTATTCTGTTTATTAATGAATTTGCCACCGAGCTGTACAGGTCTTGTAACAGTGGAGTGTTCGTTACACAGGATATACGAGATCTACTGCTACTAATGTTTGCCGACGACATCGTCCTTTTTGCCACGAGTGTTATTGGTCTGCAACGACAACTAAGGATCCTGGAGTCATTTTGTGTAAAATGGGGACTGGAGTTGAACTTAAAAAAGTCAAATATCATCGTATTTCGAAATGGCGGAATTCTTACAAAATCGGAAAGATGGTTCTTCGGTAATCAGCCTATGGAGGTTGTTAGTTACTATAAATATCTTGGGATTGTGTTTTCATCAAGATTAATATGGACAAAAGCGTGTGAAACCCTTGCACAACAAGCAAACAAAGCCTGTCTTTCATTGTTTAGAATCTTTAGGAAAAACCAGGAAATAACATAATCTACGGCACGGATGATATTTGACACGAAGATAGCACCAATACTACTCTATGGAGCTGAAATATGGGGACACAAGTATTCAGATTCAATTGAAAGGATTCAGATGATGTATTTTAAAAGATTTCTCAAAATTGGAACATTTGCATCCAGCAAGGCCATCCTCGGTGAACTTGGACGTTATCCAATGTATGTCTTCAGCCAAATCAAAGTAATTAAGTTTTGGTTCAGACTGTTACACATGAATCCACAGCGTTATCCCATACAGTGTTATGAGATGCTCAAAGTGTTTGACGATTTGGGCAAAATTAATTGGGTGTCAAGTGTGAGATCTATTTTATTCAGAAACGGGTTTTCACATGTATGGCTAAACCAAGGCGTTGGCGATGTACAGTTATTCATCCTAACCTTCGAACAACGCATCAAAGATATAGCCTGCCAGACTTGGCATAATGATGTTTGTAGCTCAACTTTTCTAAAACACTATTCACAATTCAAATATAACCTTCACTTGGAACCGTATATCACTGAATTAAAAAACAAAAACCTAATACGTGCATACTGCAAATTCCGAATTTCCCACAACAATCTGAAGATAAACAAATTTAGATGTAAGAAAGATGCCGCAATAACAGACTTTGTGTGTACCGTATGTAATGCCTTGGAAGTTGAAGATGAGAATCATGTCTTTTTCAAGTGTAAATATTACGAATGTTGGCGTGAAAAGTATTTCTTACAACTTGGAAAAGTGTATAGAGGTCCATTAGCCTTAGAATCAATCCTCAAATCAAGGAACAGTCAGGTAATATATTTTACTGCCGTATTTTTGCATAATATATTCCAAGCAAGATCTGCACCCAGTTGACCACTGTACAACGGTTAAATAACTGTATAACTGTATTATAGGCCACAAGGCCGATATTACGCAAATAAACTGTCTGAAAAAAAAATAATAAAAAAATAAAGATAAATAGTTTATCAAAAGTTTTAAACGATTCAATAGATGGATCGCTTTTCGTGGATGATTTTAATATTTCTTGCCGAGGTAAAAATATGCATACTATTGAACGGCAACTGCAGTTGTGTTTAAACAAAATAAATAAATGGTGTCTTGAAAACGGCTTCAAATTTTCGAAGTCCAAAACTAATTGTATACATTTTTGCAGAACATATAAGCCACAAAAGGACCCAGAACTATCTCTAGATGGCACTCCGATCAAAGTTGTAAAGGAGGCCAAGTTCCTGGGAGTAATTTTTGACTCACATTTAACGTTTCTACCACATATCAAAATCCCTCAAAACTAAATGCCTGAAGGCACTTGACTTGTTGAAAGTCGTTTCAAATTCTAAATGGGGAGGGGACCAAGCTACCCTCCTGCAACTTTATCGATCACTGATCCGGTCAAAACTTGATTATGGCTCCATTGATTATGGCTCCACAGGTGGAGCCTGTAAAAGCAACCTGAAACTTTTAGATTCTGTTCACCATCAAGGTCTAAGACTTTGTATTGGCTCCTTTCGAACTTCACCTGTTGACAGCCTGTACGTTGAGGCCGACGAGCCATCTCTTGAGCAGCGACGTATCAAATTAGCTTTACAGTATGTAACAAAATTATATTCCAGTGAGTCAAACCCTGCATATAACTGTGTTTTCAGTCCTCTGTGTGAGGATTTATACAATATGAAATCTTCACTTGTACCGCCTCTTGGATTAAGAATTAAACCATTCCTTGTTGCTGCGGGCATTGAGCTGGAAAATATAGCTCCTTCCCGTCTTCTTTCTTCTCCTCCTTGGCAGTTGGTTAGGCCCCAAGTGGACCTAACATTGACCACATTTAAAAAATCAGAAACTAATTAGTAACAGTATAAACAAGAATATAATCAATTGAAACATAAATATAGCAGTTATAAATCCTTATTTACAGATGGGTCCAAGGACGGTGGTGCAGTAGCTTGTGCCACTGTCATTGGATCCAGAACAATATCTTCTAGATTACCCGATAATAGTTCTATTTTTACCGCAGAGGCTAACGCCATATTGACAGCTCTTAGGTATATTCAGAGACACCCTAAACGCAAACAATATATAATTTATTCCGACTCTCTTTCTTGCCTTCAGGCTATTAAAAATATTTCTTGTAAACATCCACTTTTAATAGAAATTATTGAATTGTATAATGATCTTGCTACTGGCCAATACGACATGGTCTTCTGTTGGTTACCCAGCCATGTAGGGATCTCTGGTAACACATTGGCTGACCTTGCTGCTAAAGCAGCACTCAACAAATCTGTCACACCACTGCTTATTCCTTACAGTGATTACAAAGCCACTATTAGATGTTATATCCGTGACCTGATGCAGAAGAAGTGGGACACGCAAGTGGGTATGAATAAATTACATGACATAAAACCTTACATTGGTTATACCCACTTGGGTTGTCAGTCCAGATTTGAAGAGGTTATTCTACGACGATGTCGTATTGGATCTTTTTAGCAGCGTTAGTTTTCATTTAATTCTTGTTTTTTTAAAAGAAATTGATTTTTTGACTGAATTTAGAGCAATATGTTTCTGTAAAAAGATGTATTTTAATAATTGGTAGTTTGGATTCGTAACTAGAATTGTTAGTGGCTGTACCCTCAAAGGGGGTTGAAGTATTGTAAAATTATTGTCCTCCTGAGAGGGTACGTAAGTCCAAAAACATTGATAGTAAATTTAAGTCTACCACTGTTTTTATTCGTAGTATTCGTGTTGTTTTAATTGTGGCTAGCATATTGTACACTCGCCAGCGGCTGAAGGGATGGTGTAAATCCAACTAGGGTCCATGTAGGTAGCAAAGGTGCTGTAAGTCCCCATGGTCCTAGTATGGTGATCTACCTTCAATTGTTGGCGATCTATAGCCTGATTTTATAGTGTATTGTCCAAATGGTGTTGTTATTTTTAACTTTCCATGCTAGTTTTAATTCCATTTGTGATATTCTAGTTGTTTTACTGTCCGTCGTTGACAGGTTTTATAGCAGACATATAATTAATTTTGATATTAGATGTTCTCGTCACGATATGGCTGAGATATTGCCGATGTGACGTTAAATTTTAACTCACTCACTCACTTGAACACTGATGCATTGTCGCATATGTATTATTTATCATCTCATCTGGTACACTGGTCTTTTCGAGCATATTGATGAATTCAAATTATGGCTCAATGTCTTACATTGTTAGTACTGTATGTATGTAGTATATGTCCGGTTTCGTCTCTTCTTCTTCAACCCATGTCGCATACAAAAACAATGTAGGCTTATTGGGATTGGAAAATGCACCCCAATACTGTTAAATTAATCTTGCAAGACGTGAATCCACTCAGAAGTTACAACTGTTCTAATGAAACGGATGGGAATAATGCGTAAGCCTTTTAAATTGTAAAAGTTATAATGAAACACGGTCAAATTCAGACTGTAAAATACTCTGTTGTCGGGTACTAATAGCCTTTAAACAGGGGATAACGACATCATTTTAAGAAAGTCTATATTCAACTATATAACGATCGTGTTTAATCTTATTCAACTAAGATAATTCTGGGAGCGAAACTAAAATATCAGATCAGTTGATCACATTATGTGCTAATTACTTCGAATAACCATGAAACTACCACTCACGCAGCAGTATCATTACTTATACTCTCTTATTTTGTTAAATTAAGATAATTCTGGTAGTGAAATAAAAAAAATTCTGCCAGAAATTTCTGCAGGAAAAAAATTCTGCCAGAAGTTTGTGCAGGAAAAAAAATTCTGTCAGAACTTTCTGCAGAAATGCATTTTCAGGGCCAATTTGTGAGCTTATTAACACGTGAACACACTTGCACATGAACTTTCCGTGTTAATCGTCTCGAGATCTTTCCAATGATATAAAATATGTCTTTGTAGCTTGCTCCCGTCTGTGTGTCAAGTTAGGACTCGTTGGCCATTCCTAAGTTGTCCCGCCCGGCCTTCATGGCTAAACGTTTTATCATCCGGTTTCATTAAAAGGTGTCATGAAGTCATTAAACTTGGTGTATTGCCACATAATCCCAATCGTCAGAAATTTTGTGTTTGTGTGTATCTGATAGCCTTGGCAAAATATTCTGTTTGGGTTATTAGGAATTTAAATAAGTTTGAACACAAACAGCTCAGTGGGAACGATATTGTATTGCACATTTTGTCAATCCTTAAAACACGTATTCGGGTAGATTTCTTTAGGCTGTCAATGTCTTCTTTTGCCAAGCACTGGCTTTCCTCCCCTTTCTTCTGCAAAGTTAATGCTAACAATCAACTTCATTTTATATTTTGTTTTCATTGCAGAATTTATAATCCCATAATCCTATTGTATCCATTTATCGATAATAATGTCTGCGATGTTTATCTTGTTTACATATCACATTATTGTTGTAATGAATAATTGTAAATATAACAAGTGTCTACACTATTAAAATTTTGTCTCTGTACCCTCTTGTTACCGCTACAGTATAAATATATTGTATGTTCAAATTCATGTGTGTGCAGGGATACGATGTATATACACATGTGTGTGCGTGTCCAATCAAGTCTAGTTTATGAATATATATCTGTATGAATTATCGTAGTTATGTTGTTTCAAATGAAATTGTATGTAACTAGATTATAATATATACTGTTAATGTTGGATTGGTATGCATTTATTTAATAGGTCCTGTTTTTATTGTTACGGTTAAGAATTTGCCGTGACAAACTATTTAATCAGCAAAACACAACAAAGACAAGTTGTTTACGTTCAAATTCTATTATTGTTTTTCAACGAGAGGAAGGTATACAAAGTCACAAGTCCATATACAATGCAGATTTCACGTACATTTGAACAGAGAGAAAATCTAAGTCAATGGGTCACAAAATACAATATAGCAAACTCATTTAAGTCTTGGTGTGAGAGAGAATCAACTATGGCAGAATGTCAATACAGCGATCGGTGCGACAGCAGGTAGATTCAGGCGTTGACGGGATTTCAAGTGTTGGCAGTATATCCAGCAAATATGAATGAATGTGACTGTGAGTGTCGCCCTCAACACGGCATCCAGCCTTTATATATGTTTATACAGTAATGGGTCAGAGTTGGGGCAGAAACGAACATCGTCAACACTGTAGAACGCACTAGAATAAGTCTCCCGGAAGTAGACACATAGAAAACTAGGAGCAGATAAATTACGGAAAACCAGAATGCTAAAAGTGTTGACCAGATATTTAAAAAAATGTGACCCATCAAATTTAATATTCAAAAAACTAAACGTTGTGACCCAATAATAATTATTACTTAATTATAAACAAAAATATACACAAAATACACACTCGTAATAGTATGTTCCCTTTAAAAAACATTAACATAGGTAATAGATTAATAATTTTAACAAAATTCATTCTTGTACATTATAAGTGTTAGGCCCCATATTAATGACTCCAGTTTCATCAGTTAGAAAAATCATTAAATTCTTTCCCTTTGTAGTATTATATTGTTAGGGTTGCCATCCCTTAATTCTGTGATAGATGTCATTTATTAGAAGGGATGGTAACCATTTGCACTGTCTGCAAGTGTAATAATTCTTTGTAATAAATGTTTTATTAAAAAGAAAAAAGTATCTGTTCTTATCAGCTTAATATCTGACACGTCTCCTATTGGAGACATCGATATTGGAGCTTGGAGCTTGCTCCGCCCTCATCACGGGTTGGCCCGGTATTGCAGTACCTCCGGGAATGGCCAACCACTCATAAAACAATTTAAACAATAGAACCCTCAACTCGGCCCTTTGCTTTTCAGATTTCATCTCCCCTTTTTCATCTCACTTTACGCCGTCGCCTCCCTTTTCGCGCGTCCGTTTCACTGGAGGCACCATGCAACCACTTCCAACCTGTAGAAATGGACCCATACACTCAATCACATTGTACTCCGTCCAAACCAAGCCCTGGGAAGTTCCTCCAAGTGATTTATTTTCCACTTGCAGTTATTTTGTGTCCCCGAATCCAATGACGTCAGCCATGATGTCGCACGCCGGAAATTACGTCGTAGACAATCACGCCCTCACAACCACATTCTGCCCCGTCGATAACACACGTCTTAAGCGCCAGCTAATCCCTAGAAAGTGATTTCAAGTGGTAAAGAAGCCTTGGTGCGTTTTTCCCGGGTCAGTTTACATTGAAATTTCAAACTTTCTTTAACTTTTCATTCTATTTCTTAACTCACACAACATATGTGACTAAAATCCTCCTATCCTAACATTGTTTTGATACTTGAAATGTGTTTAGGTTTAGAGGATTTATTCCACGTGGTCGGTTTAGTGTTTTTTCACGCTTGTCTGGGCGGGACTTTCTCAAAGTCGGGACTGCACAAACTCTTCCAATTGCTGTGTCCCCACGCCTCATTCATTATGCGCCGATCCACCGGCTCACGGTGCTAGCGGGAGGACGTTATTCCTACGTCGCCCCGACGTTTTAGCGCCTGCGCTCTGTGAGTGAGTGAGTGAGTGAGTTAATATTTAACGTCACATCGGCAATATTGCAGCCATATCGTGACGAGAACATACGTGACAAAAAGAAAATATATCCATATTATGAAGAACCTGTCAACGAAGGAGAGTAAAACCACCAGAGTATCACACTTATTATTAAAACTAGTGTGGAAACTTAAAAAAAATAATAGTATCACTATTTGGACAGCACAATATAAAAACAGGCCATAGATCGCCAACAACAGAGGGTAGATCACCATACTAGGGGCCATGGGGACTTACAGTACCTCTGCTACCTGCATGGTCCCTAGCTGGATTTACAAGCAAAACATGCTTGACTGTAATTCTTTCATCACAAGGGATACAAAACGGAGGATCCTCACCTTTTAACAAGTACTCATGTGTATACCGCGTATGGCCAATGCGACATCGTCGCATAATGACCTCCTCAAATCTGGACTGACAACCCAAGTAGGTCTAACCAATATACGGTGTTATTACATGTAATTTATTGATACCAGCTTGAGTGTCCCACTTCTTCTGCATTAGATCATGGATATAAGATCTAATTGTAGCTTTGTAATCTGAATATGGAAGGGGAAATGGTGTCACAGATTTGTTGAGTGCTGCCTTGGCAGCTAGATCAGCCAGTGTATTCGCTGAAATGCCTACGTGGCTGGGTAACAAACAGAAGACGATGTCGTATTGGCCAGTAGCAAGATCATTATACAATTCAATAATTTCTATTAAAAGTGGATGTTTACAAGAACTATTTTTAATAGCCAGAAGGCAAGAAAGAGAGTCTGAATAGATTATATTTTGTTTACGTTTAGGGTGTCTTTGAATATATCTGAGAGCTGTTAATATTGCATTTGCTTCGGCAGTAAAAATGGAGCTTTTATCTGGAATTATAGAAGATATTGTTCTGGATCCAATGACAATGGCACAAGTCACAGCACCACCATCCTTGGACCCATCTGTAAATAAGGATTTATAATTGCTATATTTATGTTTCAGTTGATTATATTCTTGTTTATATTGTAGTTCATTTGTTTCTGATTTTTTAAATTTAGTTAATGTTAGGTCAACTTGTGGCTTGACCAGTTGCCAAGGAGGAGAAGAAAAAAGACGGGAAGGGGCTATATCATCCAGCTCAATGCTGGCAGCAGAAATAAGTGGTTTTATTCTGAAACCAAGAGGCGGAACAAGAGAAGATTTCTTATTGTATAAATCCTCATACAGAGGATTGAAAACACAGTTATACGCAGGATTTGACTCATTGGAATATAGTTTTGTTAGCTAATTTTATACGTCGCTGCTCAAGAGATGGTTCTTCAGCCTCGACATACAGGCTGTCAACAGGTGAAGTTCGAAAGGAGCCAAGACAAAGTCTTAGACCTTGATGATGGACAGAATCTAATAGTTTTAAGCTGCTCTTGCAGGCTCCACCATATACAATTGAGCCATATGCATAATCTAGCTTCGACCGGACAACCGATCTATACAGGTGTAAAAGGGTAGCTTGATCCCCTCCCCACTTTGAATTAGACACGACTTTCAATAAATCAAGTGTCTTCAGGCATTTAGTTTTTAGGGATTGGATATGTGTAAGAAAAGTTAAATGAGAGTCAAAACTCAGACCTAAGAACTTTGCCTCCTTGACAACTGTGATGGGAATGCCATTTAAAAACAGTTCTGGGTCCTTATGTGGTTTATATTTACGGCAAAAATGTATGCA
The DNA here is from genome assembly GCF_037392515.1 of Haliotis asinina. Lineage (NCBI taxonomy): Eukaryota > Metazoa > Mollusca > Gastropoda > Lepetellida > Haliotidae > Haliotis > Haliotis asinina. The sequence goes on along the minus strand of NC_090281.1, from coordinate 11,263,309 downwards.
ATTAGTTTTGGATTTAGAAAATTTAAAGCCGTTCTCAAGACACCATTTATCTATTTGCTTTAAACATAACTGCATTTGCCGTTCAATAGTATGATCCTGATCCTGACTGTAATGATCAGACAGGGTAGAACCCACTCGGACTTGAAATTGTCTGTCATTTAAAAACTTGGCTATAAATTTAGGTAAACGACCTCGTAATCCGAAGTCAAGTAAATCTTTTAAGATGCCATATTTCTATGTGGTGTCATATGCTTTTTCAAGATCAAAAAAGATAGACACTGCATGTTGTTTAGTAATTAGAGCGTTTTGGACAAATGATTCTAAACGTACTAAGTGATCAACGGTACTTCTGTGTTTACGGAAACCACACTGAATATCTGTGATCAGATTATTGGTTTCCAAGTACCAAACAAGTCGATTATTAATCATGCGTTACATGGTCTTGCAAACACAGCTGGTAAGCTAAATAGGTCGATAGTTCGAAGGATCGGTATGATCACGTCCAGGTTTAGGGATAGGGACTACTATAGCATTATGCCATGAAGAAGGAAAGTTACCAGAAGTCCAAATATCATCAAAAATGTTTAACAGTGTCTCTAAACATGATTCCGGTAAGTGTTTCAGGAGCTGATAATGTATGTTATCAGCTCCTGTAGCAGTATCGCGAGCTTGTTCTAGAGCAGTAAAAAGCTCATGAATAGAAAATATTTCATTGTAATCTTCCCCATTATCTGAATTAAAATTAATAGATTTCATTTCCTGTTGTTCTTTATATTTTTGGAATTGAGGTACATAATTCGATGAGGAAGAGTGTTTGGCTAAAGTTTCTCCAAGTTTATTTGCAATATCAGATTTACTAGTTAATAATGCATCTTCGGCTTTGAGATGTTTAATGCAATTGTGAGGGCCCTTACCTTTTATTTTCTGGATCATATTCCATACCTTTGATATTGGTGTTCGGGCATTTATTTTCGACACATAATTGCGCCAGGATTGGCGCTTACTGTACTTAAAAGTACGCCGTGCCTTAGCATTTAAAATTTTGAAATTATTCAAATTATGGACCATGGGGTGGCGACGGAAATAACGCTCAGCTTTCTTCAGTGCCTTCCTAGCCTGTTTGCAGTCATCTGTAAACCATGGTTTTCGGATGTGTGGAACTGCAGAAGATTTAGGGATACACTCATCAGCAATGTTTACTAGTTCATCAGAGAAATCTTTTATAGGATCAGAACTTTCTAACAAAAGTTCAGATTTAAGTCTGCTACAACACAACGTTTGATACAAAGGCCAGTTAGCCTTTTTAAAGTTCCATCTGGAAAATGGGGTAATATCAGATGGGTTCACAGGTGTTAGAATTGTAGGGAAATGGTCACTTCCACAGAGGTCATCATGAACTGACCATTCAAATTCATTCAGTAGGTTAGAATCCGTGATTGATAAATCAAGTGCAGAATAAGTTCCTGTACCCGGATGCAAATAGGTGTTAGAACCGTCATTAAATATGCATAAATCATTATCTGAACAGAACTCTTCCAATAAGTTACCTTTAGCATTTGTAGTTGTACTACCCCAGAGAGGGTTATGGCCATTTAAGTCTCCCATAATAACACAAGGTTTGGGTAGCTGGTCATACAGAGATTGAAGGTCTGTTTTCTGAAACGTTGAAGACGGAGAAATGTACAAAGAGCATAAGGTAAATGCAACGTGTAATGTGAGACGTACTGCAACTGCTTGAAGATTAGATGTAAGTGTAACAGGGCTATGAATTACATTCTGATTGACTACGATAGAAGAACCTCCAGTGGCCCCATCGCCAGGAGGAGAAAAATAATTATGTGAATTGTAATGGCGTAAGTTAATTTTGTCTGTTTGCTTTAAATACGTTTCCTGCAGACATAAAGCTGATGGTTTAAAGTCCTGGACCAATAATTGTAAGTCGTTAAAATTTGTCTTAAATCCTCTACAATTCCACTGAATCAGTGTTTGAGAATGAATCATCTCTTATGCGGCTTAACTGGAGATCTGCCTCGCCCATTTCTTTTAGGCGACAAACTAGCAGGTCTACGATGGATGCTTTCTGAGACATCCATCTCTTCAAGTGATCCAAACTTATTGGAGACTTTGATTGGATCATCTGATCCTTTAGGTTGTCTACCCGGTAGATTAGAACGAGAAAATGTGTCTGTTTTATACCTTGTTGGAGCAGTTTGTCCTTTTCCAGAATGTGTTTTTGATGGCTGTGAATGGTTCGTGGAAGGCAGTTTAGTTGTCACAGTAGGTGTTTCCCGTGTCATAGAAGATGAAGATTCAGAAATCTGTGTCGATGGAATTTCAACAGTAGTCTGGGTAGCAGATTCAGATGGCACGACTGGTTGAGGAGCGACAGAGTTCACCCACGTCAAATCTGTCTGGCACTGAATTGATGCAGTCGATGTTGAGACTGGGCGTGTTTTTGTTACAGATGCATATGTCTCAGTCTGTTCGTTATTTGGCACAAGTTTTTTTGCTTCCAGGTAAGTGATGTTCCATGTGTATTTTAGTTTGTTGATTTCCATTTCTCGTTTCCAGACTGGACACGATTTACTGGAGGAAGAGTGAGGACCAGAACAGTTCTTGCACTTTTTGAAATCACTCTTACAATCTTCTGTGACATGACTAGTTTCACTACAGTGCGCGCATGTGATACTATTTTTGCAGAAATTCACGCCATGGCCAAACTTTTGACATTTAAAACACCTAAAAGGAATCGGAATAAACATTTCAACATCAATTTTGCAATATCCTGCTTTGACTGATTTTGGTGCTGTTGGGAGACGGAAATGAAAAAAGGTACGTATTTGTGTTGATTATTTCGGTACCCTGACGTCTGGTAAACCTTTTAAAAAAGGTAACTCCCTGGTTTTTCATTTCACAACCAATATCCAATTCAGACATATCTTCAAAGAGTCTGTCTCGATCTCTTATGATACCTCTGCTAGTGTTGGGAGATCTGTGTGGAGAAACCTTTACAGGGACGCCAACAAGTTTATCGATTGACATCAAGTTAGTTGCTTGTTGTCTTTTAGCACATTCAATAAGGATTGACCCTGTTCTCAACCTTTTGACATTTTTTAAATCACCTGCTATCCCTTGAATGCCCTTAGCAACAGCAAATGGGTTCAGTTTGATTGGGGTTTTGTCAGGTGTTTCCAGCACCAGGAGGCACCCGTGGCGAGCCACCTCCTCGTGGTGGGTGCTGGGTAACGCCAAGAGCTCGCCGACACCCCCGTTGTGGACCCGGGGGGATATTTGGTCCACCAACCCGTTTGCCGTGGGTTGCGGCCCTGTGTCGGCGGAGGAGGGGATCCTGGTGGTTGAGGGCAATAGGGACCTGTAACCGTGTTCCTCTTGCTCAATATACCACTTTGGCCCTGACTTCGCCTAGACGGGTGGTCGAATGGGCCCGGTTCGACCAATCGGCTGGTCATGCCAAGCCCTGTGCATGGACTGTGTATGTGTCATTGCACAAATATTATTTTGAATTGTTCGAATTTTCTTGGCACTACTATTGATCTCTAACGTTTTGGATTGTGAAATATGATAATATGAATTTTGCCTAGAGTCTTATGCCCGAAGGCGGTGGCTCATGGGCCAATCTGGTAGATCAATTATTTATAATTCTTCTGCTGGAGTATATCATCTGAGTATCCTTGGTGCTGCAAGTCGGAGGCCCACTTGTTTTTAGCATTGTCCTTGTGATACTCCGTGGTGGGTGGGGAGCTCAGATGATGAACCATATTAAAGTAACTATGGCTTACACAACCCCCATTAAAAGAAACAAGCGTCAACTTGACAATGATGATGATGAACTACGACCGTCTATTCCGTCCGTTGAATACTGGCCACGATTTCTAGTGATCGAGACTCTTGACAAATCACCTTTCAAATTAAACCCATTTGCGGTATCTAAAGGTATACATGGCATAGCAGGTGAGGTACGAAATATCAGACGACTGCGTTCAGGTTCCCTACTTGTAGAATGTAGCAGGAAACAGCAATCAACCAACCTGTTGTCAACTGAGCTCTTTGTTGGAGTCCCGGTTTCAGTTACTCCACACAAGACTCTGAACACGAGCAAAGGCATTGTTAGAGACCGAGATCAATTGTTTGCAGATATGACTGAGTTTGACATCGTATCAGAAATGAAAGATCAAGGGGTGACTTTTGTTAAAAGATTTACAACTCGGATAAACTCAGAAACAAAACCTACTAACACATATCTCTTCCACTTCTCTTCTCCAAGTATTCCAAAATCAGTAAGAGCAGGATATTGTAATATCAGTGTTGACACTTACATCCCCAACCCGCTTAGGTGTTTTAAGTGTCAGAAATATGGACACGGTGTAAATACTTGCACATTGTCTGTTGTGTGTGCTCACTGTGGTGAGAAAACACACACAACAGAAGATTGTGACAGTGACTATAAAAAATGCACCAACTGCTCAGGCGATCATTCGTCATTTTCTAAACAGTGTCCAATTTGGAAAGAGCAAATGGAGATAAATAGAATAAAGTTTACTCAAAATATCTCCTTTTCCGAGGCAAAAAAACTGGTAAAGAGATCTGATCTTCCAGAAAGTTATGCTACAGTAGCAAAAACATCATCTGAGTCAAGCTCAAAAAGAACAAAATCATCCACAGGCTGCCAAACTACCTTGACATGGGTGAATTGCGATTCTCCACAGCTTTTGTACCCTGCTATATCATCTCAGACTGAGGAATCACTTCCTAGTACCTCAAAGTCGTCTTCTGATCACAAACCATCATCATCTCAGTCACTCTCGAAGTCTAAATCGACAGCTGACAATCAGCAAACTGTTAAAAGTAAATCTAAGCCTAAGTCTGATGCCTCAAAACAACAAAGTGGCAGAGCTCCTAAAGGGTCACAAAATAGAATTCAATTGTTCAACAAATATGGGTCTCTTGAAGACATGGACGTTTCTGAAAACGTCCATTGTAGGGCACATAGCTTGTCGCCCTCCAAAAGAGTGCGGGTAGATCCCCAATAAATCCCCCCAAAAGATAGTTTATTCTAATAATATTGTACAGTGGAACTGCAGAGGACTGAGGACTAATTTACATGAATTACAGCTATTAGTCCAAGATTTCACACCTTCAGCCATATGTCTCCAAGAGACATATTTAAAACAAAGAGATACATTTGACCTTCGTCATTTTAATGCATATCATTCTTTTTCACCTCCGGGTGATAGAGCCACTGGTGGGTCATCCGTTCTAGTCAGACAAAACGTTATTCAAAGCCCTGTTTCACTAAATACTAATATGCAGGCTGCTGCTGTGAGAATTACTTTACATGTAGCGTTTACACTATGCTCGCTCTATATTTCGCCGTCTTCGACGTTTGCCAAAACTGATCTGCAAGCTCTCTATGACCAACTCCCAAAACCCTGTATTATAATGGGAGATTTAAATGGGCACAACCCACTCTGGGGTAGTGTAAATATAAACACTAAAGGGAAATTGTTGGAGGACTTTTGTTCTGACAATGATTTATGTATTTATAATGATGGTTCCAGCACATATTTACATCCTGGTACAGGGACTTATTCTGCTCTCGACTTGTCATTGACAAATTCTGAACTACTAAATGAATTTGAATGGTCAGTTCACGATGACCTCTGTGGAAGTGACCATTTTCCTACTATATTAAAAGCTATAACTCCATCCGATATTCCTCCATCATCAAGACGAAATTTTAAAAAGGCTAACTGGGCTTTATATGAAACACTGTGTGCTGAAAAACTTAAACCCGAACGTTTTATTGACGTTCCTGATGCTATTAAATGCTTTTCTGATGAATTGAACTCTATAGCTGATGAGTGTATACCAAATTCCTCTGCAGTTCCCCATATTCGAAAACCATGGTTCAACGATGAGTGCAAACAAGCTAGGAAGGCAAGGAAAAAGGCAGAACATTATTTCCGTCGCCATCCTATGGTGCATAATTTAAATAAATTTAAAATTTTAAATGCTAAAGCACGGCGTACTTTTAAACAGAACAAACGCCAATCTTGGCAAAATTATGTATCTAAAATAAATTCTCGGACACCCATGTCCAAGGTGTGGAACATGGTCCAGAAAATTAAAGGTAAAGGTACTAAATCTACAGTCCATCATCTTAAACATGGAGATCAATTGCTTACTGATAAATCAGATATTGCTAATAAACTGGGTGAAACCCTTGCTAAACATTCTTCCTGTTCAAATTATGTACCAAAATTCCAGCAATATCAAAAACAAGAAGAAAAGAAAACTATTAATTTCAATTCCGATAATGGGGAAGATTATAATGAAACGTTTTCTATTCATGAACTCCATACTGCACTTGATCAAGCTCATGATACTGCTACAGGAGCTGATAACATACATTATCAACTCCTGAAACATTTACCAGAATCCTGTCAGGAAACTCTCCTAAATATTTTTGATGATATTTGGACATCGGGTAACTTTCCTCCTTCATGGCGTGACGCCATAGTAGTACCAATACCTAAACCTGGACGTGATCATACCGATCCATCCAATTATCGTCCGATTTCATTAACAAGCTGTGTTTGCAAGACCATGGAACGCCTGATAAATAATCGACTTGTTTGGTACTTGGAAACTAATAGCCTTATAACTGATATACAGTGTGGTTTCCGCAAAAACAGAAGTACTGTTGATCACTTAGTGCGTTTAGAATCATTTGTTAAAAATGCACTAATTAATAAACAACATGCTGTGTCTATCTTTTTTGATCTAGAAAAAGCATATGACACAACCTGGAAATATGGTATTTTAAGAGATTTACATGACTTTGGCTTGCGAGGTCGTTTACCTCAATTTATAGCCAACTTTTTAAATGATAGACAGTTTCAAGTTCGAGTGGGTTCTACCCTGTCTGATCATTACAATCAGGATCAGGGTGTTCCACAAGGCAGTATTCTGTCTGTCACACTTTTTAGCATAAAGATAAATAGTTTATCAAAAGTTTTAAACGATTCAATAGATGGATCGTTATTTGTGGATGATTTCAATATTTCTTGTCGTGGGAAAAACATGCATACTATTGAACGGCAACTGCAGTTGTGTTTAAACAAAATAAATAAATGGTGTCTTGAAAACGGCTTTAAATTTTCTAAATCCAAAACTAATTGTATACATTTTTGCAGAAAATATAAGCCACATAAAGACCCTGAACTATCTCTAGATGGGGCTCCCATCAAAGTTGTAAAAGAGGCCAAGTTCTTGGGCCTAATCTTTGACTCCCACTTAACATTTCTGCCTCATATTAAGTCCCTTAAAACTAAATGCCTGAAGGCTCTTGACTTGTTGAAAGTTGTTTCCAACTCAAAGTGGGGAGGGGATCAAGCAACCCTCTTACATCTATATCGATCACTCGTGCGTTCGAAACTTGATTATGGCTCCATCGTATATGGTGGAGCCTGCAAAAGCAATCTTAAACTTCTTGACTCCGTCCACCATCAAGGCTTAAGACTTTGTCTTGGGTCTTTCAGAACGTCACCTATTGATAGTCTCTACGTTGAGGCCGATGAACCATCTCTTACTCAACGTCGTATAAAACTGTCTTTACAATATATTACTAAATTATATTCTAATGAATCTAACCCTGCCTTTAACTGTGTGTTCAATCCCCTTTATGAGGATTTGTATAACAAAAAATGTTCTCTTGTTCCACCTCTTGGGCACAGAATTAAACCATTTATTTCTTCTGCCGGTATTGAGCTGGAAGGTATATCACCTTCCCGTCTTCTTTCTTCTCCTCCTTGGCAATTGGTTAGGCCACAAGTTGACCTAACATTAACGACATTTAAAAAATCAGAAACTAATGACTTACAATATAAACAAGAATATCATCAATTAAAACATAAATATAGCAATTACAAACCCTTATTTACAGATGGATCCAAGGACGGTGGCGCAGTGGCTTGTGCCACTGTCATTGGATCCAGAACAATATCTTCTAGATTACCAGAGAATAGTTCTATTTTTACAGCAGAAGCTAACGCCATATTAACAGCTCTTAAATATATTCAAAGACACCCTAAACGTAAACAATATATAATCTATTCCGATTCTCTTTCTTGCCTTCAGGCTATTAAAAATAATTCTTGTAAACATCCACTTTTAATTGAAATTATTGAACTGTATAATACTCTTGCTACTGGCCAATACGACATCGTCTTCTGTTGGTTACCCAGCCACGTGGGCATTTCTGGTAACGCAATGGCCGATCTTGCTGCCAAGGCGGCACTCAACAAATCTGTGAAGCCACTTCTTATTCCATACACTGATTATAAAGCTAACATTAGATCTTATATCCGTGATCTGATGCAGAAGAAGTGGGACACCCAATTGGGTATAAATAAATTACATGAGATAAAACCTTACATTGGTTATACCCACTTGGGTTGTCAGTCCAGATTTGAAGAGGTTGTTTTAAGACGATGTCGTATTGGCCACACTAGATATACCCATTCATACCTGTTGAAAGGTGAGGATCCTCCGTTTTGCATCCCTTGTGATGAGAGAACCACGGTCAAGCATATCCTGCTTGACTGTGTTGAATTCTCCATCACAAGGGATAAGTATTTTACAGTTAAAACAATGAAGGATCTTTTTACTAGCGTTAATTCATATTTAATTATTGGTTTTTTAAAAGAGATTGATTTTTTGGTTGAATTGTGAATGTTATGTTGTGTAAATAGATGTATTTTAATTACTGGAAGTTTGGATTAGTAACTTGAATTGTTGGTGGCTGTACCCTCGAAGGGGGTTGAAGTATTGTAAAATTATTGTCCTCCTGAGAGGGTACGTAAGTCCAAAAGCATTCACAGTAAATTTAAACTTTCCACTGTTCTTAATCGTAGTATATGTGTATTTTTAATTTTTGGCTAGATGTGACTAAATTGCTGACAGCTGAGGGGATGATGTAAATCCAACTAGGGTCCATGCAGGCAGCAAAGGTACTGTAAGTCCCCATGGCCCCTAGTATGGTGATCTACCTTCAGTTGTTGGCAATCTATAGCCTGATTTTATGTTGTATTGTCCGAATAGTGATATTAGTTTTAACATTCCACACTAGTTTTAATCCCAGCTGTGATATTCTAGTTGTTTTACTGTCCGTCGTTGACAGGTTTTTATAGTATCCATATATTTCATTTCAGTATTTAACGTTCTCGTCACGATATGGCTGAGATATTGCCGATGTGACGTTAAATATTAACTCACTCACTCACTCACTCCAGCACCAGGAATCTAGGCCAGTACGCCACTGATTTTGAAATGACAGAAATATCATCAGTCTCAGCATCATTTTCAAGCGTTCACTTTGTTTTTTTTAATTGGGGTTTGAAAAGCAATGATTGTATGAATTTAGTTTCGTCAACCCTACTCCCCACCCGCCACCGAGTGCCAATAAAGGCAGTATCCTGTTGCCAGCGGATGTCCAACAGGCAGATACTAGGGATATACGGATGATATACACCAGCAGAAAGATCTACCAGTTTGGCCCATGAGCCATCGCCTTCTGGCACCAGCATCTAGGCAATTTTTTCAAATTTGACAATATATGTATCATATTAAATATATACAAGTTACAAAAGAGATCAATATTGTGTATCACAAAATCGAGCCAAACAACGATAGAGCAATAATAGTTTAGTGCTCAGGGCTTGGCATGACCAGCCGATTGGTTGAACCGGGCCCATTCAACCTCCCGTCTAGGTGACGTCAGGGCCGAAGTGGGGTGTTGAGCAATAGGAACAATGGTGCTGCTCCCATTGCCCTCAACCACCAGTATCCCCTCCTCCACCGACACAGGGCCGCAACCCACGGCAGACGGGTTGGTGGACCAAATATCCCCCCGGGTCCACTATGGGGGTGTCTGCGAGCTCTTAGCATTACCCAGCACCCACCACGAGGAGGTGGCTCGCCACGGGTGCCACCTGCGCTCTGTTCATTCAAAGAAATAAATAAGGTTATTTACACATTTTGTTGCCTTGACACAAATTGTCAAATTTGTCAACAAAGATGGTCAGTTTGGCCGTAGCACTAGTCCGTGGTCCGAAATTGCGTGTTTTCGTGCGTGTAATGTTGGAGGTGAATATTTTGAAAGAGGTAATGTTAATATCCAGCCCCTAAATGAGATGCTGTGGGTTTAGAGGTATATGCCGACAACCGGCATCGTTTTCTCGGCCTTTTGGCTTCGATCAGGTTTCAACCTACATCTTCTAGAAGCGACCATTCAGAGAGACTTTCCTAGGATATTGTTAGTGCCTGTGTGTTATTGTGTTTTTCCTGCATTAACGTTTTTCCCTGTGTTCCAGGTCTACGGGTGGACATCAGTCCTTTAAGACTGTGTGACCTCTGGGTCTCCCCCCATTGTTCTTAAGGACTATGGCGTATCATGCTGCAGTTGTGGAACCTGCTGTGCCGACCCGTTTCCTGGATCAGAGAACGATACATCTGACGGTTCGTATGAAATCTGCAATTAGAAATTTTGTCAGGGAAAATGTGTTTGATATTATTCAACATGCAACCAAAAACCTAATACAGGCGAAGAAAATTCTTTCAATATGGAACACAGAGGCGAATGGCACTTGGTTTGTGACGTTTAAGAACGAAAATAGAGTGCGATTACTGCTTTCAGTGGGCTCAGTATTTTATAGGGACATTAAAATAGACTTTTCTCCCTATGACAAGAAAGTACTGGATTTGAGAGTACACTGGATTCATGGTGTAGTATCCAATGAATTCCTGGATTCCTACTTTAGGAGATTTGGGAAGGTGCTGAGCATAACTCCTGAAACTATGTCAATTGAGGGATCCCCTGTTCAGACTGGTGTGAGAACTGTCCAGTTGCAAGTTGACAATGGAAAAGCTGAAGATATTCCATATATTGTTAGACTGGGTGACAGAATGTCCATGCTAGTCACTGTCCCGGGTCAGTTGGCAGTGTGTCTAAGGTGTTATCACCTGGGGCATACTAGGTCTGACTGTCCCAGGAGATTGCAGAACAAACAAGTAGCTGAGCAAGTTGAAAGATCTGAGGCTACCAGTGGAGTGAGTGAGGGAGTAGTATAGAGAATGACAGTCCGAAAACACTTTTCAAAAACCCCTCTAAAAAGCCTCATTTACTAAATGAGGCTTTGGTGGGACCATTAGCTCTTGCTATTATTGCCCCTACTACAAAGCCACGCCATCACGTTTACCGTGACTTGGCAGGCGGTAACACTGTGCCGTACGGTACGATCAATAATTCTTCTCTTACAAACCCCCTACCCGGCCCATCCCTCAAGTAGTACAAGTTAGGTTCGTCGGCTTTCATATCCACTTTATCTATGTTGTAAGTTTTGACCGACCATATAGGATCGGTGGCTCGCTTACGGCTATCGCCCTCGTGTTCCCCCGGCTGGTATAGATACCTAACTAAGGCCCTATCTGGTATCTGTTTCTCCTTTCCACGCAATGGAGCAGACGACTCTGCTAACACTGATTTTAGTTTGATAGCGTCTACCGGTTTCTTACCGGTGAGACGGGTGACTTCATGGTTGATTGCCGACACCACCTTGGGTAACCTCGTGACCCATTCGGTCGATCGTTTTCCAGGGGTGGTCATCTCCCTAGCATACTGATAGCCGAACAAGCGCTCAGCCAAAGTCCTATTAAATCTCTCAACTATGGCTTGGCTGCGATGGGCTCCGGCCGTGCCACGTCTGACCTTTGTATCGTGTTTGGCTAGCAGTTGTGAAACGGCACCCATGAACTCCCGTCCGGGATCAACTTGCAGCTCTGTTGGCCAAGTCAGCGGGCTGCGTTTGTATATGCGTTCTAATCCTTTGGCTACTTTGGCCGAATCTTTCGTGGTCAAGGGTTCGGCTTCCTTGTAACGACTGGCTACGTCCACTACGGTTAAGGCATACTTGTACCTCTTATCATGAGGTAGGAACAGTAGGTCTGCCTGGTGAATGCTATTAGGTATGTTAATTCCGAAACTCCTTCTAGGTACGTAGCGTGGCGCCGGCAAATAGATCTGCCACAGGGCTTGTTTTTCAAGCCACGCTTTGGCTTTCTCTGGTGATACTCGTGCCATTTTAGATAGCTTATCTACTGCGCTAGCTCCTTTCCAATATCCACGCGGGCTGTAATAAATAGCCTCAAATTTTTTCATGTCCATACGCGTATGTGTTTATACCATCAATAGCTATCCAACGTTTCGTGTCCATAGGCGATAGGGACGTCTTGTTTATAGTCAGTCCGTATATCTTATGTCCATCACTTCTAAGCGTGTTCATCTTATGCCTAAAGGTACGGGTCTTGAACAGGGCCTCCTTGAATCTGGCGTGTTTGATGTGTTGTTTCACCACATACTTCTTAACCCCCTTAGCCTTCCGGATCTCACTATTGTCGGCTTTCAATATGGAGTACATCTTAGGTCTCAAACCTATGTACTCAGCTATTGGCGTGCCAGCACACTCGTCCTTCATCTTACCTAGGACCTTTTTATTTACCGTGCTGTGCATGGTATGGGTCTTAGGATAGTCGCTGGTGTCGTATAAATCGATGTGTTTTTTCATATCCTCGTATACATCCTCGGTTCGAATCTCCATCAGCAGGGAATCCGTGTCAGTGTACAGCACTTCGCACCTGTCGCCGTACTGTTTCTTAAGCTCGTTGTAGTAAAAGTCGTACATCAGGTGTTTGGATAAATCGAGGATACTCATCCCAACGTAAACAGGTCGGTTGAATTTTATGTGACTTTTCTTCATGTGTATGGCAACTAGGTCGTCTGTGAATATTTTATTACGGTTGAATGCCGGACTGGCTATCAATTTCCTGAGCTTGTCTTCCTCACTAGATCTAACCAGTTTCACGGTTACGCGTTTCCTCAGGTTTTCCATAGTCTTACCAAACACCGAGTTGTTCATGAGCTTGTAGAGATTTTTCTCAAAATCACTGGTGGCTTTTTTTCGTAGGTCTGTGTTCATTCTGATGTAGGGCTCCATCCATGGGCTCTGGTCGAACATGAGCACCCTGTGTATTTTAGTCAGCCTCATACCCAATGACAGGTACAGCTGTAGGTTGCGATAGTGAACGATGTACTTGGTCTTATTCATTAAGTTAGGCACGAGTTTCTCAACGTCCGCCACACGACCACCTGACAAGTTATGTTGGTACTCAGACATCCAGTCTGTGTTAACCTTCATACGTTCGGGTGCAAGGGGATAGCTGTTGTGCGATGCGTGTAATGCCTTGGGATACTCTAAATCAACTTCGAGGATATACCCTTTGTTCGAATCTGGTGCAATGCTCATAACATCAACGTTTGGTACCCATTCGAATCCCCCTGTAGGTAGATACTGGCTCATGGCCCAGCCGTACAGGTTATTTGCGTCGAGGTAGAGAATGTGATTGGTTGGTTTGTTAGGATCGTAACCTTTCACGTATTGATTATTTGCTTTCGCGTATCGTTTGGATACCATGGAAATCCCACCTCGCAAGCCTTTCTCAATGAATAGGTGCATGTCATAATCTGTGAGCAATTCTAAATTAACTCCTGTCTTTTTAAGCAAGGCGTCCCACGACAGACCTGGGCTGGTGTAATACCATGCGGGGTCGAGTTTATACTGCTTGAAACATGTCCGCCGAAACGTCTCGAACACGTCGGCTAACAGCAGTACATCTGTCCTCAAGTACAGGTCGTGATAATCGCCAAGGTTCTTACAACCAAGTTTATTCCATACGTTAATCGCGTGCGAGTAATCGTCTCGTGAGACGGACGCCTCATTCAGCTTGCTATAAAAGCAGTCGATAGGAGGTAGTCTGGTCTCTGTGAACTTAGCCCAGCTATCCATGTACTCATATGGGTATACGCCCTTCCTCATGAGCAGGTGTCTAGTCTCGGCGTCTGTGTATCGATCGGTGATAGGGAAGGTATTGTTGGCCTTGACCAGACTGTCGAGTGACGACAGGAGGAATTGAAACGAGTCAATGAACCTAAGTCCGTTTAAGCTGAAGGAGATGTATCTCTCCATGTTGTTTGGGATGCACGATATATTACCATCGATTTTCGCGATGGCCTGCATGATCAAGTGAGAGTCGTATCCTCTCAAGTTGTGAAAGACAACGGGAATGTTTATTATCTTAGGATTGATTTTAAGCTTGAGGTTGCACGCGTTGTGAGCGGCGCCTCTATACTTACCAGTTATGTGGCAGTGATCTCTCACCGAATCACCGTTAAGTGGCGAGTCGCACACGTGACAGTTAGTGCTACTGGCGTGAGCTATCTTGTCGGCTCTGGTCATACGCATGGGAGCGATTCTATACAATGCATTCCTAATAATTTTTTCTTCCTCCTGCAAGCACTTTAGAAACCTTTCAGCCGCGTCAGGACCCCTATACACTACCGGAGCTTTCGTTTCCCCGTCACAACGGACGACAATGTATCCAAACGAACAGGCTTTATGCTCTTGTGTTTTTTGTGTGAAACTCCCACTAGTGGATGATTCCCCAACCACTAAGGCTTCGAAGTCGGCGTATATTATATAAGGCACAGACATTTGGTTCTTGTGATTGTCGAATTTTAGGATATTTTCACCTTCCTTAGGCATGTCGACTCGTATGGCCGTCTGCCCAACACCTTGGCAATCCTCCAGGTGGGATTCTAATAAATCAGCCCGACTGAAACAGTGTAGGCATCGTACACAAAAGTGTTTTTCCCCATCGTGTTTCGACTGGTCGTGTAACAACCGGCTGAGATGTTTTATCCACGTGTAGTGATACTTTTCACCTTTTTGAATCATGAATAAATTAATAACTTGACAATCCTTCACCGGGCTGACCCTGTGTATTATTGTTGTATTACCTTCGTGACCAAAAACATTTATAGCCAGATTATTCTGTTTTTCTACTTTAGTAATCTGGGTTATTGGGGTTGGTTCATCTATACCATCCCAATTAAGCCCATCATCCTGTGGATAATTAGAAGGCCTGTTCGGATTAGTGGCAGCTGGAAATATGGCTGACCTGAGAGATAACCTCAGGCAATCGTTTCCTCTATTCTTAACGTTTACTATGGCTTGTTTGTTCTTATAGTAGGGAGGCAAGTCTAGGTATGACCCACCTCTGAACGGCACGTATTTAGCTATGTCTAGATAGACATTATCGATTTTATCTACAGCCCACCCGGACCCTAAGTGTGTGTAGCGTTCTAGGTATTCTCGTATCTGCTGAAAACTTGTATCGATTGATGCGTCAATGGTCTCTGCATGTGTGACGACCTCTTGTTTACCTCGGAAGTAAGGTTGAAAATACTCAGTGGTACTCCCAACCTGTTTATCGAGTGACATTTTCACTGTGATCTGAAACTTGATACTTCCTAGATTATTTAGTTCCTGGTTGACCTTATCAGTTATCAGAGGCTTAATATCTGTAATGTCTATGTTTCTATCAATGTGCATGCGCCAACCTCTCAAATAATTGCCTACGGCGTGTTCAGTGCGCACAAACTGTAGGTCAATAGCTCTATTCTGTCTTAATAATTCTACAAGCTGTGGTTTTCTCATACGAGAATACCCACCTAAACCCAAATCGTGTGCCTCGGCTTTCAGTTGTTTTACAGTTGGACGTGCTACTGGGGTATGTGATAACAATGCAGTTAACCCGGCTTTCCCCAATTTTGAATAACCCGTGTATCCAAGCTGTTTCGCTTGAGCTTTTAACTGTTTTACCGTAGGAGGGACTTCTAAACCTAGTAATCTCAACAATGCTGGCTTCCGCATTCTAGAATACCCGATAACACCTCTCTGTTTTGCGACCCTCTTGAGCTCGCGCACAGTAGTCATTGTGTTTACACCTAAGAGAACTAATGTCTAATTGGTTCACAGTAAGGGGAGGTAACTCTTGATAAAAAATATTTTATTTCTTGTAATCACTTATTAACCAAACTCGGTTTGTTGGCCACAATTCTCGTAAGTCTTGTGTGAATCTATGTAGGCATCGATCAGTGTTTGGTTATTTGATAACAATTCGATTAACCCGGCTCTCCCCAGGTTTGAATAACGCCGGCATCCAAGCTGTTTTGCTATAACTTTTAATTGTTTTACCGTAAGATAGGCTTCCATATTCAAGAATGTACAGTAGACATGTTTACACCTAAGAGAACCAATCTCTAATTGGATTTTATCTTGAGCAGTCGCCTACGTTCTTTTATGTAGTCTTTTTTATTCTCGTATATGAGTTGATGTCTGACTACGTTCGCTCCGTGAGCTTTACATAAACAGTAGTGCCCTTTAACCCCGATACCACACACAGAACACGTGTAGTTAGGACTTCCCATATGGAAACAACAGAACCCCTGATTCCTGCATTTCCTACCACAGGCCTCGGTCTTCCCCATAAGTATATATTCGCATCGGTATGGAGCGGGTCTCATGTTTACTTATATAGGTATTTTAGTTTAATTGCTTTGCAACCAACGCAGTAGCTGCTATACCTAAAACTATGAAGCCCAGTTCACGATTCATTTGCCCATTGGATGGTGTGTAGTACTGAGCGAGTGTGGGTTTATTGAGCGGTTCCAATTGTTTACCAGTTAGTAGATAGTATTCTTTCATTGCTTCATCAACATCGTTGAATGTTTGAACGGCATGGTTTTCACGCGTGAGTTGTTCGTTAATAAAATCGATCCTCTGGAGGCGTTTTTTAGCGTACTCGGCCTGTGCTCTTTGTAATTTCTCAGTAGCGAGATCGTGTCGCTTCCTTTCTTCCTGTATTTCAGCCGCGTGATCATCTCGTAGTTTTGAGAAGAGGTAATTACTCCCGGAAAATGCCAGGGCATTCACTAACGCCCCACCGACCATCATAGCTATCGTGGCCATCCCTATATTTATTTCATTATATTATCAGGTATTATTCCTTGTTTTACTAGGATGTCTTTTGTGGCCATCGCCATACCAAGGTTCATTATGAGCATACCCATATCCTGCAGGTTGAAATCTAGTTTGATAGTTGGTTGTTTAAGCACCATTTTAGTTAACCGAGCGTACCCTACGGCTAGACTAGCGACCACTGTGGCGTGGTATGCGTCGTTGACGAACGTTTTCCCCTCAGACATTATGTATATGATATAAAATATTTTAAATTATAACATGATATGCGGGTCTACCATGGGGGATACCCCCATACCCCCACTGTTCTCACTGTTGGGTGGTGGCTCACTGTGGGAGGTGTATAACCATGTTATAACCACGGCAGCAGTTACGCCTACAACCAACAACAGTCGGGTTGGGTTGGTCACTTTATGTTGGTTACACCACCGTTTTTTACCGGCAGCTACTCTCTTAGGATTCTTCTGTCTGGTTACTGTTGGGGGTACCACCACTGGGGTCTCCACCGTCACTGGTTCCTGTGAATCCACTGGGGTCTCCTCCTGTGCAGCATCCATCTATACTATTATTATTATTCTTTCTCTCAAATTGACAATGTTTTGCCGTGATAATCGCCGCCGTCACTGGAGCCAACAACATACCATATTTGTGGTACAACCCGCAGCTGATAGAGCTCACGGCGTGTTCGATAAAAGGGTCTTTCTCGAGGTCCTCCCACAGGTAAAGTCGGCGCTCTGGTGGAATGGGAAGGAAGTGTGATACAATACCGGTGTATATCTGGGTCATAGCCGATCCTATTGTCTTTGTCATTTCTGCTCCGAGCCGGGACTCGTATCTAGCGTACAGCTTATCGATTTCTTCGGCTGACATTTTGTGAATTTTATCCGGAGTGTACTCCCCAAAGTAATGTTTGGCTTTGCCACCAACAGCCAACGCCACCAGTTTCTCTCGCTTGTCATCAGTGGGGCCTGCGGGCGACAATTGTTCGAGCAATTCCTCACACTCCATCTTATAATATAACAAGTAAGATTTAGTTTTAACTATATAATACCCGATACAGGCAAAACACAGAGAAATGAAGGTTAAGTTGCACACGACAAATACTTCAAATATCATAGCTATGCTTAGCATTTGCTTAGCTTTGCTTAGCTTTGCTTAGCTTTGCTTAGCTTTTACTTAGCTTTGCTTAGCAAACTATATATGCTACTGGTTGGTCGGTTTTTAGAACGAGCTTAGCGTGTTTAGTTTCAGCGAGCTGTTTCTTCACCCGTTCCCGTTCTAATTTGCTCATCACATCGTTCTCTCTCAAACACTCCTCGAACGAATCCCTATCCTTGCAGTGAAATAAGGCCACCCATCGCGTCTGCTCCCTGAGGTCTTTCAACACCGAGTTGAACTTCTGCGTTAGCACCCAGACGCTGTGATTTGCATGCCGGCCGGAGAAGGCCAGGTACGATAGCATGTCTCTCTTTTTTGTTATCTCGCGATTAGCGCTGCAGTCGTCCAGTATAAACAGCGTCGGTTCCCCTTTAAATTTCTCGTGAAGAGCTTTCAACCAGTCCTGCAGGCGTGTTCCAGGGTCGATTTTGTGTACGTCCGGGTCCGTCATCACCCAAGGTCGCGCGTACGTTTTATTCATGCTCAGAGTAGGGCACATGATAACGATGTTATCGAACACATCCTTGTAGTAACCCTCCAACATATCCAACACGAAAACGGTCTTCCCACAGCCAGTCTGCCCGCATATGATAGCGCAGTGTGGGTCAGTGGGTAGTGGTGGGTACCCTCGGGGGGTGTGGGGGTCTCCCCCACTAGTAGATGGCTTGCACGAATCTCCCATTGTCTATATTAAGTTGCGCGTCCATAATTACGTACAGATATAATTTCAACTTACCAGCGGTTTGGGCCTTCTTATTAATCTGGATGGTTATCCCTTCGCTACCGTTATCTATACGACGCCCGCTACCGTGCAGTTTATCATCATCCGTGGATCGCATGTCCAACCATAGGGCGTACTTGGTGGTCAGGTATTCACCGATCTGCACGGAGCCGAGGTCCAGGTCCTTTGTTATGTAGTCCCCAACTGGTAGCTTTTTTATCTCATCCCACTGCTGGTGTGGTCTCATACCATGACTGAACAGCTGGTTGGGCACGCCCTCGATGGTAACTTCCACCTTTTCAATCTCGGGGTTGAAAAACTTCTCGCTGTCCCTCCGGAATGGATCGTAATCCTCCACGGGGACGACCAGGATACCTTTCATCGATCGCGCCGGCACGTTCAGGTTGATATTCCACACAGTGTCGCTCTTATCTCGCACGACTGATCTATGCCTCAGTACGCGATCGTACAGGATGGCCATCTTCCCAGAGTACTGGCTTCGAACCTGCCTGGCCAGCTCCGGGCTAGTGACCATGTCGAACTCCAGAGAGATGTTGTCTATGGCATAACTGGCCTCATCACCGTTCGGCGTACGCACTACTTTGCTATAGTCGTTAAACGTGAGCTCGTATTCGAGCCTATCACCCAGCGCGGCCTGGTAAAACGGCGCGTGTCCCGTGAGCAACTCGAAGTCGAGCGGCACGCAGAATCGATTCCCGTATGCTAGAGCGATGGCCTTTTCACCGTCCGATAGCTTGTCTTGCTGGTCTGTCGTGAAGACGTATCCTATGCGCGCCCGGGTTGATTTGCTGATACCCTGGTACACATCATTGACTCGTTCTCTCTCGCTTTTCCAGAGATCCTTGTAGCAGTGAAACACGTCGCTGTCGTCGATGCTCAGTACCTCGTTACCGCTGATCTTGACGGTCGTTTTCTTGATGATAGCTCTACCCACGTTCCGCACTAGCTCGCGTTTGTCGTTGTCGGAGGTCAACGTGATATTGAACGCCAGTCGAACAGTGCCTGGTACAATGAGGTCATTCTCACCAAGGTTTGGAAATCTAACCAGCAGAGTTTGATTCTGGTCTATCTTGCTGGGGTTGTTGGTGATGGTCACCGACTGTCGCACGGCTCTGGCACCTAATGGCTCTCTCAATCTTCTGAAAGGATCTAATTTTCTACCGTACATTGTTATATAAAAGAAATATATTTTTAATACTAATGGATGAAGACATACCTATGGATGATATGTGGGACGATAGTGCCCAGGCATATGATGATGAGCAGGAGACCTCATTTACTAGTTTGCCATTGAGCCAACAACTTTTAGAAACAACGGTAAATGATTATTACGAAAGTTTAAAAAGTGATAAAAACTACGTTGAACCACAGGGTCGATACCATAAGGATTTTTTTATTGATACAAAGGGTGTTCTACGTCTTAAGTCTGCCCCAAAGGTTGACCTCTTTAACAAGATCACTAAAAAACCACTGGCCTTGTCAACTCTAGCCAGCCGCAATGGTGGTGCTGAATTTATCCGTGAACATCTAAACATGCGTGATTACGGTGGTGCAATACCTAAGACCGTTAAAGAAGATCTGCAAGCTACCAGATCCCACCTCACCACTATAGATGAAATGACGCCAGAGCGTGCTACAGAAGCCTCGGACAGCATAGAAAAACTGTTGAGCACCTACTGGGACAAACCGTTACCGGGGTTTGACTTTCCGGTAAGGGAACTGCGTGGCTTAGACGAAGCCGTGAAACGCGTGCGTGGAGAACTCGTGAACAACATGGGGAAACTGAACGAAATCGACGAGCACATCGCTAGGGAAAAAACCAAACTCACCGAAACTGACGACGATGATATGAAGCGTCGCATCAATGAACGAATACGTGATTTAGAAGACGAGAAACGTACACGATTGGAAGCCGCTTCCTCGAATCGTGAACATCTTCGATCCCAGATCAGTCGTATTCGGGAAACAATCGATAGAATACTGAATGAAGATACAACTTTAGCCAACAGGATTCGGATATTGTTCCGGGAGCAAGGGATCACCATCGCCAGCATTCTAACTGCATTGGGTTTCATCATATCAACCCTGGTGGTGTCACTGGTGGGGGGTGCCCCTGTTGGGTCTACAGGAGGCGGCGGAACTCCAAGTGGTGGTGGTGTTAAAGACTGGATCAAAAAACTCGGGGAAGGCCTAGCTAAACTGGCTGGTAAAGCCGCCGAAGCCCTTCCCGGCATCCTGGGTAGCATCGTCTCGTGGTTGTTGAGCGCTCTGTCTAAAACTGCCATGTGGCTCAGTCAAAACCTGTGGGCAGCCATCGTCGCCGTGGCGGGTCTGGTGTACGTAGCGGCTAAGAAATCTTTAACCAAATAAGTCCCAAAGTTACCCCACCAACCACTAGGGCTGTTTTATTATCAATATGCTGCTGATAGGTGGTGGAAACCCCCGGGGGTACCTCCACATGAATTTTAGGCTCCGGAGGTGGCGCCACTATACCCTTTTCACGTGGTGGGATGTGTGGGATATAGGCGGTGTTAATATCGGGGTTGATACCCAACTTTTGGTCCGCCGTGGCTATGACTATTTTGTTGTTATAACCCACCACTTTTTTTATTCTCAGTTGCATATCACTCGGGGCCATGTACAACCCCACACCGAACACGTAATTGACTTTCGATCTGGCGTATTCTAACACGTTTTGGTAACGGTCGATGGCCCGCGGGAGATCAACTGGAGAATTGATAGCATCCTCAACGTTGGAAACGAATTGTGTCTGAGCGTCGTAAGCAGTTCCCTTACCGAGGATGTTAGAACGCGTCATCGACTGCGCACCCAACACCGCCCACACGTACGTTCGAATCGAGTCGTTCAAGCGTATTGTACCAGCACGAGTGAATCCTTTCGATGTTTTTGAGATCATTTTAGTCCAGGCTGTTGCTGCATCAGGACTGGTTTGCTTTATACAGCTGACATGGATCTGTTCATTCGTTGTGGGGCCTGTAAATGTATGACGGTGTGGGTTGTATGAACCATCTTTAGAACCGGCATAATATTTTCCGGACCTGTAGAAGTACACGAGAACTATACCGAGACCATGGTTCACACCAGGAAGGCGAAAGTCTTTATTCGTTGGAATCTCAAACTCCCCACAAATACGTTCATAAGCGCGTCTATCATAGGGGTTATTCGTCATACTCCACGCTTTATCTTGGGGAAGAGGAGCACTTATTTCCTTCAATATTCGTCTCGTTTGATAATAAATATGAAACAAAACAACCGCCTTACTCAGTTCGTCTATACCATAGTCTGGTGTCACACCCGACCCTGTCGTCGCACACCACACAGCAAAGTTGAGTTGGTTCTGCCAAAACTGCATTGGGTTTTGATTCCAGTTTACCACCGCCTGCGCGTTATTAACGGACACGACATACTTTTCAAAGATATCAATAAAGGTTGTTTTAAACCCCGTACCATCTGCATTCACCACGATTTTCAAGTGTGCTAAATCCATATTATATTATATAATTCATATATTATAATATGTACATAACACTTCCAGGAATAACGAGCGGTGAGGCCGTTCAGCTGACGCACGTGATCGATAACACGTCAGGTCAACTCGAAGTCGCACTCTGCGATATCACCTACCTACCGCAATGGACTAACATTAATATCAGCAACAATAAGCTGTTCGTCAGTGGAACTCGCAGTCAGATAACTGACGGTTACTACAGCGTGTGCTCTCTAAACGACGAGGTCTTCAAACCCCTGGGAGCCGAACTCAAGATGAACGACTCAAACGGTACAGTGGTGTTAATCAACAACGGAAGAACCTCCTTGAGGCTAGGCCGACCATTAGCGAGGATACTCGGTATGTCTCCTGACGAGATAAAACCAACAACAACCGTCACAGGCACGAAGTTACCCGACCTAGTACCGTACCGAGAGCTGTACATTCATCTAGGTCAGGTGAGCACAACGTATAACATTCAAGGAGGCCACCCTTCCACTATACTGAGAGCAGTGCCGGTGAAAACTGAGAAATTCAACGACGGTAGAACCGAGTCATTTTCACCACGGCAGTATAAGAGATTAACCCAGGGCAACATACCTGAGCTGACAATATCGGTGTTAGATATAAATCATAATCCTGTAAATATAGGATACCTCAGCTTAACGCTTCACGTAAAATGACCAGCGCACAAGGACCCGGAGTGAAAAAATGCGTCAATATCGGGATCTCCGACCTCGGAGACACACGCGGTTTCGACGCTCCCGGAGTAGATGGTAAATCGTATGCATTGCAACTGAAAAACAACATTTACAAACGCGTTGAAATCCCCTCCGGTGGAGCCCTAAGTGATATGATAGATACCACAGGGGTAACAGCCAACACTAAGTACACCCTCGTCAACACCGGTGATGACAACTGGAGAATATACCCATCATTCGGAGGTAAACTGTTCGACTTAGACGATGTTGAGAGCACTACCGTCGTCAAAAACAAACCATATATGCTCGTCTTCACCGAAGATGACAAGTGGGTGTTGTTACCCGATAACAAATGGTTTCTCAATATTAGACTCGTCTCCCCTTACGTGTTCACGGATAACAAAGACAACCACCTAAACAAAGTCGTGAACAATGGAACCCTGCTCGTGGCTTACGTCCCAACTCAGAGACGTAGCATAGTCGTCAGCCCAGTCAACACTATAGCAGCCCACATGCTATCGAGTAAACCGGCCATGCAAAACGTGAAATTGCAGTTGGTGTCTGAATTCGAAGGCGTGGTCAAGATACTAGAGGATCTACCGGCAAACTCAACATTGTTCATCAAAGTCTACCTAGGGGAATCATCGGGGAATGATGTCGAGATCGTGAAGGGGATCAAACTCGGGTGGGTGAAACGACACCAGTTTCAAGTTTGCAACGTTTACGTGCGGGTGGGTGTCGACTCCAAGACCAGTCTGCAGGGGGTCAACGTGATCGTAGAAAACAAGATATCACTAATCAATATCTTCCTGCCTGACAACATACACTTCATGGGTATAAAGTTAACCCCTGAATTATTATCAGAAAACCAGTTGGAAATTATATCATAATAGTATAATAATGACTAATCATCATCCCAACACTACACTTAACGACCTGGGAGATACGGAGGGATTCGATCAGCCTGGTGAGGAAGATGAATTCTACATCCTACACTTCAAAGACAACGTGTACAGACGGGTGCCGTTACCAGATTTTAAAAAACCTAAATGGCTGATCAACTTAACACCCACCTCACCTTATATCACAATAGACGAAAATAATGGGGGTATCTCTAAGATTAGGAACAACGGTATCTGGCCCGGGGATTTCATTCCGGAGAGGTGGTTAGCACCCAGCCGATCTTTTGGTTACGAAAAAAAGGGGTTAAGTGCTCGTTCAGACAATAAATTAAAATTTAGCAGTGATCTTGATAAAATATCTTCCCCTTCCACCCTCATTATAGAAGTCTTCTTTACGTCTCCCTTTAGAACCCCCCCAATATCACAACAAATTTTACCCGGGTTGTTAATACACTGGGATAAAGAACACATACACCGATATTGCCGTATTGTTATACAATGGGGTACCACGGGTCTTATAAACCGCTTAATAAACCTCAATGGGGTTTCTATTACAACAGGAAATTTTATTGTCCTCTCACCTATTACCCTGGCTAGTAATCTAGAACTTGTAGACTTCAAATTCATTGATAGACTTTTAATTGAAGCCCAATTAAAAAATCTTTCAAAATATATATTATAGGATGGGTCTGTACCCAGTCGTAGAGGAAGTAGCGAAGACGTTGGAAACCGTAGATGGGTTCCGCTTGAGGCAGTTATGTGATGTAAAACGTCAACTAGAACAAGACCGTGACACGCGGAAAGCACTATGTAAAAAATATAATAGAGCTTTCAATATCGTGGATGGGGCTGACACTACTCTTATGGCAACCAGCATGGGACTAGGGGCGGCAGGCGTTGGGTTGTTAACCACCATCGTGGCTGCACCTATAGTGCTAGGTATTGAAATAACGGCTGGGGTGGCAGGGTTGGTAGGGTTGGCGTTTAAGTTAGTATCACGCAGGCTTAATCGTAAGGCATTGAAACACGACGAGATCAGGGTTCTGGCCGAAGCAAAACTCAACACAGTGAGTGAGCGAATTTCCACGGCACTCTCTGACAGTAAGATCTCAGAAGAGGAGTTTAGTTCAATCCTCTCTGAACTCAAAAAATATAACGGAATGAAACAAGATATTCGATCCAAGTCTCGTAAGTCTGCTATCAGCGAGGACGAGAAAAAAAAGTACATAGCACAGGGAATACAAAAAGCCCAGCAAGCCTTTATTATGAACACCAAAGAGATCGTAGGTTCACATTAAACTGTTTCCTCGATATAAATATAACATAGCCGTAAGCGAGCCACCGATCCTATATGGTCAGTCAAAACTTACAACATAGATAAAGTGGATATGTACTACTTGAGGGGTGGGCCGGGTAGGGGATTTGTAAGAGAAGAATTATTGATCGTACCGTACGGCACAGTGTTACCGCCTGCCAAGTCACGGTAAACGTGATGGCGTGGCTTTGTAGTAGGGGCAATAATAGCAAGAGCTAAGGGTCCCACCAAAGCCTCATTTAGTAAATGAGGCTTTTTAGAGGGGTTTTTGAAAAGTGTTTTCGGACTGTCATTCTCTATACTACTGAGGGGCAGCATGATTCTGTGGAAAATGATTCAGTGGCTAAAGATGCAGATATGGATGATGATTCTGAAAGTGTAGTAACTCAGGTAGAGGGAGAGTGTGAGGATAAAGGTGGTGATGGGGTAGGTACTTTCCCCCCTCCTTCTTCTTACGCAGCTGCTGCTTCCTTGCCCCCTATAGATTCTTTTGGCTCGCAGGATAGTGTGGACGAGGCATTGCTGGATCTTAATTCTCAAACATGGCAACCAGTTAAGTCTAAACAGCGCACCAGATCTAAATCAAAAGGGGGTTCTGGTGGGAAAAAGCAGCGGTTCTCGTCCATTCCTCCTGGGGTTGCGGATGCTGCAGCTGTTGACCGGTCTCCCTCTGGACCACGCCGAGTTGAGGCCAGTTCTGAACAGTATCAAAATGATCCACCTTAATTAAACTCTCAATTCGTTTGACTAGTTAACGACCTTTGCTATGTCCATCACACACGAGACTGAACAACGGATTCAACATTGACTGCCAGGTTCTCCCTTATTAGGGAGTGTGCATTAATTTGGTACTTTTGTAGTGCATTATTTGAGTCGTATGCCTTTAATGCAAGTGTTCCTTTGGGGTGGTATGTTTCTTGGGGGGTGCGGGTGTTGCATAATGGGAAACTTACTATTATTAGGCTTATTGGACATCGTTGTGGGAGGGTGTACCTAATTTGCATATTAAAAAAATCATTTTGTTTTAGAATATTCATTACATGTAATGAATCGGATTTCTTTTGTATTGTTCTATTGCAGGAGTGTTTGATTTTTGGTAAGTTATATATGAGTCAGTTAACAAAATTGTGGTATTTATCAATCTGTTTGAAAGGATTTTATTGTTATAGCCGCTTCATTTGTGTTTTCGTACTAAAGCATGATTTCTCGTTATGCGTGTGGCATGTATATCTCTGTATTATATGTTGTGTTATATTTTGTTGCAATTGTATGATACTAAGCATATACAATTCAATTTATTTGTATATTTACTTGTATATTTACTTGTTTAGCCTTGGGCACCCGTGGCGAGCCACCTCCTCGTGGTGGGTGCTGGGTAACGCCAAGAGCTCGCCAACACCCCCGTAGTGGACCCGGGGGCATATTTGGTCCACCAACCCGTTTGCCGTGGGTTGCGGCCCTGTGTCGGCGGAGGAGGGGATCCTGGTGGCTGAGGGCAATAGGGCCCTGCAATCGTGCTCCTGTTGCTCAATACGCCACTTTGGCCCTGACTTCGCCTAGACGGGTGGTTGAATGGGCCCGGTTCAACCAATCGGCTGGTCATGCCAAGCCCTGAGTATGTATATTCTAATGCATAAATTTCCGAAACTTTTTAAAGTTTCTCAAATGTCTTGGCTAAATCTTTATATATTTGAATTTCAAATGAGTCACTTCAATTTTGTGTTGTAATTTGCCTAGAGTCTTATGCCCAGAAGGCGGTGGCTCATGGGCCAATCTGGTAGAGTAATTACTTTGTGATTATTCTACTTGAGTATATCATCCGAGTATCCTTGGTGCTGCAAGCTGGAGATCCGCTTGCTTTAGCATTGTCCTTGTGATACTCCATGGCGGGTGGGGAGCTCGGATGATGAAACTATACACTACAACATGGACCTTGAAACCCCTTTAAAAAAGAAACGTCAACTCGATAATGATCAAAGTACAACGGAAAGTTGCAGGACACCCAAACAAACAGACTACTGGCCACGATTTCTGGTTATTGAATCTCCGGACAAACAACCAATCAAATTGAACCCGTTTATTGTTTCTAAAGCAGTTTATGGTATAGCTGGTGATGTCAAAAACATCAAAAGACTGAGATCTGGATCGTTGCTCATAGAGTGCAGCAAACGACAACAAGCAAACAACCTGCTTTCAACAGATAGTTTAGCTGGATCTCCTGTTAAAGTGTCTATCCACCGGACCCTCAATTCAAGTAAAGGTATTGTTAGGGATAGGGATCATCTTTTGGAGGACATGACAGACCTTGACATCATGTGCGAACTTCAAGACCAAGGTGTCACGTACGTGAAACGATTCACTCGACGTCAGAACTCAACAGTAATTCCAACGCATACGTATCTGTTCTCATTTGTATCTCCAACTGCACCAAAATCTATCAAAGCAGGGTATTGTAACCTGCAAGTAGAACAGTACATCCCAAACCCACTGAGATGCTTTAAATGTCAAAAATTTGGTCACGGGGTAAATTCCTGTTTAAATCCTATAACTTGCGGTCATTGCGGAGGGCAATCCCACGTGACAGAAGATTGTGAAAGCAACTACAAAAAATGCGTCAACTGTTCTGGGAAACAGTCGTCATCATCAAAAGAGTGCCCAGTGTGGAAGAGGGAAATGGAGGTGAATAAATTAAAGCACACTCAAAACATTAGCTATGCTGAAGCGAAGAAACTCGTTCCATCCTTTGATCAAAGTGCTTCTTATGCTTCAGTTACCAAACGACCAACTCCTACTACAGCCTCTGTTGAATGTCAGACAGAACTGACATGGACAAAATCAACCTCACCTGAACTGGTTCCAAATGAAGACCTTGTACAACGCGGAGAATTTGCTACACAGACTGACTCGTTACCAGTTACATTGATGGCATCTCAATCTCGGTCTGTGTCTTCTTTACCAAACGGCTCTACATGCCCTATGACTCAATCGGATAAAACAAACACTAACAGTGAAAATGCTTCTTCGAAACACAAAACAGGCTCGGGTTCGTCCAAAAAAGTAAATGAAGCTCTGGCTAAACAAACTGCCAAAGGAAATCAAAAGTTAAACAGAATCAATCAAAGTGAAAGGCTGGCTAAAGGTTCAACAGATGAGATTCAGCTTTATAATAAGTTTGGATCCCTTGAGGACATGGATGTGTCCAACCATGGCAATGGTAGGACACATAGTGAGTGAGTGAGTGAGTTTAGTTTTACGCCGCACTCAGCAATATTCCAGCTATATGGCGGCGATCTGTAAATAATCGAGTCTGGACCAGGCAATCCAGTGATCAACAACATGAGCATCGATCTGCGCAATTGGGAACCGATGACATGCGTCAACCAAGTCAGCAAGCCTGACCACCCGATCCCGTTAGTCGCCTCTTACGACAAGCTGAGTCGCCTTGGTAGGACACATAGCTTGTCACCGTCAAGGAAGGCGCGGGGTAGATCTCCTGTACATCCTCCTCGGAAGAAATAATGTCTTCGTCTATAATTCAGTGGAATTGCAGAGGACTCAGAAATAATTTTAATGACTTACAACTGTTAATCCAGGATCTTAATCCGTCAATATTCTGCATTCAAGAAACGTATCTAAAGCAGACGGATAATTTGGATCTACATCATTTTAATGCATACCATTATTTTTCTCCCCCAGGCGACAGGGCCACTGGTGGATCATCTATCCTGGTGAGGAATAATGTTATTCATAGTCAAGTCACGCACAAAACAAATCTCCAAGCCGTGGCAGTGCGACTTACATTACAAGTTGCATTTACCCTTTGTTCGTTGTATCTTCCACCATCTTCTTCTGTTCAGTTACGTGATTTGCAAGCTCTTTATGATCAACTACCTAAACCCTGTTTGATCATGGGGCACCCGTGGCGAGCCACCTCCTCGTGGTGGGTGCTGGGTAACGCTAAGAGCTCGCCAACACCCCAGTGGTGGACCCGGGGGGATATTTGGTCCACCAACCCGTTTGCCGTGGGTTGCGGCCCTGTGTCGGCGGAGGAGGGGATCCTGGTGGTTGAGGGCAATAGGGACCTGTAACCGTGTTCCTGTTGCTCAATACACCACTTTGGCCCTGACTTTGCCTAGACGGGTGGTTGAATGGGCCCGGTTCAACCAATCGGCTGGTCATGTCGAGCCCTGTGCATTACTTGTAATTGCACAAAAAACTTATATTCTGAATGAACTGTATTGTTACTTTTAGGCTTCGACTCTTTTTATTTGTCCAACTTTACTTGAGTAGAAATATGTCACATATAAATTTGCCTAGAGTCTAATGTGCCCAGAAGGCGATGGCTCATTGGCCAATCTGGTAGGATTTATCTTTTTGGGATATTTTCCTGCTTGAGTATACCCTCCTAGTATCCTTGGTGCCGTGTGCTGGAGACCCGCATACAGTAGGCATTATCCTCGTTGACACTCCGTGGTGGGTGGGGAGCTAGGAGGGTGAATCATATTCAATACCACCATGGCACCCCCTCTGAAAAAACGTTCGTATGAATCTGATGATTCAGTATCTTCTGAGGATGAAATTCAAGAAGTTCTCCCAAATCCTGATCATTGGTCACGCTTTTTGGTCATGTCAGCTCCAAATGATGGTCCACTGAAATTGAATCCTTTTGCCATTTCTAAAGGTATAGAAGGTTTAGCTGGCGATGTCAAAGAAATCAAGAAGCTACGTTCTGGATCTCTTCTGATCGAGTGTAAAAAGAAAAGCCAGTCACAAATACTTCTTTCAACCAAATCACTGGCTAATGTTCCTGTGGAGGTGTCCCCTCACAGAACACTCAATAGTTGTAAATGCATTGTCCGTGATGTGGGACGTTGCCTTTCAGATATGGATGAGAGTGACATCATTTCAGAATTACGCTCATAAGGTGTAACTGCTGTTAAGCGGTTCACTTACAAAAGAGAAAATGACATCATAAAGACCAATACGTATTTATTTACATTTGGTCTTCCAACACGTCCGGAATCATTGAAGGCTGGTTATTGTCACTTAAGGGTTAATACTTACATCCCAAATCCCCTGAGGTGCTACAGATGTCAGAAATATGGCCATGGTTCTAAATCATGCCGTAGTGCGGCTGCTTGTCATCGATGTGGAGGCACCTGTGAAGATGGCAAACTCTGTGATAAACCTCCAGCGTGTGTAAACTGCTCTGGAAATCATCCTTCGTCGTCCAGAACATGCCCTACATGGGAACTCCAGTCAAAAATTTCGAAAATAAAACATGAACGAAATGTCTCTTTCCTAGAAGCAAGGAAACTTGTACTAGCTCTTGAAAAACCAGGCCCAACTTATGCAGCTGCTGCTTCAGTCTCAATTCCAACTTCTAGATCGGTTTCATATCAGTCCGTATGTTGTCAAACTGATTATACATGGATGGAATCCTCTGCTCCGATCCTCACTACATCTCCTCGACAGTCATCTAGTTCTTCATCTCAAACGGATGATCCATCTACAATTGTCTCACACTCGCCGATGACTTCAACAGTGAACCTGCAGTTGGTACCGAAACCATCGTCTGATTTGAAAACGGCAACCAAAAAATCTGACCATTCTAATCGTTCTGATCGTATTCCAAAGGGTCAGCGTGACCCTGTACGGATACAGAATCGTTTTCAAACCTTAGAGGGCATGGACGTATCTCCTCTCCCTCATCGGCGCACCACCAGTAAGTCGCCTAGAAAAGGGAAACACAGATCCCCTGTACAACCACCTTTAACATGAGCGTTTCTAGTTCAATTATTCAATGGAATTGCAGAGGTCTTGGGACCAATCTCAATGATTTGCATTTATTGATACAAGATTATAAACCATCAGCAATATGTCTGCAGGAGACTTACCTTAAAGAAACTGATAACTTTGATTTACGTCAGTACAGTACCTACAATTCCTTCTCCCCACCAGGGACTAAAGCTACTGGTGGATCTTCAATTTTAGTTCGACAGGGTGTGATTCATAGTCCTGTTTTACTTCATACCAATCATCAGGCTGTTGCAGTTAGAATAACGCTGCACGTTGTTTTTACTTTGTGCTCTCTTTACATTCCCCCAACATCGTTGCTTCAATTAACTGATCTTCAAGCACTTTACGACCAACTTCCAAAGCCCTGCATCATTATGGGTGATCTCAATGGTCATAACCCACTATGGGGTAGTGTGCATACAAGCAATAAAGGAAGGTTACTTGAAGAGTTCATTTCAAATAATGATTTATGCATCTATAACGATGGCTCTCACACTTATCTACATCCTGGGAATGGTACTTATTCTAGTCTTGATTTATCTGTCACTGACTCAATCCTCCTGAATGAATTTGAATGGTCCGTCCATGACGACCTTTGTGGAAGTGATCACTTTCCTACAGTTCTAACAGCTGTAACCCCTTCTGATGTTCCTCCGTCATCCAGATGGAATTTTAAGAAGGCTAACTGGTATTTATATGAAACTCTCTGTGCTGACAAACTTAAACCTGAACTTTTCACTGATGTTGCTGACACTATAAAGTGTTTTACTGATGAGGTGAACAACATAGCCAATGAGTGTATCCCTAAGTCCTCCGCAACTCCACATATTAGAAACCCGTGGTTCAACGATGATAGCAAACAGGCTCGGAAGGCACGGGAAAAAGCTGAACATTATTTCCGCCGCCATCCTATGGTCCACAATTTGAACAAATATAAAATTCTTAATGCTAAAGCTCGGCGTACTTTTAAGCAAAGTAAACGCCATTCTTGGCGAACGTATGTATCAAAGATCAATGCACGTACGCCGATATCAAAAGTATGGAACATGATTCAGAAAATCAAGGGTAAGGGCACTAAATCCAGCATTCAACACCTTCAAGATGGTGATCAGCTATTGACAAACAAATCCGATATCGCAAATAAACTAGGTGAAACCCTCGCCAAACACTCCTCTTCTTTAAATTATGTGCCTGAATTTCAGAAATATAAAAGTCAGCAAGAAAAGAAACCTATAAATTTCAGTTCAAATAATGGTGAAGATTATAATGAAATATTCTCTATTCATGAGCTTCATACTGCTCTTGAACAAGCTCATGATACTGCTACAGGAGCTGATCATATACATTATCAACTCCTGAAACACTTACCAGAATCTTGCTTAGAAACCCTTTTAAATATATTTGATGACATTTGAACTTCGGGAAAATTTCCGTCTTCGTGGCGAGATGCTAAACCTGGACGTGATCATACTGATCCTTCAAATTATCGACCAATTTCTCTCACAAGCTGTGTTTGCAAAACCATGGAACGAATGATAAACAATAGACTAGTTTGGTACTTAGAGACCAATAACCTCATAACAGATATTCAGTGTGGTTTTCGTAAAAACAGAAGTACCATTGATCACTTAGTGCGTTTAGAATCATTTGTCAAAAACGCTATAATTAATAAACAACATGCAGTCTCTATATTTTTTTATTTAGAAAAAGCCTATGACACTACATGGAAATATGGCATTTTGAAAGATTTGCATGACTTTGGACTGCGAGGCCGACTGCCTCAATTTATTTCCAACTTTTTAAATGACAGACAATTTCAAGTCCGAGTGGGCTCTACCCTGTCTGATCATTATAATCAGGATCAGGGTGTTCCACAAGGCAGTATTTTATCTGTCACTTTATTTAGCATTAAAATCAACAGTTTATCTAAGGTTTTAAATGATTCGATTGATGGATCACTTTTTGTTGATGATTTTAATATTTCTTGTCGCGGTAAAAATATGCGTACTATTGAAAGACAACTGCAGTTGTGTTTAAACAAAATTAACAAGTGGTGTCTTGAAAACGGTTTTAATTTTCTAAATCGAAAACTAATTGTATACATTTTTGTAGAAGATATAAACTGCATAAGGACCCTGAACTATTTCTCAATGGCACTCCCATCAAAGTGGTAAAAGAAGCTAAGTTCTTAGGTATAGTTTTAGACTCGCATTTAACCTTTTTACCGCATATTAAGTCCCTTAAAACTAAATGCCTGAAGGCCCTTGACTTGTTGAAAGTCATTTCTAATTGTAAGTGGGGAGGGGATCAAGCTACCCTCCTGCAACTTTATCGATCATTGATACGTTCAAAACTTGATTACGGCTGCATCGTCTATGGCGGAGCCTGCAAAAGCAACCTAAAACTTTTAGATTCTGTTCACAATCAAGGTCTAAGACTTTGTCTTGGCTCATTTCGAACTTCACCCGTCGACAGCCTGTACATTGAGGCTGATGAACCATCTCTTAAACAACGCCGTATAAAATTATCTTTACAGTATATAACCAAATTATATTCCAACGAGTCAAACCCTGCATTTAACTGTGTCTTTAAGCCTCAGTATGAGGATTTGTATAACAAGAA
This sequence comes from Haliotis asinina, assembly GCF_037392515.1. Taxonomy (NCBI): domain Eukaryota; kingdom Metazoa; phylum Mollusca; class Gastropoda; order Lepetellida; family Haliotidae; genus Haliotis; species Haliotis asinina. Next base: position 11,229,607 of record NC_090281.1, on the reverse strand, counting down.
GTCTTCCCTTGTTCCGCCTCTTGGACTAAGAGTGAAACCTTTCCTTTCTGCCGCTGGCATAGCGTTAGACAACATAGCTCCCTCCCGTCTGATTTCCTCTCCTCCTTGGCAGTTGGTTAGGCCACAAGTAGACCTTACACTGACTACATTTAAAAAATCAGAAACTAATGAATTACAATATAAACAAGAATATAATCAACTAAAAAATAAATATTGCAATTACAAATCCTTATTTACAGACGGATCCAAGGACGGTGGCGCAGTGGCTTGTGCTACTGTCATTGGATCTAAAACAATATCTTCTAGATTACCCGACAGCAGTTCAATTTTCACGGCTGAAGCAAACGCCATATTGACGGCTCTTAAATATATTCAAAGACACCCTAAACATCAACAATATATAATCTATTCAGACTCTCTTTCTTGCCTTCAGGCTATTAAAAACGTATCATGTAAACATCCACTTTTAATAGAAATTATTGAATTATATAATGATCTTGCTACTGGCCAGTACGACATCGTCTTTTGTTGGTTACCCAGCCACGTTGGTATTACTAGGAACACAATGGCCGATCGTGCTGCGAAGGTAGCACTCAACAAATCTGTGACACCACTTCTTATCCCCTACTCTGATTATAAAGCTGTTATCAGATCTTATATCCGGGATATCATGCAGAAGAGGTGGGACACTCAAGTAGGTATCAATAAATTACATGCGGTAAAACCCTGTGTTGGTTACACCTACTTGGGTTGTCAGTCCAGATTTGAGGAGGTCATCATCCGACGATGCCGTATTGGCCACACCAGGTATACACATCAATACCTATTGAAAGGTGAAGAGCCTCCGTTTTGTATCCCTTGTGATGAACGAATCACAGTCAAGCATCTCTTGCTTGACTGTGTTGAGTATTCCATCACAAGGGATAAATATTTTACATCACGAACTTTGCAGGATCTTTTTATTAATCATAGTTCTCATTTAATTATTGCTTTTTTCAAAGAGTTAGATTTGTTGTCTGAGCTGTAAATAGATAAATATTTTACGACTGGAAGTTTCAATTAGTAACTGACATTGTTAGTGGCAGTATCCTCAAGGGGGGTTAAAGTACAGTAAAATTATTGTCCTCCCGAGAGGGTACGTAAGCCCCATAACATTCGAAGTAAATTAAAGCTCTCCACTGTTTTACTCGTAGCATACGTGTAGTTTTAATATATGGCTAGATATGACGAAATTGCTAACGGCTGAAGGGATGATGTAAATCCAGCTAGGGTCCATGCAGGTAGCAAAAGTACTGTAAGTCCCCATGGTCCCTAGTATGGTGATCTACCTTCAGTTGTTGGCAATCTATAGCCCGTTTTTATATTGTAGTGTTCTCAGTAATTAAACTGTTTTAGATATCATTACTAGATTTAAATGAATGTCTGTGATATACTAGTGATTTTGCTGTTCTTTGTCAACAGATTTTAGATTGTTTCAAGTATTATTGATATATATCATGTTTTTTGTATTGTTCTCGTCACAATATGGCTGAGATACTGCCGATGTGACGATAAATATTAACTCACTCACTCACTGTTTGATCATGGGTGATTTAAATGGCCACAACCCACTCTGGGGTGGTACTAATACAAACACCAAAGGTAAATTACTGGAGAATTTCATCTCAAATAATGATCTTTGCATTTATAATGACGGTTCAAAGACATATTTACATCCTGGCACGGGAACATATTCAGCTCTCGATTTATCAATGACTGATTCCACCCTATTTAGTGAATTTGAGTGGTCAGTCCATGATGACCTCTGTGGAAGTGACCACTTCCCAACAATATTAAAACCTGTCAACCCATCTGATGTTCCACCATCATTACTATGGAATTTTAGAAAGGCCAACTGGGCTTTATATGAAACCCTGTGTGCTGACAAACTTAGACCTGACTGTTTTCTTAATGTTCCCGATGCTATAAAAGATTTTTCTGACATACTAAACACCATTGCTGATGAGTGTATCCCAAAGTCCTCTGCAATTTCACACATAAGGAAACCATGGTTTAACTCTGATTGCAAACAAGCTAGGAAGGCACGGAAAAAGGCCGAACATTATTTCCGTCATCACCCTATGGTTCATAATTTGAACAAATTCAAAATCCAAAATGCTAAAGCTCGCCGTACTTTCAAGCAAAGTAAACGTAAATCTTGGCAAAACTATGTATCTAATATCAATTCCCGCACGCCTATATCTAAGGTATGGAATATGATCCAGAAAATCAAAGGTAAGGGCTCTAGATCTAGTGTTCACCATCTCAAAGATGGAAACCAGTTATTAACTAATAAAGCAGATATAGCCAATAAACTTGGAGAAACACTGGCGCAACATTCTTCTTCCTCGAATTATGTACCTCAATTCCAAAAGTATCAAAAACAGCAAGAAAAGAAAGCTATTAATTTTACTTCAGATAACGGGGAAGATTACAACGAGGTATTTTCGATTCATGAGCTCCATACAGCTCTTGACCAGGCCCATCATACTGCTACAGGAGCTGATAACATCCATTATCAACTTCTGAAACATTTACCGGAATCATGTTTAGAGACCTTTTTACATATATTTGATGATATCTGGACATCTGGAAAGTTTCCTTCTTCATGGCATGATGCTATAGTTATCCCTATCCCTAAACCTGGACGTGATCATACGGACCCTTCGAACTATCGGCCCATATCGCTAACGAGCTGTGTTTGCAAGACCATGGAACGCATGATAAATAATCGACTTGTTTGGTACTTGGAAACAAATAACCTCATTACAGATATACAATGTGGTTTCCGTAAAAACAGAAGTACAGTCGATCACTTAGTGCGTTTGGAATCATTTGTTAAAAACGCACTGATCAATAAACAACACGCTGTATCTGTCTTTTTTGATCTTGAGAAGGCATATGATACAACATGGAAATATGGCATTCTGAGAGATTTACATGACTTCGGCTTGCCTGAGTTCATTGCCAACTTTTTAAAATAACAGACAATTCCAGGTCCGTGTGGGTTCTACCCTGTCTGATCATTACAATCAGGATCAGGGTGTTCCACAAGGCAGTATTTTGTCTGTCACTCTTTTTAGCATCAAGATCAACAGTTTATCAAAAGTTTTAAACGATTCAATTGATGGATCGTTATTTGTGGATGATTTTAATATTTCTTGTCGTGGCAAAAATATGCATACCATTGAACGGCAATTGCAGTTGTGTTTAAACAAGATTAATAAATGGTGTCTTGAAAACGGCTTTAAATTTTCTAAATCGAAAACTAACTGCATACATTTTTGTCGTAATTACAAACCACATAAAGACCCTGAACTGTCTCTAGATGGCACGCCGATTAAAGTTGTGAAGGAAGCCAAGTTCTTGGGTCTAATCTTTGATTCACACTTAACGTTTTTACCGCATATTAAATCACTTAAAACTAAATGCCTGAAGGCGCTTGACCTATTGAAAGTGGTGTCAAATTCGAAATGGGGAGGGGATCAAGCTACCCTTCTCCATCTATATCGATCACTTGTATGGTCAAAACGTGATTATGGCTCCATCGTATATGGTGGAGCCTGCAGAAGCAATCTTAAACTTCTTGATTCTGTCCATCACCAAGGTCTAAGACTCTGTCTTGGGTCCTTCAGAACTTCACCAATTGACAGTCTTTACGTTGAGGCCGATGAACCATCTCTTGCACAACGCCGTATCAAATTATCTTTACAATATGTCACAAAACTATACTCTAACGAATCTAACCCTGCATATAACTGTGTCTTCAATCATCTTTATGAGGATTTATATAGCAAAAAGTCTTCTCTTGTTCCACCTCTTGGGCTCAGAATAAAGCCGTTTATTGCTGCTGCTGGTATTACGCTGGACAATATAGCTCCTTTCCGTCTTCTTTCCTCTCCCCCTTGGCAGTTGGTTAGGCCACAAGTTGACCTAACATTAACGATATTTAAAAAATCAGAAACGAATGAATTACAGTATAAACAAGAATATAATCAATTGAAACATACATATAACAATTACAAATCCTTATTTACAGATGGGTCCAAGGACGGTGGTGCAGTTGCTTGTGCCACTGTCACTGGATCCAGAACAATATCTTCTAGATTACCAGACAATAGTTCTATTTTTACAGCAGAAGCTAACGCTATTTTATCAGCTCTTAAATATATTCAAAGACACCCTAAACGTAAACAGTATATAATATATTCCGACTCTCTTTCTTGCCTTCAAGCTATTAAAAATATATCCTGTAAACATCCACTTTTAATAGAAATTATGGAACTGTATAATAATCTTGCTACTGGCCAATGCGACATCGTCTTTTGTTGGTTACCCAGTCACGTAGGTATTTCTGGGAATGTGATGGCCGATCTTGCTGCCAAGGCAGCACTCACCAAATCTGTGACACCACTTCTTCTTCCATATTCAGATTACAAAGCTTGCATTAGAACGTATATCCGCGATCTGATGCAGAAGAGGTGGGACACTCAAGTAGGTATAAATAAATTACATGAAATAAAACCTTATATCGGTTATACTTACTTGGGTTGTCAGTCCAGATTTGAGGAGGTCATTATGCGACGATGTCGCATTGGCCATACGAGGTATACTCACGAGTATCTATTAAAAGGTGAAGATCCTCCGTTTTGTATCCCTTGTGATGAGAGAATCACAGTCAAGCATGTCCTGCTTGACTGTGTTGAATACTCCATCACAAGGGATAAATATTTTAATTCACGAACTTTGAAGGATCTTTTTAATTCTGTTAGCTCTCATTTAATTATTGCATTTTTAAAAGACTTAGATTTGCTAAATGAATTGTAAATAGAAAAATATTTTATGCTTGGAAGTTTGAATTAGTAACTTAGAGTGTTAGTGGCTGTATCCTCGAGGGGGGTTAAAGCACTGTAAAATTATTGTCCTCCTGAGAGGGTACGTAAGTCCCAAAACATTTGAAGTCAAATTTGATCTTCCATTTTGTCTTAGCCGTAGAATATGTGTCATTTTAATTTGTGGCTAATCTTGCATACAATCACCAGCAGCTGAGGGGATGATGTAAATCCAGCTAGGGACCATGCAGGTAGCAGAAATACTGTAAGTCCCCATGGCCCCTAGTATGGTGATCTACCTTAAGTTGTTGGTGATCTATATAGCCTGTTTTTATATTGTTTTGTCTGAATAGGAATATTAGTTTTAACTTTTCACGCTAGTTTTATTTCTTATTGTGATATTCTAGTTGTTTTACTGTCCTTCGTTGACAGGTTTTTTATGATATACATAGATTCCCTTTTAAGAATGCTCTCGTCACGATATGGCTGCAATACTGCCGATGTGAGGTTAAATGTTAACTCACTCACTCACTGTTTAGCCTTGCTGCGTGGTTTGCATGTTATATGTATTTTATGGGCGCTTTCATCATTTCATTAAAAGCATCATGTATAATTTTGTGTCTATAAACTGCAACGGACTTTTAGATAATCCTGTTAAAGTACATATTTTAGCAAATTCTTTTGATAATGATGGCATTGATTTTTTTGTTTCTTCAAGAGACCCATATTCATAACCTCCAAATTGGTAAGTCTTTTGAGTCTAAATTTAAGGGGAAGGCTTTTTGGAGCTTTGGGAATAATTTTAGTCGTGGTGTTGGCCTTATTGTTTCGCATAATGTTAAATTTACTGTGGAACACTTTTATTTTGGGGCGTGTATTGGTAGTCGATGTATTTATTGATGGTTTTAGTATTCGATTTAAAAATGTGTATGCACCAAATAATGAAAAAGATAGGGTTGAGTTTTTCAGAAATATTGCTAAACATCTAGTCACCAGTAAGGTTCTTATTTTAGGTGGGGATTTTAATTGTGTTGTTAATTTAAATTTGGATAAAATAGGGGGAAGATTAGCATCACAGGCAGGGTCCAATATAATTAAACAATGGGTCTCTGACTTTTCTATTTTTGATGTCTATTGCTCTAAATTTCCTGGTTCTGTGGCGGTTTCTTGGCGCAATACAGCCGGTGTCGGATCTCGTCTGGACCGTTTCTATATTTCCTCTACTCTTCGCTGTACACTTGAGTCTGTAGATATATCTCCTTGTAGTTTTTCTGACCATGATTATGTGTTGTTTAAGCTGAGGGATTTTGGTTCTGGCTATTTTAAATTTAACAATTCCTTACTAAATGAATGTTTTAAAGCCCTATTTACTGGATTCTGTTTTCATCATATTCCCCCATTAAATGCGATAAGTTTAGACTGGTGGGATGCTTTTAAAATTGAAATTCGGTCCTTTGTCAAATTATTTGCTCAAGTTTAATAATCACAACAAGCATCTCTCCGTAAGGATCTAATTTATCAGTTTAAAGAGTTATGCCAAGCTGAATCTCTACGTCCTGGACTTTATTTAGGTCAAATCAAGGCTGTCAAAAAAACCTAAATGATTTGGAAATATTGGAATTTAAAGGTCACTTAGTTCGGTCTAAGGCTAAGGATCTTGAGATTGGTGAAAGGCCTTCCAGTTATTTCTTACGCAAGGAAGTACAGAGAGGTAAAAAGAAAACTATTTCTTCAATTTTAGACTCATCTGGTAATAGAGTAGCTACCTCTCGTGAAATCATGGGCGTTTTTGTTCAAGTTTATAGCGAACTTTTTGGCTATGAGCCCATTGATGAGGAAATTTGCAATCAATTCCTTGCTGATTTACCGGCGCTTCATTCGGATGATTCGGCTTCGCTGGAAGGGGAGACAACTCGTGACGAAATTCTGAAGACCCTTAAGGCTATGGAGAATAATAAGTCTCCGGGTCCAGACGGGCTTACTAAGGAATTTTATGTATATAATTTTCATGTTCTTGGTGATGTACTTCTCCGTGTTATTCAGTTGTCTTTTCAGGAGTCTTCTTTGCCTGAATCATCTAAAACCTCTTATATTTCTCTTTTGTGTAAAGACATTAATAATGCTGATAATGTACCTAACTGGCGTCCCATCTCTTTATTAAATGTTGATGTCAAAATTATTTCGAAATTGTTGTGCACACGTTTAGGCAATCTTATAGGTAGTATCGTGCATGGCACCCGTGGCGAGCCACCTCCTCGTGGTGGGTGCTGGGTAACGCTAAGTGTTCGCCAACCCCCCGTGTGGATCCGGGGGCATATTTGGTCCACCAACCCGTTTGCCGTGGGTTGCGGCCCTGTGTCGGTGGAGGACGGGAGTCTGGGGGTTGAGGGCACTGGGGGCCCTTTGCTCAACACATCCCTTCGACCCTTACTTCACCTAGACGGGAGGTTGAATGGGCCCGGTTCAACCAATCGGCTGGTCATGCCAAGCCCTGTGCATAGATTATAAATTTATTTATCATTGCACAAGTATGATTTGGAACTGATTTTGATTGATTTTGGTCTTGGCTCTAATGTCTAAAACATGTTTGATGTTGAATTATGTTGCTTTGAACTTTGCCTAGAGTCTTATGCCAGAAGGCGATGGCTCATGGGCCAATCTGGTAGACTAATTATTTCTAATTCATCCGGGTATCCTTGGTGCTGCAAGCTGGAGGCCCGCTTGCTTTAGCATCGTCCTTGTGATACTCCGTGGTGGGTGGGGAGCTCGGATGATGAAATCTACATAACTAACCATGGCTTACGAAACCCCCACTAAGAAGAGCAAACGTCCTCTCGAAAATGATCCCGTTGACGACCTCAGACCGTCCAAACAAATTGATTATTGGCCACGTTTCCTTGTCATTGAGACCAAAGATAACACACCTTTGAAGCTGAACCCGTTTGCTGTGTCTAAAGGTATCCAAGGCATTGCTGGCGAAGTAAAGAACATTCGACGATTACGTTCTGGTGCGCTGTTGATTGAGTGTGCCAGAAAGCAACAATCAACCAACCTTTTGAATATTGACACTTTTGTTGGTACTCCGGTTACTGTCACGGCCCACAAAAACACTCAACACCAGTAAGGGAATAGTGCGAGATCGTGATCGATTGCTTGCAGACATGTCTGACCTAGATATCGTTTCCGAGATGAGAGATCAGGGTGTACTATATGTCAAACGTTTCTCAACCCGTAAAAACAACACAACCATAAAAACCAACACATATCTGTTTTCCTTCTCATCGCCTACTGCTCCAAAGTCACTTAAGGCAGGGTACTGTAATCTCAATGTTGATACATACATTCCGAATCCGCTGAGGTGCTTCAAGTGCCAAAAATTCGGCCATGGTGTAAATACGTGCACATTGTCTGTTGTGTGTGCTCATTGTAGTGAAAAAACACACACAACAGAAGATTGTGACAGCCATGTTAAAAAGTGCACAAACTGCGCAGGGGATCACCCATCTTTCTCTAAAGAATGTCCTGTGTGGAAACAACAAATGGCCATTAACATAATAAAGTTTACACAAAACATCAGTTTTGCAGATGCAAAGAAATTGGTCCAGAGCTCAGTACAAACGGAAAGCTATGCTTCCGTTGCCAGACCAAACCCAGACGCAACATCCACAATTATGAAATTATCTGCAAGCTGTCAGACAAACTTGACTTGGGTGAACACGGATTCCCCTCAACCTTTGTCACCTGCCATATCTACTCAAACTGCAGAATCACTTCCTGGTACATCTCAGATTCAATCAGCAATATCCCCTGATCATAACGTATCTTCTCAGTCATCAACAAGGTCTCAACCCAGTAAAACAAAAACTAAGAAGCCTGATTCTTTGAAAAAGCTAAGTGGCAGAGCCCCAAAAGGTTCAGAGAATAAAATCCAAATTTACAACAAATATGGATCACTCGAAGACATGGACGTGTCTGAAAACGTCCGCTCTAGGGCACACAGCCTGTCGCCGACCAAAAAGGTGCGGGGTAGATCCCCAATAAATACCCCCAAAAGATAGGTTATCAGAATAATATTATTCAGTGGAATTGCAGAGGACTAAGGACTAATTTTAATGAATTGCAGCTTTTAATCCAGGATTTTACACCGTCAGCAATGTGTCTACAGGAAACATATTTAAAACACACTGATACTCTCGACCTCCGTCATTTCAATGCATACCATTATTTTTCACCTCCAGGTGATAGGGCAAGTGGAGGATCATCAATCTTGGTACGGCAAAATGTTATACATAGTTCAATAGCGCTTAAAACAAATCTCCAAGCTGTAGCTGTGCGACTTACATTACAAGTTGCATTTACGCTTTGTTCATTGTATATTCCACCTTCATCCACTGTCCAGTTAACTGATCTACAAGCTCTTTACAATGAACTTCCTAAACCCTGTATAATCATGGGCGATTTCAATGGCCATAGCCCACTCTGGGGTGGTCCTACTACGAACACCAAAGGTATTTTCTTTCAAATAATGATCTCTGCATTTACAATGACGGATCACATACATATTTACATCCTGGCACAGGGACATATTCAGCTCTTGATTTATCAGTTACTGACTCTAATCTCTTAAATGAATTTGAATGGTCGGTTCACGATGACTTGTGTGGGAGCGACCATTTCCCTACAATACTAAAACCTGTGAGCCCCTCTGATGTACCTCCATCATCACGATGGAATTTTAAAACGGCCAACTGGGCTCTATATGAATCTCTCTGTACTGGCAAACTTAATCCCGAACGTTTTATTACTGCTCCTGATGCTATTAAATGTTTTTCAGATGTACTCATTGACATTGCTGATGAGTGTATCCCAAAGTCTTCTGCAGTTCCACATATTCGAAAACCATCGTTCAACGATGAATGCAAACAGGCTAGAAAGGCAAGAAAAAAAGCAGAACATTATTTCCGTCGCCACCCTATGGTGCATAATTTAAATAGATTTAAAATTTTAAATGCTAAAGCACGGCGTACCTTTAAACAGAATAAACGCCAATCTTGGCAAAATTATGTATCTAAAATTAATTCTCGGACACCAATGTCCAAGGTATGGAACATGGTCCAGAAAATTAAAGGTAAAGGTACTAAATCTACTGTCCATCATCTTAAACATGGAGATCAATTGCTTACTGATAAATCAGATATTGCTAATAAACTAGGTGAAACCCTTGCTAAACACTCTTCCTCTTCCAATTATGTACCAAAATTCCAGCAATATCAAAAACAAGAAGAAAAGAAAACTATTAATTTCAATTCTGATAATGGGGAAGATTATAATGAAACTTTTTCTATTCATGAACTCCATACTGCTCTTGATCAAGCTCATGACACTGCTACTGGAGCTGATAACATACATTATCAACTCCTGAAGCACTTACCAGAATCCTGCCTAGAAACTCTTCTCAATATTTTTGATGATATTTGGACATCGGGTAACTTTCCTCCGTCATGGCGTGACGCCATAGTAGTACCAATACCTAAACCTGGACGTGATCATACGGATCCATCCAATTATCGACCTATTTCACTAAATAACTGTGTTTGCAAGACCATGGAACGCATGATAAATAATCGACTTGTTTGGTACTTGGAAACAAATAACCTTATAACTGATATACAGTGTGGTTTCCGCAAAAACAGAAGTACTGTCGATCACTTAGTGCGTTTAGAATCATTTGTTAAAAACGCACTAATTAATAAACAACATGCTGTGTCTATCTTTTTTGATCTCGAAAAAGCATATGACACAACCTGGAAATATGGTATTTTACGAGACTTACATGACTTCGGCTTGCGAGGTCGTTTACCTCAATTTATAGCCAACTTTTTAAATGACAGACAGTTTCAAGTTCGAGTGGGTTCTACCCTGTCTGATCATTACAATCAGGATCAGGGTGTTCCACAAGGCAGTATTCTGTCTGTCACACTTTTTAGCATCAAGATAAATAGTTTATCAAAAGTTTTAAACGATTCAATTGATGGATCGTTATTTGTGGATGATTTTAATATTTCTTGTAGTGGTAAAAATATGCATACCATTTAACGGCAACTGCAGCTTTGTTTAAACAAAATAAATAAATGGTGTCTTGAAAACGGCTTTAAATTTTCTAAATCCAAAACTAATTGTATACATTTTTGCAGAAAATATAAGCCACATAAGGACCCTGAACTATCTCTAGATGGCACTCCCATCAAAGTTGTAAAGGAGGCCAAGTTCTTGGGCCTAATCTTTGACTCCCACTTAACATTTCTGCCTCATATTAAATCTCTTAAAACTAAATGCCTGAAGGCTCTTGACTTGTTGAAAGTTGTTTCCAACTCAAAGTGGGGAGGGGATCAGGCTACCCTCTTACACCTATATCGATCACTGGTCCGTTCGAAACTCGATTATGGCTCCATCGTATATGGTGGAGCCTGCAAAAGCAACCTTAAACTTCTTGATTCTGTCCACCATCAAGGTCTAAGACTTTGTCTTGGGTCTTTCAGAACGTCACCTATTGATAGTCTTTACGTTGAGGCCGATGAACCATCTCTTACTCAACGTCGTATAAAATTGTCTTTACAATACATTACTAAATTATATCCTAACGAATCTAACCCTGCCTATAACTGTGTGTACAATCCGCTTTATGAGGATTTGTATAACAAACAGTCGTCTCTTGTCCCCCCTCTTGGGCACAGAATTAAACCATTTATTTCTTCTGCTGGCATTGAGCTGGAAAGTATATCACCTTCCCGTCTTCTTTCTTCTCCTCCTTGGCAATTGGTTAGGCCACAAGTTGACCTAACCTTAACATCATTTAAAAAATCAGAAACAAATGACTTACAATATAAACAAGAATATCATCAATTAAAACATCAATATAGCAATTACAAACCCTTATTTACAGATGGATCCAAGGACGGTGGCGCAGTGGCTTGTGCCACTGTCATTGGATCCAGAACAATATCTTCTAGATTACCAGATAATAGTTCTATTTTTACAGCAGAAGCTAACGCCATATTAACAGCTCTTAAATATATTCAAAGACACCCGAAACGTAAACAGTATATAATCTATTCAGACTCGCTCTCTTGCCTTCAGGCTATTAAAAATCTTTCTTGTAAACATCCACTTTTAATTGAAATTATTGAACTGTATAATAATCTTGCTACTGGCCAATACGACATCGTCTTCTGTTGGATACCCAGCCATGTAGGCATTTCTGGTAACGCAATGGCCGATCTTGCTGCCAAGGCAGCACTCAACAAATCTGTGACACCACTTCTTATTCCCTACACTGATTATAAAGCTACCATTAGATCTTATATCCGTGATCTGATGCAGAAGAAGTGGGACACCCAAGTTGGTATAAATAAATTACATGAGATAAAACCTTACATTGGTTATAGCCACTTGGGTTGTCAGTCCAGATTTGAAGAGGTCATACTACGACGATGTCGTATTGGCCACACTAGATATACCCATGCATACCTGTTAAAAGGTGAGGATCCTCCGTTTTGTATCCCTTGTGATGAGAGAGTCACGGTCAAGCATATTCTGCTTGACTGTGTCGAATTCTCCATCACAAGGGATATGTATTTTACAGTTAAAACTATGAAGGATCTTTTTACCAGCGTTAGTTTTCATTTAATTATTGGTTTTTTAAAAGAAATTGATTTTTTGATTGAATTGTGAGCAATATGTTTCTGTAAAAAGATGTATTTTAATAATTGGTAGTTTGGATTCGTAACTAGAATTGTTAGTGGCTGTACCCTCAAAGGGGGTTGAAGTATTGTAAAATTATTGTCCTCCTGAGAGGGTACGTAAGTCCAAAAACATTCATAGTAAATTTAAATCTACCAGGCTTTTAATCGTACTATTCGTGTAGTTTTAATATGGCTCACATATTGTACACTCGCCAGCGGCTGAAGGGATGGTGTAAATCCAACTAGGGTCCATGCAGGTAGCAAAGGTGCTGTAAGGCCGCATGGTCCCTAGTATGGTGATCTACCTTCTGTTGCTGGCGATCTATAGCCTGTTGTTATATTGTATTGTCTGAATATTGATATTAGTTTTAACTTTCCAAGCTAGTTTTAATTCAAACTGTGATACTGTAGTTGTTTTACTGTCCTTTGTCGACAGGTTTTATAACACACATATATTCCTTTTCAGTGGTTTGTTCCCGTCACGATATGGCTGAAATATTGCCGATGTGACGTTAAATATTAACTCACTCACTCAGTATCGTGCATTTAGATCAAACTTGTGCTGTTCCTGGCCGATCTATTCAAGATAACTGCCATTTAATTCGCAATGTGTTGGATTATGTGGATCAAAAAGATCTACCTTGTGCCTTTATCAGTTTAGACCAAGAGAAGGTCTTTGACCGGGTCTCTCATCAGTTTTTGTTTGTATTGGACGCTTTTGGCTTTGGTCCAAATTTCAAAAACTGGGTCAAAATTTTATATCAGGATATATCTAGTGTGCTATAATTAAGCAACACATTTCAAAGCCATTTCCAGTAACGAGGTCTGTCCGGGAGGGATGTGGTTTGTCTCCATCCCTGTATGTCTTAGCACTAGAGCCTTTACTCTGTTATATTCGGAAAAAATAAAAAACTGTAGGAATTTCTTTGCCGGGTACTGATGATTCAGCAAAAACATCTGACTTTGCTGATGATGGGCTTGGTTTCTGCACAACTGACGCTTCAATTGGTCACCTTTTGGCAGCATATTCTTGTTATGGTAAAGCGTCAGGCTCCAAATTGAATCTTACAAAAACTCATGGCATTTTTGTTGGTAAATGGCGTTCAAGATCGGACCACCCTTTCGGTATTTCCTTGACTGAGCAGTCAAAAATAGTTGGAATTGTAACAGGCAAGAATGTCAATGCTGATGATCAGTTTCACCCTATACTATCTAAATTCCGTTTTGTTTTAAATTCAGCGAAGGGACGTTCAATCTCTATTTTTGGCAAATCTACTGTGTGCAATGTCATGGCTTTGTCTAAACTTTGGTATCGAGGGGCTGTAACAATATTTCCAAAACATTATGTCGACCTTTTTCAGAGGGAGACTTTTCGGTTTATTTGGCAGTCCACTGCTGAACCTATTCGGAGGTCTGTGTGCTATAAACCTATTATGGATGGGGGTTTGGGTGTAGTACACATCCAATCGAAATTATATTCTTTTTGTTTAAAGCACATTCAAAATCTTTTGCTTAATTCTTCAGCTAAGTGGACATTTTTTGCAAAATATTGGTTAGGAATGTCTCTACGTCACTATTGTCCTACTTTTGCTTCGCTATTATCTCCTCATTCTGAGACAATGCATCTGTTCTATCAGACTTGTTTATTGGCTATAAGACAGTTTGAAGCTGTCAATTCAAATTATCTGATAGATGTGTTTCGGTTTACAACAAAACAGTACTATGCTTGTTTATTACAAACTGTTGTTGAAAATAAAGTTGAAACGTTGTATCCACGTACTCCTTTTCGGCAGGTTTGGATTAATTTGCATAATTCCTTCGTGGATCCACTTTCTAAAACAGTCAGTTATCGTCTCATCTATGATTCTCTCCCCTTGGGGTATACTCTCTATACTCGGGGAATGTCTGTCACTCCTAACTGTCCACTCTGTCGTATAGCAATATAAACTTCTGATCATCTTTCCATCTATTGCTCGTGTGTTGAGGTTTTGTGGGATATCGTTTTCCAGTGGTTAGATCAATTGTCATTTGGTTTATTAAAACGATCTAACGAAGTCATTCGGTTTAATTTGGTTCCAAAAATTCCAAATTGTTATAAAAAATCATGGTGCATTTACCTTTTAACTTTGGCAAAGTATACAGTTTGGCTTGTTCGAAATTCAAATAAATTTGAGCACACAAAATTAAATGGAAACGATATTATGTTGCGTTTTCTGTGTTTCCTTAGGACACGTGTCAAGGTTGACTTTTGTCGCTTTCCACTATCTATCTTTTCCAAGTATTGTCTTTCTTCTTCTATATTTTGTAAAATCAATGCTGATCATTCTTTTGAATTAATTATTTAACTTTATACATTTAAAAGTATGTACTGGCACTTTCTTGTATAACTATGTATATGTTAATATATTGTTTGTGCATGTAGCCAGTTAGGCACTTAGTAGTTTCTTTTGAATATAACCAGTTATGTGCTGCATGATGCCAAAATGGCTATTTTGTTTTTTGCGCTTTCTCTGCCTGTGTATGTACATCCTTATATATATATATCGATGTTGTGCATGTTGTTTGTGCATTATGTGTGTAAATGATGTCTATGGCATGCGTGTGTCCATGATTATGTATATATGTGTGATTAATAATTTATTCAAATAATAATTATTGTTGGCTTGCATAATTGTTTATAGTTTTGTGTGTATATGTATATATTATGTATGCTTCATTTATATTCTGTTTATTCTTTTACGTTTGCTTCATTTACGTCCACTTCGTTCAGTTTTATCATTATTCGCTGTATAAAATGTGAATATGTATTGTGCATGCGGTCGGATTTGGCATTTTTCTTCTTTAGTTGTTTTATTGTTAGCGCTGCAGGGCAAATCTCTTTCTTTGTGATATATTTTTAGGCCGCCCTGCAGCGACCGCGCTGTCCGCGCCTGTAAATTTGTTTTATGTATTAAATTTTATCAAAAAGAAAAAAATAGAGAAGAGATTCGACCTGCCGTATTGGTGAGACTGTTCCATTTGACTCTTGTGTGATCCTGTATTGACTTCTTTCATTTCCAGATCTACGGGTGGGCATCGGTGGTTACTAGCACCGTGTGACCTTCGGGTCTCCACCTTCTTTCACCATGGCGTACCAGGGAGCCACAGTGGAGCCTCCTGTTCCCTTGCGATTTCTGGATAACAAGAGATCAGCATGTACGGTACGTGTCAAATCTGTTATTAGAAGCTTAGATCGGGAAACTATTTTTGACATTTTGATGGATGCGTCTAAAAATCTCATCAAACCTCGTGAAATTTTGTGTATTTGGAAGACAGAAACGTCTGGAGTATGGTACATCACCTTTAGGCAGGAAAATAGAGCCAAACTGTTGCTGACTGTTGGGTCCATAATGTATGGAGATGTACAAATTGATTTCTCACCTTATGAGAAGGAGGTCATTGACCGTGTACATTAGTTACATGGTGTTGTGTCTAATGCCTTCTTGGAAAACTATTTTTCAAAGTTTGGTGTTGTGACAACAGTGACCTTTGAAACAGTCCTTGTGGGTGGTGAGACAATCCAGACATTGGTGAGAATAGTGCAGCTGCTTTTGGAGCTGGACAGGAACAAGGCTGAGACTGTTCCTTATTTTGTAAGACTGGGAGATCGCATGTCTATTCTTATCACGGCTCTAAGTCGCTTGCCAGTTTGCCTAAAGTGCTATCACCTTGGCCACACTAGGATGAACTGTCCCAAAGGTTATAACAGACGTCAGGACCAGCCTGTGACTAATGACTCAGTGAATGAGACAGGTAACACAGAAAAGAATATTGTGTCTGACTCTGAGAAGGAAGACGAACAGGGAGATAACTCTTCGTCTGGGTGGTCCTGAGGAACAGAGAGAAATTGGGGACAGTGAGAAATCTGTAGTGGACAGTAAAACATCGGGTTCATATGCTGAGGCTGCAGCAATGGCGCCGTTAGACTTTGGCCAGTTTGACAATTTTCCATCTCAAGACAGCGTTGATTTAGCTTTGGCAAAATTAGATTCACAGTCAAAGGTTGCTGGTAAACAGCGCACTAGAACAAAGAAGGTTCAGGGGGGTGCTGCGGGGAAAGAACAACGTGTTTCGGCTTTACCCCAGGGTGTAGTAGAAGCAGCTGCTGCTGCCGTTCGTAGCTCTCCCTCGGGGCCTTCCCGATCAGGGATAGTTAATGTCTGAAAGAGAGGATCCTCCTTAATGTGTTTTTGCTTTACAATGCTTTCAGAAAACGAACTATGCTTTGTCCACCGACTATGAGATTGCCCAATGTACTATTTACTGATTGCGAGGTTCCTCCCATTATGGGAGTGTTATTGATTGTACAAATTTTGTACTGTGCGCCTTTAATTTGTGGCGTAACGTGGGGGTCTGGAGCGGTGTTTGTGTGCGTGTTGGAGGGGTCGGGCTGATGCATTCTGGGATAGTTTATGTTATGGAGGTCTTATGTTTTTGTTCTGTTTGGGTGAGCCTAATTTGCATATTAATTGTTAATTCTTGGTTCGATATTTGTATGGAGCTAATGAAATTAATTTTGTTCTTTAATTTTATATTACAGACTAGCTATATTTATGTTAATCTTAAATATATTCAAAGACGCCATAAACATAAACAATATATAATCTATTCCGACTCTCTTTCTTGCCTTCAGGCTGTTAAAAATCTTTCTTGTAAACATCCACTTTTAATAGAAATTATTGAATTATATAATGATCTTGCTACTGGCCAATACGACATCGTCTTCTGTTGGTTACCCAACCACGTTGGCATTTCCGGTAACGCAGTGGCCGATCTTGCTGCTAAGGCAGCACTTAACAAATCTGTGACACCACTTCGTATTCCTTATTCTGACTACAAAGCTAACATTAGAGCTTACACTCGTGATCTGATGCAGAAGAAGTGGGACACCCAAGTAGGTATAAATAAACTACATGAAATAAAACCCTACATTGGTTATACATACTTGGGTTGTCAGTCCAGATTTGAAGAAGTCATTTTGCGACGATGTCGTATGGGCCATACAAGATACACTCATGCATACCTTTTAAAAGGTGAGGATACTCCGTTTTGTATCCCTTGTGATGAGAGAACCACGGTCAAGCATATTCTGCTTGACTGTGTTGAATTCTCCATCACAAGGGATAAATTTTTCAATGTCAAAACTATCAAGGACCTTTTTAGCACTGTGAGTTGTCATTTAATCATTGGTTTTTTAAAAGAAATTGATTTTTTGGTGGAATTTTGAAAATTATGTTGTGTAAATAGATGCATTTTAATGATTGGTAGTTTGAATTAGTAACTTGAATCGTTGGTGGCTGTACCCTCAACGGGGGTTGAAGTATTGTAAAATTATTGTCCTCCTGAGAGGGTACGTAAGTGCACAAACATTCACAGTAAATTTAAGTCTACCAGGATTTTAGTCGTAGCATTCATGTTCTTTTAATTTCGGCTAACTTTTCATACAATCGCCAGCAGCTGAAGGGATGGTGTAAATCCAACTAGGGACCATGCAGGTAGCAAAGGTACTGTAAGTCCCCATGGTTCCTAGTGTGGTGATCTACCTTCTGTTGTTGGCGATCTGTAGTCTGTTTTTATATTGTATTGTCTAAATAGTGCTATTAGTTTTAACTTTCCATGCTAGTTTTAATTGAAATTTTGATATTCTAGTTGTTGTACTGTCCTTCGTTGACGGGTTTTTATGATTTATATATGCTCTTTTTCATTGTTGAAAGTTCTCGTCACGATATGGCTGAGATATTGCCGATGTGACGTTAAGCATTAACTCACTCACTCACTCACTCACTCACTCTATGTTGAGGCTGATGAACCTTCTCTTGAGCAGCGACGTATAAAGTTAGCTTTACAATACATTACTAAATTATACTCTAATCATTCTAACCCTGCATATAACTGTGTTTTCAATCCCCTTTATGAGGATTTATACAACAAAAAGTCTTCTCTTGTCCCGCCTCTGGGACATAGAATTAAACCCTTTCTTTCTGCTGCTGGGATTCAGCTGGAAAACATAGCTCCCTCCCGTCTTCTTTCTTCTCCTCCCTGGCAGTTGGTCAGCCCTCAAGTAGACCTAACATTGACCACATTTAAAAAATCAGAGACTAATGAATTACAATATAAGCAAGAATATAATCAATTAAAACATAAATATAGCAATTATAAATCCTTGTTTACAGATGGATCCAAGGATGGTGGCGCTGTGGCTTGTGCCACTGTCATTGGATCCAGAACAATATCTTCTAGATTACCAGATAGTAGTTCTATTTTTACAGCTGAAGCTAACGCCATATTAACAGCCCTTAAATATATTCAAAGACACCCTAAACGTAAACAATATATAATCTATTCAGACTCTCTTTCTTGTCTCCAGGCGATTGAAAATTTATCATGTAAACATCCACTTTTAATTGACATTATTGAATTGTATAATAATCTTGCTACTGGCCAATACGACATCGTCTTCTGTTGGTTACCCAGCCACGTGGGTATTTCCGGTAACGCAATGGCTGATCTTGCTGCCAAGGCAGCACTCAACAAATCTGTGACACCACTTCTTATTCCTTACACTGATTACAAAGCTAGCATTAGAACTTACATCCATGATCTGATGCAGAAGAAGTGGGACACCCAAGTAGGTATAAATAAATTACATGAAATAAAACCGTATATTGGTTACACCTACTTGGGCTGTCAGTCCAGATTTGAAGAGGTTATTTTAAGACGATGTCGTATTGGCCACACACGATGTACTCATGCATACCTATTGAAAGGTGAGGATCCTCCGTTTTGTATCCCTTGTGATGAGAGAGTCACAGTCAAGCATATCCTGCTTGACTGTGTTGAATTCTCCATCACAAGGGATAAGTATTATACAGTTAAAACAATGAAGGATCTTTTTACCAGTGTTGGGTCTCATTTATATATAATTAATTATTGGTTTTTTAAAAGAAATTGATTTTTTGGTTGAATTTTGAAAACCTTTCGTGTAAATAGATGTATTTTAATTATTGGAAGTTTGGATTAGTAACTTGAATTGTTGGTGGCTGTACCCTCAAAGGGGGTTGAAGTATTGTAAAATTATTGTCCTCCTGAGAGGGTACGTAAGTCCAAAAGCATTCACAGTCAATTTAAACGTTCCATTGTTCTTAATCGTAGTATTTGTGTATTTTTAACTTTTGGCTAGATTTGTCTAAATTGCTAACAGCTGAGGGGATGATGTAAATCCAACTAGGGTCCATGCAGGTAGCAAAGGCACTGTAAGTCCCCATGGTCCCTAGTATGGTGATCTACCTTCGGTTGTTGGCAATCTATAGCCTGATTTTATATTGTATTGTCCGAATAGTGATATTAGTTTTAACTTTCCACACTAGTTTTAATTCACACTGTGATATTCTAGTTGTTTTACTGTCCTTCGTTGGCAGGGTCTTATACTATACATATATTTCATTTCAGAATGAAATGTTCTCGTCACGATATGGCTGAGACATTGCCGATGTGACGTTAAATATTAACTCACTCACTCACTCACTATTTCTACAAGAAACTCATGTATACAATCTCCAGTTAGCGCAGTTTTATGAATCAAGATTTAATGGTAAAGTTTGGTACCAATAGAAGTAAAGGAGCGGGTATAATGGTATTAATTTTTTAGGTAATCAAGTTGGTTTTGATGTTGACGGTCGTTATATTTTAGTAGATTTAGTAATTAATGGCAAAGGTGTACGTTTCATAAATATTTATGCTCCTAATAATGCAGCTGACAGAGTTGAATTTTTCAAACAAATATCTAGATATCTAGTTACCAATAAGGTGTTAGTTATAGGTGGAGATTTTAACTGTGTTTTGAACACCAAACTGGATAAGGTAGGGGGCAATCAAAATTGTAATCAAGCAGGTAGTAATATTATTAAGCAATGCCTGTATGACTTTTCTATAGATTTGACATTTTTCATTCTTCTTTTCCAGATACGGTGGCGGTTTCTTGGAGAAATTCTTATAGTGTTGGGTCCCAGCTTGATCGATTCTATCTGTCTACTTCCCTATTGTTCGCTGTTGAATCTGCAACAATTTCCCCGTGTTCCTTCTGTGACCATGACTACGTGTCGGTAAGATTTTGATGGCATAGATTTTGGTAATTCTTATTGGAAATGCAATAACAGCATATTTGATGAAACTTTTAGCCATTTATTTTCGGGATTTTGTATTACTCATATTCCAAATTTAAGTCAAATTACTTTGGATTGGTGGGATACGTTTAAACAGAAAATTCAAGAATTTATCAATTCAATACAAATTCTTAGAAAATCTGCAAAAGTATCTCTTCGTAAAGATTTAGAAAAACAATATCATAATCTATGTCGTGCTGAATCTCTCCATCCCGGATCATATATTGACCAAATTCGTAAAGTCATAAAGCAACTTCATGGAAATTTTGGAATTTAAAGGACATATTATCAGGTCTAAAGCTAAAGATATTGAAATTGGTGAAAAACCGTCTAGTTATTTTAACGTAAGGAAGTAAAGAGAGGTAAAGGAAAATCTGTATCTTCAATTTTAAACCCTTCTGGAGCTTCTTTAAAATCCGGTCCTCTCAGGCAATCATGGGTGTTTTTGTTGGTTTCTATTCTGATCTTTTGGCCGAGGAACCCATTGATGATGAAATATGTAACGACTTCCTTACTGATTTGCCACAACTTGATTCTAAACATTTGGAGATTCTAGAAGGTGAAATTACAAAAGATGAAATTCTAAAGGCCCTTAAGGATATCTAGATTAATAAATCTCCAGGTCCGGATGGTCTTACAAAGGAGTTTTATTTGTTTACCTTTGATATTCTTGGTGATGTCTTGCTACGTCTCGTGCATTTGTGTTTCTCCAAACAATTTTTGCCTAAGTCGTCTAAGACTTCTTATCTTACTCTATTGTAAAAGGATGTTAATAATTCCGGAAATGTACGTAATTGGCGTCCCATTTCTTTATTAAACGTTGATACTAAATTCATTTAAAAAATCTTATGCACTCGTTTAGGAAAATTAATCGGTGATATAGTTCATCTGGACCAACCCTGTGCCATACCAGGCAGAACAGTTCCAGATAATTGCCATTTAATTCGTAATGTGCGTGATTATGTGGATGAGAAAGATATCCCATGTGCCTTATTAAGTTTGGATCAAGAAAAGGCCTTTGACAGGGTCTCCCACAGGTATTTATTTAAGGTATTTGAAGCATTTGGCTTTGGTCCTAATTTCAAAAAGTGGGTCATAATTCTGTACAGTGACATATCCAGCTGTGTAATTGTTAATCAGCACATTTCGCAGCCTTTTCTCGGCCACTTCGGCATAAATCATTATTTCAACGAGGCAATTACATTTTAGCGGGTATTGTCACTTTGAACACTGGGCACCCATGAAGAGCCACCTCCTCGTGGTGGGTGCTGGGTAACGCTTAGTGCTCTTCTCCCGTGTGGACCCGAGACAGAATGTGTTCACAGCACCCCATTGCTTGTCGTAAGAGGCGACTAAATTGGGCAACCTGTTTGCCGTGGGTTGCGTCCCGTGTCGGTGGAGGACGGGATCCTGGTGGTTGAGGGCAACTGGGCCTTTGACCATGTTCTGTTTGCCTAACACACCACTTTGGCCCTTACTTCACCTGGACGGGTGGTTGAATTGGCCCGATTCAACCAATCGGCTGGTCATGCCAAGCCCTGTGTATGGACTATATATACATGCCATTGCACAAATTTTATTTGGACATTTTAATTTTGGTCTTGGCCTTATTGTTAATCGATATGTTCTGAGTTTGAAATGCATTTTTGAAGTTCCTACCTTGCCTAGAGTCTTATGCCCAGAAGGCGGTGGCTCATGGGCCAATCTGGTAGATTGATTATTTATAATTCTTCTGCTGGAGTATATCATCCGGGTATCCTTGGTGCTGCAAGTTGGAGGCCCGCTTGCTTTAGCATTGTCCTTGTGATACTCCGTGGTGGGTGGGGAGCTCGGATGATGAACTGTATTACACTAACCATGGCTTATGAAATCCCAACAAAAAAAACAAAACGTCCACTTGATATTGATCCTGTTGATACTGAGCACAGACCGTCTGCATCGATTGAATATTGGCCACGTTTCCTTGTAATTGAAACTCCTGACAAGAAACCGTTACGGTTGAACCCTTTTGCAGTATCTAAGGGTATTCAAGGTATTGCTGGGGATGTTAAACACATTAGACGCTTACGTTCGGGTGCACTGCTAGTTGAGTGCGGGAAAAAACAGCAAGCGACCAATCTGATGAGTATTAAATCTTTCGTGGGCATTCCGGTCACGGTCTCTGCTCACAAAACCCTGAACACAAGCAAAGGTATTGTCAGAGATCGTGATCGACTGTTTGCTGACATGTCCGAACTTGACATAGCCTGCGAAATGAAAGATCAAGGTGTGCTTTATGTCAAGCGTTTTTCAACCCGGAAAAATAATGACACTATTCAAACAAACACGTATCTGTTTTCCTTCTCGTCTCCAAACACCCCTAAGTCAGTAAAGGCAGGCTACTGTAACATCCAAGTTGAAACATACATCCCCAACCCGCTCAGGTGTTTTAAATGCCAGAAATACGGACACGGTGTATCTACCTGTACATTGTCTGTTGTGTGTGCTCACTGTGGTGAGAAGACACACACAACAGAAGATTGTGACAGTGATTTTAAAAAATGCACCAATTGCTCAGGCGATCACTCATCTTCTTCGAAACAGTGTCCAATTTGGAAAGAGCAAATGGCAATTAACAGAATAAAGTTTACTCAGAATATCTCCTTTTCTGAGGCAAAAAAACTGGTAAAGAGGTCTGATCTTCCACAGTGTTATGCTACGGTAGCAAAAACATCATCGGCGTCTACCTCTAAAATAACAAAATCATCCACAGGATGCCAAACTACCTTGACCTGGGTAAATTGCGACTCTCCACAGCTTTTGTACCCTGCTATATCATCCCAGACTGAGGAATTACTTCCTGGTACATCAAAGTCTTCTTCTGATGACAAATCATCATCATCTCAGTCACACTCAAAATCCCAATCCACAGCTGATAGTCAACAAACGGTGAAAAGTAAACCGAAGCCAAAGCCTGATGTTTCAAAACAACAAAGTGGCAGAGCTCCTAAAGGATCACAAAATAAAATTCAACTGTACAATAAGTATGGGTCTCTTGAAGATATGGACGTTTCTGAAAACGTCCATTCTAGGGCACATAGCTTATCGCCCTCCAAAAGAGTGCGGGGTAGATCCCCAATAAATCCCCCCAAAGGATAGTTTATTCCAATAATATTGTACAGTGGAACTGCAGAGGATTGAGAACTAATTTACATGAATTACAGCTATTAGTCCAGGATTTTACACCGTCAGCGATATGTCTCCAAGAGACATATTTAAAACAAAGAGATACATTTGACCTTCGTCATTTTAATGCATATCGTTGTTTTTCACCTCCGGGTGATAGAGCCACTGGCGGGTCATCCATTCTAGTCAGACAAAACGTTATTCAAAGCCCTGTTTCACTAAATACTAATATGCAGGCTGTTGCTGTGAGACTTACTTTACATGTAGCGTTTACGCTATGCTCACTCTATATTTCGCCGTCTTCGACTTTTGCCAAAACTGATCTTCAAGCCCTGTATGACCAGCTCCCGAAGCCCTGTATTAAAATGGGAGATTTAAATGGGCACAACCCACTCTGGGGAAGTGTAAATACAAACACTAAAGGTAAGTTGTTGGAGGACTTTTGTTCTGACAATGATTTATGTATTTATAATGATGGTTCCAGCACATATTTACACCCTGGGACAGGGACCTATTCTGCTCTTGACTTGTCATTGACAAATTCAGAACTACTAAATGAATTCGAATGGTCAGTCCACGATGACCTCTGTGGAAGTGACCATTTTCCTACTGTATTAAAAGCTGTAACTCCATCCGATGTTCCTCCATCATCAAGACGAAATTTTAAAAAGGCTAACTGGGCTTTATATCAAACACTGTGTGCTGAAAAACTTAAACCTGGACGTTTTATTGACGTTCCTGATGCTATTAAATGCTTTTCTGATGAACTGAATTCCCTAGCTGATGAGTGTATACCAAAGTCCTCTGTAGTTCCACACATAAGAAAAGCATGGTTCAACGATGACTGCAAACAAGCTAGGAAGGCAAGGAAAAAAGCAGAACATTATTTCCGTCGCCATCCTATGGTGCATAATTTAAATAAATTTAAAAGTTTAAATGCTAAAGCACGGCGTACTTTTAAACAGAACAAACGCCAATCTTGGCAACATTATGTATCCAAAATAAATTCTCGGACACCCATGTCCAAGGTATGGGACATGGTCCAGAAAATCAAAGGTAAAGGTACTAAATCTACTGTCCATTATCTTAAACATGGAGATCAATTGCTTACTGATAAATCAGATATTGCTAATGAACTAGGTGAAACCCTTGCTAAACACTCTTCCTCTTCAAATTATGTACCAAAATTCCAGCAATATCAAAAACAACAAGAAAAGAAAGCTATTAATTTCAATTCAGATAATGGGGAAGATTATAATGAAACATTTTCTATTCATGAACTCCATACTGCTCTTCATCAAGCTCATGACACTGCTACTGGAGCTGATAACATACATTATCAACTCCTGAAGCACTTACCAGAATCCTGCCTAGAAACTCTTCTCAATATTTTTGATGATATTTGGACATCGGGTAACTTTCCTCCGTCATGGCGTGACGCTATAGTAGTACCAATACCTAAACCTGGACGTGATCATACGGATCCATCCAATTATCGTCCGATTTAACTAACTAGCTGTGTTTGCAAGACCATGGAACGTATGATAAATAATCGACTTGTTTGGTACTTGGAAACTAATAACCTTATCACAGATATACAGTGTGGTTTCCGGAAAAACAGAAGTACAGTCGATCACTTAGTTCGTTTGGAATCATTTGTAAAAAACGCATTAATTAACAAACAGCACGCTGTGTCTATCTTTTTTGATATGATATATGACACAACTTGGAAATATGGCATTTTACGAGATTTACATGGCTTCGGCTTGCGAGGTCGTTTGCCTGAATTTATAGCCAAGTTTTTAAATAACAGACAATTCCAGGTCCGTGTGGGTTCTACCCTGTCTGATCATTACAATCAGGATCAGGGTGTTCCACAAGGCAGTATTTTGTCTGTTACACTTTTTAGCATAAAGATAAATAGTTTATCAAAAGTTTTAAACGATTCAATTGATGGATCGTTATTTGTGGATGATTTTAATATTTCTTGTCGTGGTAAAAACATGCATACTATTGAACGGCAACTGCAGCTGTGTTTAAACAAAATAAATAAATGGTGTCTTGAAAAATTTTCTAAATCCAAAACTAATTGTATACATTTTTGCAGAAAATATAAGCCACATAAGGACCCTGAACTCTCTCTAGATGGCACTCCCATCAAAGTTGTGAAGGAAGCTAAGTTCTTGGGTCTCATTTTTGACTCACACTTAACGTTTCTACCACATATTAAATCACTTAAAACTAAATGCCTGAAAGCACTTGACTTATTGAAAGTGGTTTCAAATTCAAAATGGGGAGGGGATCAAGCTACCCTTCTCCATCTATATTGATCTCTCGTGCGTTCGAAACTCGATTATGGCTCCATTGTCTATGGTGGAGCCTGCAAAAGCAACTTAAAACTATTAGATTCAGTCCATCATCAAGGTCTAAGACTTTGTCTTGGCTCCTTCAGAACTTCACCTGTTGACAGCCTGTATGTCGAGGCTGACGAACCATCTCTTGAGCAGCGACGTATAAAATTAGCTTTACAGTATGTAACAAAACTATATTCAAATGAGTCCAACCCTGCATATAACTGTGTTTTCAATCCCCTGTATGAGGATTTATACAAAAAGAAATCTTCTCTTGTTCCGCCTCTTGGTTTAAGAATAAAACCACTTATTTCTGCTGCCAGCATTGAGCTGGAAAACATAGCTCCTTCCCGTCTTCTTTCTTCTCCTCCTTGGCAGTTGGTTAGGCCACAAGTTGACCTAACATTAACGACTTTTAAAAAATCAGAAACGAATGAATTACAGTATAAACAAGAATATAATCAACTGAAACATAAATATAGCAATTATAAATCCTTATTTACAGATGGGTCCAAGGACGGTGGCGCAGTTGCTTGTGCCACTGTCATTGGATCCAGAACAATATCTTCTCGATTACCCGATAATAGTTCTATTTTTACAGCTGAAGCTAACGCCATATTAACAGCTCTGAAATATATTCAAAGACACCCTAAACGTAAACAATATATAATCTATTCCGACTCTCTTTCTTGCCTCCAGGCTATTAAAAATATCTCTTGTAAACATCCACTTTTAATAGAAATTATTGAATTGTATAATAATCTTGCCACTGGCCAATACGACATCGTCTTTTGTTGGTTACCCAGCCACGTAGGTATTTCCGGTAACGCAATGGCCGATCTTGCTGCCAAGGCAGCACTCAACAAATCTGTGACACCACTTCTTATTCCATACTCTGATTATAAAGCCAGCATTAGAACTTACATCCGTGATCTGATGCAGAAGAAGTGGGACACCCAAGTGGGCATAAATAAATTACATGCAATAAAACCCTATATTGGTTACACCTACTTGGGTTGTCAGTCCAGATTTGAAGAGGTCATCATGCGGCGATGTCGTATTGGCCACACCAGATATACACATGAATACCTTTTGAAAGGTGAGGATCCTCCGTTCTGCATCCCTTGTGATGAAAGAATCACAGTCAGGCATATCTTGCTTGACTGTGTTGAATATTCCATCACAAGGGATCAGTATTTTAATTCACATACTATGAAGGATCTTTTTAACAGTGTTAGTCCTCATTTAATTATTGCATTTTTAAAGGAATTAAATTTGTTAACCGAACTGTAAATAGATAAATATTTTAAAATTGGAAGATTAAATTAGTAACTCAAATCGTTAGTGGCTGTACCCTCAAAGGGGGTTGAAGAAACGTAAAATAATTGTCCTCCTGAGAGGGTACATAAATCTAAAAACATTTGACGTAAATTTCAGTTTTCCAGCTTTTTAATCGTAGAATAAGTGTGTTTTTAAGTTATGGCTAGATTTGTCTAAATTGCTAACAGCTGAAGGGATGATGTAAATCCAGCTAGGGTCCATGAAGGAAGCAAATGTACTGTAAGTCCCCATGGTCCTTAGTATGGTGATCTACCTTCAGTTGTTGGCAACCTATAGCTCATTTTTATATTGTACTGTCCTCTATAGATACATTGTTTTAGATCTATTCACTAGTTTTATATTCTATTCTGTGATATTCTAGTCAGTTTTACTGTCCTTCGTTGACAGGGTTTTACAATGTCCGTGCTAGTAATTCATTTGTATTTTTATAATTAATCGTTCTCGTCACGATATGGCTGCAATACTGCCGATGTGACGTTAAATACTAACTCACTCACTCACTCAATTAAAACATAAATATAGCAGTTATAAATCCTTATTTACAGATGGGTCCAAGGACGGTGGCGCAGTAGCTTGTGCCACTGTCATTGGATCCAGAACAATATCTTCTAGATTACCAGACAACAGTTCTATTTTTACCGCTGAGGCTAACGCCATATTAACAGCTCTTAAATATATTCAAAGACGCCATAAACATAAACAATATATAATCTATTCCGACTCTCTTTCTTGCCTTCAGGCTGTTAAAAATCTTTCTTGTAAACATCCACTTTTAATAGAAATTATTGAATTATATAATGATCTTGCTACTGGCCAATACGACATCGTCTTCTGTTGGTTACCCAGCCACGTTGGCATTTCCGGTAACGCAGTGGCCGATCTTGCTGCTAAGGCAGCACTTAACAAATCTGTGACACCACTTCGTATTCCTTATTCTGACTACAAAGCTAACATTAGAGCTTACACTCGTGATCTGATGCAGAAGAAGTGGGACACCCAAGTAGGTATAAATAAACTACATGAAATAAAACCCTACATTGGTTATACATACTTGGGTTGTCAGTCCAGATTTGAAGAAGTCATTTTGCGACGATGTCGTATGGGCCATACAAGATACACTCATGCATACCTTTTAAAAGGTGAGGATACTCCGTTTTGTATCCCTTGTGATGAGAGAACCACGGTCAAGCATATTCTGCTTGACTGTGTTGAATTCTCCATCACAAGGGATAAATTTTTCAATGTCAAAACTATCAAGGACCTTTTTAGCACTGTTAGTTGTCATTTAATCATTGGTTTTTTAAAAGAAATTGATTTTTTGGTGGAATTTTGAAAATTATGTTGTGTAAATAGATGCATTTTAATGATTGGTAGTTTGAATTAGTAACTTGAATCGTTGGTGGCTGTACCCTCAACGGGGGTTGAAGTATTGTAAAATTATTGTCCTCCTGAGAGGGTACGTAAGTGCACAAACATTCACAGTAAATTTAAGTCTACCAGGATTTTAGTCGTAGCATTCATGTTCTTTTAATTTCGGCTAACTTTTCATACAATCGCCAGCAGCTGAAGGGATGGTGTAAATCCAACTAGGGACCATGCAGGTAGCAAAGGTACTGTAAGTCCCCATGGTTCCTAGTGTGGTGATCTACCTTCTGTTGTTGGCGATCTGTAGTCTGTTTTTATATTGTATTGTCTAAATAGTGCTATTAGTTTTAACTTTCCATGCTAGTTTTAATTGAAATTTTGATATTCTAGTTGTTGTACTGTCCTTCGTTGACGGGTTTTTATGATTTATATATGCTCTTTTTCATTGTTGAAAGTTCTCGTCACGATATGGCTGAGATATTGCCGATGTGACGTTAAGCATTAACTCACTCACTCACTCACTCACTCTATGTTGAGGCTGATGAACCTTCTCTTGAGCAGCGACGTATAAAGTTAGCTTTACAATACATTACTAAATTATACTCTAATCATTCTAACCCTGCATATAACTGTGTTTTCAATCCCCTTTATGAGGATTTATACAACAAAAAGTCTTCTCTTGTCCCGCCTCTGGGACATAGAATTAAACCCTTTCTTTCTGCTGCTGGGATTCAGCTGGAAAACATAGCTCCCTCCCGTCTTCTTTCTTCTCCTCCCTGGCAGTTGGTCAGCCCTCAAGTAGACCTAACATTGACCACATTTAAAAAATCAGAGACTAATGAATTACAATATAAGCAAGAATATAATCAATTAAAACATAAATATAGCAATTATAAATCCTTGTTTACAGATGGATCCAAGGATGGTGGCGCTGTGGCTTGTGCCACTGTCATTGGATCCAGAACAATATCTTCTAGATTACCAGATAGTAGTTCTATTTTTACAGCTGAAGCTAACGCCATATTAACAGCCCTTAAATATATTCAAAGACACCCTAAACGTAAACAATATATAATCTATTCAGACTCTCTTTCTTGTCTCCAGGCGATTGAAAATTTATCATGTAAACATCCACTTTTAATTGACATTATTGAATTGTATAATAATCTTGCTACTGGCCAATACGACATCGTCTTCTGTTGGTTACCCAGCCACGTGGGTATTTCCGGTAACGCAATGGCTGATCTTGCTGCCAAGGCAGCTCTCAACAAATCTGTGACACCACTTCTTATTCCTTACACTGATTACAAAGCTAGCATTAGAACTTACATCCATGATCTGATGCAGAAGAAGTGGGACACCCAAGTAGGTATAAATACATTACATGAAATAAAACCGTATATTGGTTACACC
This sequence comes from Haliotis asinina, assembly GCF_037392515.1. Lineage (NCBI taxonomy): Eukaryota > Metazoa > Mollusca > Gastropoda > Lepetellida > Haliotidae > Haliotis > Haliotis asinina. The sequence continues at coordinate 11,199,158 of NC_090281.1, read as the reverse complement.
TACTTGGGCTGTCAGTCCAGATTTGAAGAGGTTATTTTAAGACGATGTCGTATTGGCCACACACGATGTACTCATGCATACCTATTGAAAGGTGAGGATCCTCCGTTTTGTATCCCTTGTGATGAGAGAGTCACAGTAAAGCATATCCTGCTTGACTGTGTTGAATTCTCCATCACAAGGGATAAGTATTATACAGTTAAAACAATGAAGGATCTTTTTACCAGTGTTGGGTCTCATTTATATATAATTAATTATTGGTTTTTTAAAAGAAATTGATTTCTTGGTTGAATTTTGAAAACCTTTCGTGTAAATAGATGTATTTTAATTATTGGAAGTTTGGATTAGTAACTTGAATTGTTGGTGGCTGTACCCTCAAAGGGGGTTGAAGTATTGTAAAATTATTGTCCTCCTGAGAGGGTACGTAAGTCCAAAAGCATTCACAGTCAATTTAAACGTTCCATTGTTCTTAATCGTAGTATTTGTGTATTTTTAACTTTTGGCTAGATTTGTCTAAATTGCTAACAGCTGAGGGGATGATGTAAATCCAACTAGGGTCCATGCAGGTAGCAAAGGCACTGTAAGTCCCCATGGTCCCTAGTATGGTGATCTACCTTCGGTTGTTGGCAATCTATAGCCTGATTTTATATTGTATTGTCCGAATAGTGATATTAGTTTTAACTTTCCACACTAGTTTTAATTCACACTGTGATATTCTAGTTGTTTTACTGTCCTTCGTTGGCAGGGTCTTATACTATACATATATTTCATTTCAGAATGAAATGTTCTCGTCACGATATGGCTGAGACATTGCCGATGTGACGTTAAATATTAACTCACTCACTCACTCACTATTTCTACAAGAAACTCATGTATACAATCTCCAGTTAGCGCAGTTTTATGAATCAAGATTTAATGGTAAAGTTTGGTACCAATAGAAGTAAAGGAGCGGGTATAATGGTATTAATTTTTTAGGTAATCAAGTTGGTTTTGATGTTGACGGTCGTTATATTTTAGTAGATTTAGTAATTAATGGCAAAGGTGTACGTTTCATAAATATTTATGCTCCTAATAATGCAGCTGACAGAGTTGAATTTTTCAAACAAATATCTAGATATCTAGTTACCAATAAGGTGTTAGTTATAGGTGGAGATTTTAACTGTGTTTTGAACACCAAACTGGATAAGGTAGGGGGCAATCAAAATTGTAATCAAGCAGGTAGTAATATTATTAAGCAATGCCTGTATGACTTTTCTATAGATTTGACATTTTTCATTCTTCTTTTCCAGATACGGTGGCGGTTTCTTGGAGAAATTCTTATAGTGTTGGGCCCCAGCTTGATCGATTCTATCTGTCTACTTCCCTATTGTTCGCTGTTGAATCTGCAACAATTTCCCCGTGTTCCTTCTGTGACCATGACTACGTGTCGGTAAGATTTTGATGGCATAGATTTTGGTAATTCTTATTGGAAATGCAATAACAGCATATTTGATGAAACTTTTAGGCATTTATTTTCGGGATTTTGTATTACTCATATTCCAAATTTAAGTCAAATTACTTTGGATTGGTGGGATACGTTTAAACAGAAAATTCAAGAATTTATCAATTCAATACAAATTCTTAGAAAATCTGCAAAAGTATCTCTTCGTAAAGATTTAGAAAAACAATATCATAATCTATGTCGTGCTGAATCTCTCCATCCCGGATCATATATTGACCAAATTCGTAAAGTCATAAAGCAACTTCATGGAAATTTTGGAATTTAAAGGACATATTATCAGGTCTAAAGCTAAAGATATTGAAATTGGTGAAAAACCGTCTAGTTATTTTAACGTAAGGAAGTAAAGAGAGGTAAAGGAAAATCTGTATCTTCAATTTTAAACCCTTCTGGAGCTTCTTTAAAATCCGGTCCTCTCAGGCAATCATGGGTGTTTTTGTTGGTTTCTATTCTGATCTTTTGGCCGAGGAACCCATTGATGATGAAATATGTAACGACTTCCTTACTGATTTGCCACAACTTGATTCTAAACATTTGGAGATTCTAGAAGGTGAAATTACAAAAGATGAAATTCTAAAGGCCCTTAAGGATATCTAGATTAATAAATCTCCAGGTCCGGATGGTCTTACAAAGGAGTTTTATTTGTTTACCTTTGATATTCTTGGTGATGTCTTGCTACGTCTCGTGCATTTGTGTTTCTCCAAACAATTTTTGCCTAAGTCGTCTAAGACTTCTTATCTTACTCTATTGTAAAAGGATGTTAATAATTCCGGAAATGTACGTAATTGGCGTCCCATTTCTTTATTAAACGTTGATACTAAATTCATTTAAAAAATCTTATGCACTCGTTTAGGAAAATTAATCGGTGATATAGTTCATCTGGACCAACCCTGTGCCATACCAGGCAGAACAGTTCCAGATAATTGCCATTTAATTCGTAATGTGCGTGATTATGTGGATGAGAAAGATATCCCATGTGCCTTATTAAGTTTGGATCAAGAAAAGGCCTTTGACAGGGTCTCCCACAGGTATTTATTTAAGGTATTTGAAGCATTTGGCTTTGGTCCTAATTTCAAAAAGTGGGTCATAATTCTGTACAGTGACATATCCAGCTGTGTAATTGTTAATCAGCACATTTCGCAGCCTTTTCTCGGCCACTTCGGCATAAATCATTATTTCAACGAGGCAATTACATTTTAGCGGGTATTGTCACTTTGAACACTGGGCACCCATGAAGAGCCACCTCCTCGTGGTGGGTGCTGGGTAACGCTTAGTGCTCTTCTCCCGTGTGGACCCGAGACAGAATGTGTTCACAGCACCCCATTGCTTGTCGTAAGAGGCGACTAAATTGGGCAACCTGTTTGCCGTGGGTTGCGTCCCGTGTCGGTGGAGGACGGGATCCTGGTGGTTGAGGGCAACTGGGCCTTTGACCATGTTCTGTTTGCCTAACACACCACTTTGGCCCTTACTTCACCTAGACGGGTGGTTGAATTGGCCCGATTCAACCAATCGGCTGGTCATGCCAAGCCCTGTGTATGGACTATATATACATGCCATTGCACAAATTTTATTTGGACATTTTAATTTTGGTCTTGGCCTTATTGTTAATCGATATGTTCTGAGTTTGAAATGCATTTTTGAAGTTCCTACCTTGCCTAGAGTCTTATGCCCAGAAGGCGGTGGCTCATGGGCCAATCTGGTAGATTGATTATTTATAATTCTTCTGCTGGAGTATATCATCCGGGTATCCTTGGTGCTGCAAGTTGGAGGCCCGCTTGCTTTAGCATTGTCCTTGTGATACTCCGTGGTGGGTGGGGAGCTCGGATGATGAACTGTATTACACTAACCATGGCTTATGAAATCCCAACAAAAAAAACAAAACGTCCACTTGATATTGATCCTGTTGATACTGAGCACAGACCGTCTGCATCGATTGAATATTGGCCACGTTTCCTTGTAATTGAAACTCCTGACAAGAAACCATTACGGTTGAACCCTTTTGCAGTATCTAAGGGTATTCAAGGTATTGCTGGGGATGTTAAACACATTAGACGCTTACGTTCGGGTGCACTGCTAGTTGAGTGCGGGAAAAAACAGCAAGCGACCAATCTGATGAGTATTAAATCTTTCGTGGGCATTCCGGTCACGGTCTCTGCTCACAAAACCCTGAACACAAGCAAAGGTATTGTCAGAGATCGTGATCGACTGTTTGCTGACATGTCCGAACTTGACATAGCCTGCGAAATGAAAGATCAAGGTGTGCTTTATGTCAAGCGTTTTTCAACCCGGAAAAATAATGACACTATTCAAACAAACACGTATCTGTTTTCCTTCTCGTCTCCAAACACCCCTAAGTCAGTAAAGGCAGGCTACTGTAACATCCAAGTTGAAACATACATCCCCAACCCGCTCAGGTGTTTTAAATGCCAGAAATACGGACACGGTGTATCTACCTGTACATTGTCTGTTGTGTGTGCTCACTGTGGTGAGAAGACACACACAACAGAAGATTGTGACAGTGATTTTAAAAAATGCACCAATTGCTCAGGCGATCACTCATCTTCTTCGAAACAGTGTCCAATTTGGAAAGAGCAAATGGCAATTAACAGAATAAAGTTTACTCAGAATATCTCCTTTTCTGAGGCAAAAAAACTGGTAAAGAGGTCTGATCTTCCACAGTGTTATGCTACGGTAGCAAAAACATCATCGGCGTCTACCTCTAAAATAACAAAATCATCCACAGGATGCCAAACTACCTTGACCTGGGTAAATTGCGACTCTCCACAGCTTTTGTACCCTGCTATATCATCCCAGACTGAGGAATTACTTCCTGGTACATCAAAGTCTTCTTCTGATGACAAATCATCATCATCTCAGTCACACTCAAAATCCCAATCCACAGCTGATAGTCAACAAACGGTGAAAAGTAAACCGAAGCCAAAGCCTGATGTTTCAAAACAACAAAGTGGCAGAGCTCCTAAAGGATCACAAAATAAAATTCAACTGTACAATAAGTATGGGTCTCTTGAAGATATGGACGTTTCTGAAAACGTCCATTCTAGGGCACATAGCTTATCGCCCTCCAAAAGAGTGCGGGGTAGATCCCCAATAAATCCCCCCAAAGGATAGTTTATTCCAATAATATTGTACAGTGGAACTGCAGAGGATTGAGAACTAATTTACATGAATTACAGCTATTAGTCCAGGATTTTACACCGTCAGCGATATGTCTCCAAGAGACATATTTAAAACAAAGAGATACATTTGACCTTCGTCATTTTAATGCATATCGTTGTTTTTCACCTCCGGGTGATAGAGCCACTGGCGGGTCATCCATTCTAGTCAGACAAAACGTTATTCAAAGCCCTGTTTCACTAAATACTAATATGCAGGCTGTTGCTGTGAGACTTACTTTACATGTAGCGTTTACGCTATGCTCACTCTATATTTCGCCGTCTTCGACTTTTGCCAAAACTGATCTTCAAGCCCTGTATGACCAGCTCCCGAAGCCCTGTATTAAAATGGGAGATTTAAATGGGCACAACCCACTCTGGGGAAGTGTAAATACAAACACTAAAGGTAAGTTGTTGGAGGACTTTTGTTCTGACAATGATTTATGTATTTATAATGATGGTTCCAGCACATATTTACACCCTGGGACAGGGACCTATTCTGCTCTTGACTTGTCATTGACAAATTCAGAACTACTAAATGAATTCGAATGGTCAGTCCACGATGACCTATGTGGAAGTGACCATTTTCCTACTGTATTAAAAGCTGTAACTCCATCCGATGTTCCTCCATCATCAAGACGAAATTTTAAAAAGGCTAACTGGGCTTTATATCAAACACTGTGTGCTGAAAAACTTAAACCTGGACGTTTTATTGACGTTCCTGATGCTATTAAATGCTTTTCTGATGAACTGAATTCCCTAGCTGATGAGTGTATACCAAAGTCCTCTGTAGTTCCACACATAAGAAAAGCATGGTTCAACGATGACTGCAAACAAGCTAGGAAGGCAAGGAAAAAAGCAGAACATTATTTCCGTCGCCATCCTATGGTGCATAATTTAAATAAATTTAAAAGTTTAAATGCTAAAGCACGGCGTACTTTTAAACAGAACAAACGCCAATCTTGGCAACATTATGTATCCAAAATAAATTCTCGGACACCCATGTCCAAGGTATGGGACATGGTCCAGAAAATCAAAGGTAAAGGTACTAAATCTACTGTCCATTATCTTAAACATGGAGATCAATTGCTTACTGATAAATCAGATATTGCTAATAAACTAGGTGAAACCCTTGCTAAACACTCTTCCTCTTCAAATTATGTACCAAAATTCCAGCAATATCAAAAACAACAAGAAAAGAAAGCTATTAATTTCAATTCAGATAATGGGGAAGATTATAATGAAACATTTTCTATTCATGAACTCCATACTGCTCTTCATCAAGCTCATGACACTGCTACTGGAGCTGATAACATACATTATCAACTCCTGAAGCACTTACCAGAATCCTGCCTAGAAACTCTTCTCAATATTTTTGATGATATTTGGACATCGGGTAACTTTCCTCCGTCATGGCGTGACGCTATAGTAGTACCAATACCTAAACCTGGACGTGATCATACGGATCCATCCAATTATCGTCCGATTTAACTAACTAGCTGTGTTTGCAAGACCATGGAACGTATGATAAATAATCGACTTGTTTGGTACTTGGAAACTAATAACCTTATCACAGATATACAGTGTGGTTTCCGGAAAAACAGAAGTACAGTCGATCACTTAGTTCGTTTGGAATCATTTGTAAAAAACGCATTAATTAACAAACAGCACGCTGTGTCTATCTTTTTTGATATGATATATGACACAACTTGGAAATTGGCATTTTACGAGATTTACATGGCTTCGGCTTGCGAGGTCGTTTGCCTGAATTTATAGCCAAGTTTTTAAATAACAGACAATTCCAGGTCCGTGTGGGTTCTACCCTGTCTGATCATTACAATCAGGATCAGGGTGTTCCACAAGGCAGTATTTTGTCTGTTACACTTTTTAGCATAAAGATAAATAGTTTATCAAAAGTTTTAAACGATTCAATTGATGGATCGTTATTTGTGGATGATTTTAATATTTCTTGTCGTGGTAAAAACATGCATACTATTGAACGGCAACTGCAGCTGTGTTTAAACAAAATAAATAAATGGTGTCTTGAAAAATTTTCTAAATCCAAAACTAATTGTATACATTTTTGCAGAAAATATAAGCCACATAAGGACCCTGAACTCTCTCTAGATGGCACTCCCATCAAAGTTGTGAAGGAAGCTAAGTTCTTGGGTCTCATTTTTGACTCACACTTAACGTTTCTACCACATATTAAATCACTTAAAACTAAATGCCTGAAAGCACTTGACTTATTGAAAGTGGTTTCAAATTCAAAATGGGGAGGGGATCAAGCTACCCTTCTCCATCTATATTGATCTCTCGTGCGTTCGAAACTCGATTATGGCTCCATTGTCTATGGTGGAGCCTGCAAAAGCAACTTAAAACTATTAGATTCAGTCCATCATCAAGGTCTAAGACTTTGTCTTGGCTCCTTCAGAACTTCACCTGTTGACAGCCTGTATGTCGAGGCTGACGAACCATCTCTTGAGCAGCGACGTATAAAATTAGCTTTACAGTATGTAACAAAACTATATTCAAATGAGTCCAACCCTGCATATAACTGTGTTTTCAATCCCCTGTATGAGGATTTATACAAAAAGAAATCTTCTCTTGTTCCGCCTCTTGGTTTAAGAATAAAACCACTTATTTCTGCTGCCAGCATTGAGCTGGAAAACATAGCTCCTTCCCGTCTTCTTTCTTCTCCTCCTTGGCAGTTGGTTAGGCCACAAGTTGACCTAACATTAACGACTTTTAAAAAATCAGAAACGAATGAATTACAGTATAAACAAGAATATAATCAACTGAAACATAAATATAGCAATTATAAATCCTTATTTACAGATGGGTCCAAGGACGGTGGCGCAGTTGCTTGTGCCACTGTCATTGGATCCAGAACAATATCTTCTCGATTACCCGATAATAGTTCTATTTTTACAGCTGAAGCTAACGCCATATTAACAGCTCTTAAATATATTCAAAGACACCCTAAACGTAAACAATATATAATCTATTCCGACTCTCTTTCTTGCCTCCAGGCTATTAAAAATATCTCTTGTAAACATCCACTTTTAATAGAAATTATTGAATTGTATAATAATCTTGCCACTGGCCAATACGACATCGTCTTTTGTTGGTTACCCAGCCACGTAGGTATTTCCGGTAACGCAATGGCCGATCTTGCTGCCAAGGCAGCACTCAACAAATCTGTGACACCACTTCTTATTCCATACTCTGATTATAAAGCCAGCATTAGAACTTACATCCGTGATCTGATGCAGAAGAAGTGGGACACCCAAGTGGGCATAAATAAATTACATGCAATAAAACCCTATATTGGTTACACCTACTTGGGTTGTCAGTCCAGATTTGAAGAGGTCATCATGCGGCGATGTCGTATTGGCCACACCAGATATACACATGAATACCTTTTGAAAGGTGAGGATCCTCCGTTCTGCATCCCTTGTGATGAAAGAATCACAGTCAAGCATATCTTGCTTGACTGTGTTGAGTATTCCATCACAAGGGATCAGTATTTTAATTCACATACTATGAAGGATCTTTTTAACAGTGTTAGTCCTCATTTAATTATTGCATTTTTAAAGGAATTAAATTTGTTAACCGAACTGTAAATAGATAAATATTTTTAAATTGGAAGATTAAATTAGTATCTCAAATCGTTAGTGGCTGTACCCTCAAAGGGGGTTGAAGTACCGTAAAATAATTGTCCTCCTGAGAGGGTACGTAAGTCCAAAAACATTTGACGTAAATTTCAGTTTTCCAGCTTTTTAATCGTAGAATAAGTGTGTTTTTAAGTTATGGCTAGATTTGTCTAAATTGCTAACAGCTGAAGGGATGATGTAAATCCAACTAAGGTCCATGCAGGAAGCAAATGTACTGTAAGTCCCCATGGTCCTTAGTATGGTGATCTACCTTCAGTTGTTGGCAACCTATAGCTCATTTTTATATTGTACTGTCCTCTATAGATACATTGTTTTAGGTCTATTCACTAGTTTTATATTCTTTTCTGTGATATTCTAGTCAGTTTTACTGTCCTTCGTTGACAGGGTTTTACAATGTCCGTGCTAGTAATTCATTTGTATTTTCATAATTAATCGTTCTCGTCACGATATGGCTGCAATACTGCCGATGTGACGTTAAATACTAACTCACTCACTCGTGCAAATTCTATGTACATCCTGTTTGCCAAAGTTATGCAACCGGTAACTGACATAAAGATCATGATAAAAGAAGTTTAGTTATATCACATGACATAACCTTGCAGCAATTAAGCGTTGTAAAATCAAGGGGCAATTTCACACAGGTGTAATGTTAAACTGATTTAGTTTACCGGCTATTCAAATCCATTTGCAAATGATACTTTCATGTATTTTTCATTTTGAGAAAACGTACGTAGGGAAGTGAATTAATGAAATATTCAAAGTGAAATTACCTAGTAACATGAGCACATACCTTCGATAGACAAGGGTGATCCTCCAGGAGCAGTCGTGTCCAGATTTTTCTCACAACAGCCTAAAAGATTAAATATAACAGGTATATATATATGATTGTGCTCATCACGTATGTATTAAATTATTGAAAAATTACATGAAATTTTAAATGTATCCTACGCAGAGCTAACAGTTTCTTATTTAGTGTTTGCCTCAAATAGTTCAGAAACACATCTGACCCCTCTGAGCGAATTTGGGGGTAAACAATTTCATTTCACTAATGATCCAGGATTGCATTTAATAAATTACACCGAAATGTTGCCATTGTAAAAGCCCATCATTTTTATCATTCTTTAAAATATATCTGAATTGGTGAAATACATCTTGCAATACCCAGTAAACCCATGAGTGAACCACTACATATGGCGGATCTTTTTGATGCAGATCGTAATTCATCCCCCCCCCCCCCCCCACACACACACACACAAGTGTTAACCGAGTTGCAACGCTAAAATTTGCAAACTATTAACAGGAGCACTAAAATCAAAAGTCTGCCCCTTTAAACTTAAATAAATACTTATGGTTAGTACTAAGATAGTTACTTACAAATACAAGCTTGGTGTATTCTATACTATGTCGTTCTATTGAAATGGAATATAAACAAACTTATTTTTCAGGCCTATTTTACTTAGATTTAACGATAACATTTAAAAATAATACGAGCGAAAATATACATTCGCGGGATAAACTTTAAAATCTATCCGGATTTCTGTCATTAACGCAATATTTCTTTAAACGTTATTTACAATAAAATACCCTCGGTCTTACCTGACACATCTGAGGAACTCCGAGTTGCTCGCATCCGTTCTCTGCTTTCTTCTCCAAGTCGCGAATTCTTCCGTCGAGTGCTTTTGGGGAAAGTGAGGTGGCCATGGCAAAGTTTACACGACGCAGCCATCTTATGCTTAAAGTTTTGAAAAATAATTGCTAGGAAAACAAATTTGTTCCTACCCGCCAAACAAGATGGCGTCTCGCTAACACTCACGGGAAATAGACAGTTTTGTCATTGTGTTTTTTTAAATAAATCTAATGTGACCATTTGACAGTAGATTTCCTCGTTCTACAACAAAAGAGGAAGGTACACCCTGTTGTGAGTTGTTTTGTTAACAATTAGATAGTCTCGCGTGGACGTGATCCTGTCGCCATTCGTTTATTTGTTTACATTGCCGACATCAAAGGGGAGTGTGAAAAGTGGAATTCAGCGGATTGAATGTAAGTACTCAAAGTGACAACAGTGAGCAGTTATGGTTTTAGCAGTCTTTTCATCGCATTAGCGTCACTGATTGCTTTTTCTCAGTGTCAAGCATCAATATGTAGACCTTGTGATTATTAACAGTGATTAATTGTGAAAACATGTTCACCTTACTTTAACATGCCCGAGCGTCATGAGTCCTACTGATTTAGCACTCATGGGAAACGTTATTATGGCAAATAAGTTATTTTCTAAAATCCTGTCAGGAGAAGGTAGTATCCGGATATATTTCTGCTGGATGGACCCCCCCCCCCCCCCTCCCCAACGTACCATGTAAGTAATTTACGCACTGTGCTCACAACATGCACGGGGGTTAGAAATATTAACATTGTTTGTTCTTTTCAGTTATACACCCAGATCTACTATCCCTATCTACCCTTTAAGTTAACTTTACTACTATTACTAATATAATTTGGTGATGTGTCACAATTTCTTTGAAACCTTAATTCATTTGTCAATGTGAATGAAGAATGAAGCACAATCCCACTGACCCTTTGGCTATGATTTGTACATGCATAATTTCTGTAGACTATTCGTGGCACTTTCTGCTGCAGGGACACAGTTCTTTGTGGACATTGCGACAAGTAATTGTCAAGAAAAACAGCCTAAAATCACGAGAAATACGTTTCTGAAATATGGTTGGTTTCTACAATATTTGTTTTAACATGGGTACCCAGAGATATTCCGCATATATGTCTTCGTTATATCTATTCATATAATCTGTACTCCAGAAATATTTCAACCAAGTCACATCATACATCGATTAGTTCATCAAATTATCTAGTATCGTATGTTCTGTGTCAGTTCTGTGTATCCAGTTGTACCAGTTAATCAGTTTCATGGTTTGATATTTGTTTTATAACCATTAAAACCTTGTCCATCAGTACATGTTGCATGTGTTAGCCCTACAATGCATTGACATTATCATCACACCTCAAGTTTCATATTTCTGAAAGAATCGTTGTGTCAGTTATTTGATTTACAGATATGGATTGTGGACCAACAAACTCGGAGAATGATGCCCGGTAAGGGAATCTCTTTGATAACAATATTATTCATATAGCTTTATAATGAAGCTGACACTATGTTAATACATACAACAAACCTTTTTGACCTCACTCAAAGTGTAACTGTACATGGATTCAAGCATAATATATGCATATATTTTAAATTCCAGGAGAAATACGGCTTTTCTGTCCTCACTGCCAGACGTCTGTTTCAAGAAAAACACGTTATCTCCATCTCTGTAACAAGATGTTTGTTAGTTTGTAAAGATTTTTCGGGTGAATGACAAATGTTTCATCAGGTTAGTCATCAAAGACTTTTTAGATTTCACTAAAAATCGAGTTTGCACTGTCACTTTGCTATCCATGTTTAATGTATTTAATGTATGTATCATACATGTAACTGTAATAACTGAAAGTGAGCAAATGGTAATACGTATTTAATATTTGTAATACATGTTATCTGCATTATCATATATATTGCTGTGTTTCATTCATTGAATTGTCTCTCAGTTGAATTGATGATTCAAACTGAATGTCCTTTTCCTTTCCAGACACTGACAGTGACCAAGATATTAACAGCACATTCAAGGTTTGCGAGCTATTACCACCACAATGTGAGAGCCTGATTGATTCGGATTCAGATGTTTCGCCAGATATTAACCAGGACTCGCATACACCAACAAACATCTACAGAAGAACAAAGCACTTTGTGTACTGGCTAGCTCGTCTTCATTCAGTGTGCCTACTTCCTGAGCAATGCTTGTGTGCAGAGAATTCTGTTACTCTTCTCTGAGCGCCCCAGTTTCTTAATACAGCGAATTGTGTACTACTGCAACTGCCCTGTTACATTAAAATGTGAGCTTTTCTAAGAAATGAAACAGTTGGATCATAATATTTCCAGCGTTTGTTTTTTGTTCAAATAAATATGTAATAAATATAACAAGATAATACAACATATTTCAGCTTTCTAAACTAAGCGAACTCTCATTGTCATCTTCCTTGTACAGAAACCTAGCCATAAACCTACATTACCCAAGATCCACAAGGTTTCCGCAAGACCAGAAACTTACTCACTCCAGCTATAAAGGTTTCAGTAAACTGAAACTAAATGGAAACTTCCAACTACAGTTTCAGTTGACGGAAACATGACGGAAACTAAGACTTGTTAGTTTCAGTTGTGGAAACTATGCGGAAACTCTCATTGCGCGTTTCCTGAAACTGAAACCTAGCGGAAACCTACATTACCCAGTATCCATCAGGTTTCCGCAAGAACGGAAACCAAGTTATTTTTGCTGTGTATTAAATGTTGGTTTCCATGACGTTTCCTCTCGGTTTCAGTGTTCCGGAAACCAGCTTATTTTTGCTGTGTGATCTTCTATGGATTGACAGAGAACAAAGGTGAAACATGGGAACAAACAGAGTCTAAAGTGAGATCATTCTGTAAAGATAAAGAAATTATTGAAGATATTGACACAGTTCCAATCGAGAGGGCACATAGATTGAATACTCGAGGAAACAACAGACCAATTATTGTTAAATTTGCAAATTATAAAGACAAACAAAGAGTCGTAAAATCATCCAGACAAATTCTTAAAGGTGACAAACAATATCGTGTGTCCGAAGATCTCACTGAGAGGGTACGGTGGGTGAGGACCCAACTTTTCCCAGCGATGGAAAATGCCAGAAGTGAAGGAAAGTTTTCATTTCTCAGTTATGACAAACTTATCACTGAAGGGACAGTGTATGCCTACGATGATTCAAGCGGAGAAATCAAGCAAGTCGGCCAGAGAAAGCATTGGGAGAGACGAGGTCCCCCAGCAGCCAAGTCATCGACACACCAAGACAACCAGTCTACATCAACCAACTACGAGTTCGGCCGTGGCCTCGGGCAACCAGCTTCCAGACAAGGCACAGATATTACACTAAATGAACAGACTAAGATGCATAACCCAGCCTTTACTAACTCTAGTAGTTGTGACACAACACAAACTGAGCAAATGCTAAATGATAAAACTTATAGGCAGTCACATGATACGGACGACACACAAACTAGTCACAGTGATTCTGGTTTATTATCTGGCACCCGTGAACGGCCACCTCCTCGTGGTGGGTGCTGGGTCACGCCAAGAGCCGTTCAAAGCCCCGTGTGGACCCGGGTCAACTAGGTCCATAGCACCCCATTGCTGGTTGCAAGGAGCAACCGAATTGGGCAACCTGTTTGCCGTGGGTTGCGTCCCGTGTCGGTGGAGGACGGTAGTCTGGTGGTTGAGAGCAGCAGGAGCCTGAACCGTGTTCCTGTTGCCCAACACACCACTTCGGCCCTTACTTCACCTAGACGGGTGGTAGAATCGGCCCGATTCTATCAATCGGCTGGTCACGCCAAGCCCTGTGTGTATGGACTATACTTATTTGTCATCACACAATTTGGATTTGTTCATGTTAACCATTGGGTCTTGTTGAAATTGTTCATAACAGATGTTTAAACTTTTGAACAATGATGTTTTGCACTTTGCCTAGAGTCCTAAGCCAGAAGGCAGTGGCTCATGGGCCAATCTGGTGGATTTGTTATTTGTAACTCTTCTGCTGGAGTATATCATCCGAGTATCCTTGGTGCTGCAAGCTGGAGATCCGCTTGCTCTAGCATTGTCCCTGTGATACTCCATGGTGGGTGGGGAGCTCGGATGATGAAATGAAAAAACAATAACCATGGCGTATGAAACCCCCTACAAAAAAACAAAACGTCTCCTTGAAGAAGATCATACTGATACTGACCTTAGACTGTCCAATCCTACTGAATACTGGCCACGTTTTCTAGTTGTTGAGACTGAAGATAGAACACCCTTGAAATTAAACCCTTTTGCTGTGTCGAAGGGTATCCAAGGCATTGCTGGGGACGTAAAAAATATTAGAAGATTACGTTCTGGTGCACTCTTGATTGAGTGTACCAAAAAGCAACAGTCAACAAAACTGTTGAACACTAAGACATTTGTCGGCATTCCCGTCACAATCACGGCACACAAAACGCTCAACACGAGTAAGGGAATTGTACGGGACCGCGATAGATTACTCGCTGACATGTCAGAATTAGATATTGCCTCTGAAATGAAAGATCAGGGTGTTCTTTATGTGAAACGATTCTCAACTCGTAAAAATAATGAAACTGTCACAACCAACACTTATCTGTTTTCCTTTTCCCTACCTTCTGCTCCAAGATCACTCAAGGCCGGTTATTGCAATCTAAATGTTGACACGTACATTCCGAATCCTCTCAGATGCTCCAAATGCCACAAATTCGGACATGGTGTAAATTCTTGTACATTATCCGTTGTGTGTGCTCGCTGTGGTGAAAAGACATACACAACAGAGGACTGTGACAGTTCTGTTACAAAATGCACCAACTGCTCAGGGAATCATCCGTCTTATTCTAAAAAGTGTCCTGTTTGGAAACAGCAAATGGCAATAAATAAATTAAAGTTTACACAAAACATCAGCTTTGCTGAAGCAAAGAGACAAGTATTAAGCTTAGAACAAACAGAAAGCTATGCTTCCATTGCCAGAAGAGCGCCAGAAACAGCAACTAGAGTACCTACAGTATCCACTAGCTGTCAGACAAACTTGACTTGGGTCAAAACGGATTCCCCAAACCTTTTCTCACACGCTACATCTACTCAAACACGAGAATCACTTACTGGTACGTCCCAAATACAATTAGAAACATCCCCTGATCTAGAACCATCTTCTCTGTCATCGACAAAGTCTCAACAAAGTCTCAGTAAAATTAAAGGTAAACAGCCAGATTCTTCAAAGAAACTGAGTGGGAGAGCCCCGAAAGGGTCACAAAATAAAATTCAGTTATTCAATAAATACGGATCGCTTGAGGATATGGACGTGTGTGAAAACGTCCATTCTAGGGCTCACAGCTTGTCGCCCACCAAAAAAGTGCGGGGTAGATCCCCAATAAACCCCCCAAAAAGATAGGTTATCAGAATAATCTTTTACAGTGGAATTGTAGAGGTCTAAGGACTAATTTTAATGAGTTGCAGCTCTTAGTCCAGGATTTAACACCATCAGCTTTCTGTCTGCAGGAGACCTATTTAAAACAGACAGATACTTTTGACCTGCGTCATTACAAGGCATATCATTGTTTTTCACCTCCGGGTGACAGGGCCACGGGAGGGTCTTCCATCCTAGTCAAACAGAATATTATCCATAGCCCTGTTTCACTTACTACTGTTCTTCAGGCCGTCGCAGTGCGACTAACTTTGCATGTTGCATTTACATTATGCTCTCTCTATATTTCTCCGTCATCAATCCCGTGTGGACCCGGGACAGAATGTGTCCACAGCACCCCATTGCTTGTCGTAGAGGCGACTAAATTGGGCAACCTGTTTGCCGTGGGTTGCGTCCCGTGTCGGTGGAGGACTGGATCCTGGTGGTTGAGGGCACTTGGAGTCTGGAACGTGTTCCTTTTGCTCAACACACCACTTCGGCCCTTACTTCACCTAGACGGGTGGTAGAATCGGCCCGATTCTATCAATCGGCTGGTCATGTCGTGCACTGAGCATGGACACATTCATTCTGAAATTGCGTAGTATCAAAATTATGAAATGCTTTCAATGAATGTCATCAATAACCTGTTACCTTTACTATTGCCTAGGGTCCTATGCCAGAAGGCGGTGGCTCATGGGCCAATCTGGTTGATCCTTTGGTTCAACTGGAGTATAACATTCCTGTATCCTTTTGGTGTCAGTATGCTGGAATACCGCTTACATGTGGCATCGCCCTTGTTGGCGCTCCGTGGCGGGCAGGGAGCAGGAATGCTGAACCACAATACATATAACCATGGGAAAACTAAATCCAAAAAAACCAAAGCGGCAATTGTCTGACTCAGATTCAGAACTAGATTCCTCTGATGATGAAACAGTTACCAAATTACTTTATTCTGAGAGGGATACTTGGCCTCGGTTTCTAGTTATTGAAGCTAAGGGTGAACGTACCCTTACTTCTTATTCACCATTTCTTTTGGAAAAAGGACTTCAAGGTAAAGCTGGAGATTTAAAAGATGTGACAAAACTGCGTTCAGGAGGACTTTTGGTGGAATGTGCTAGGAAGTCTCAAGCAATTAATCTTTTGACTTCAACAAGATTGGCTGATATTCCAATTACCTGCTCTGCTCACAAGACCTTAAATTTTTCAAAAGGTCTACATACCTTTCGAAAAGATGACCGTGTGTTTCCATCAAACACATATCTACTAACTTTTGATTCTCCAGTGCTACCTAGTTCTATTAAAGTAGGATGTTTTAATATGCGTGTGGAACTTTTCATCCCACGACCAACACGCTGCTTTAATTGTCAGAAGTTTGGTCATGGGCAAAATTCTTGCAGGAATAAGCTCACTTGCTACAGGTGTGGAGAATGTGATCATGATGGTAAAATATGCACTAACAAAATCAAGTGTTTGCATTGTGATGGCGACCACATGGCTTCATCCAAGGAATGCTCAGTGTTTAAACATGAGGCAGCTGTTCAGAAACTGAAATGTGAGAAAAGAATCAGCTATGCTGAGGCCCGAAAACAAGCACGTTTACTCACATCTGAAACCATCCGTCGTCCTTCTTATGCCGCTGTAGCTAAAAAGGTAACGGCATCAGTTCTTTGCCAAACAGATCTGACTTGGATAACGTCAGAACACCCAACAAATGTTTCTGCAGTGGTGCCTAGTGCGTCACATTCAGAAAGTAGTTCCAATCATACATCAAGTAAACACAGAGAATCGTCATCATCAACGCAGACTGAATCAAAGATTAAGCCATCTAAATCCACCAAAGTGGACTCTAAAAAACAACAAATTCAATCGGATCGTGTGCCAAAGGCCCTGAAAGATGTCGTGCAACTCCATAACAGATATGGGTTGCTTGAGGACATGGATATGGAGGTATCCGCCCATGTCAGCACCAACGTCCATACCAATGGCCACTCACCCAAAAAGAAAGGGAGAGCATTGTCACCTGTTACTGCCCCTTAAATGACTAACGCATCCTTAATTCAGTGGAACTGCAGGGGACTACGGACAAATTTCAATGTTTTACAGCTTTTAGTGCAAGATTTTACACCGTCAGCAATCTGTCTACAGGAGACATATCTCAAACAGTCTGATGTTTTTGACCTGCGTCATTTTAATGCCTATCACTCTTTTTCCCCTCCAGGTATGAGAGCAACTGGAGGTTCTTCCATCCTTCTTAAGCAGAATGTTATTCACAGCCCTGTTACGCTCAGAACTAATCTCCAAGCTGTTGCAGTGCGGCTTACGTTGCACGTTACTTTCACATTATGTTCTCTATATATACCACCCTCTTCTGCTCTTCAACCGAATGATCTACAAGCTCTTTATGATGAACTTCCTAAACCCTGTATTGTTATGGGTGATCTAAATGGCCACAACCCGCTCTGGGGTGGTTCAGCTACAAACAATAAAGGCACAGTACTGGAAGCTTTTATTTTAAATAATGATTTGTGCATTTATAATGACGGTTCAAACACGTATTTACATCCCGGCACAGGAACATATTCAGCCCTCGATATTTCAATTACAGACCCGAACCTATTAAATGAATTTGAATGGTCAGTCAATGATGACCTCTGTGGTAGTGACCATTTTCCAACACTATTAAAACCTGTAACCCCATCCGATGTTTCTTCATCATCCAGATGGAACTTCACAAAGGCTAACTGGGCTTTATATGAAATGTTGTGTGCAGACAAGCTTAAACCTGAACTTTTTATCAATATTCCTGATGCTATAAAACGTTTTTCTGATGAAATGAATATCATTGCTGACGAATGTATACCACAGTCCTCTGCTATTCCACATATTCGGAAACCATGGTTCAACAATAATTGCAAACAGGCCAGAAAGGATCGGAAAAAGGCGGAACACTATTTCCGTCGACACCCCATGGTGCATAATTTAAATAAATTTAAAATTTTAAATGCTAAAGCACGGCGTACTTTTAAGCAAAGTAAACGCCAATCCTGGCAAAATTATGTATCGAACATTAATTCGCGTACGCCAATGTCTAAAGTCTGGAACATGATCCAAAAAATCAAAGGTAAGGGCTCCAAATCTAGCATTCACCATCTTAAAGATGGAAACCAGTTGTTAACTAGTAAACCCGACATTGCAAATAAACTTGGTGAAACTTTAGCAAAACATTCTTCCTCGTCAAATTATGAACCTACGTTCCAAAAATACAAACTACAACAAGAAAAGAAAGCTATTAATTTCAGTTCCGATAATGGGGAAGATTACAATGAAACCTTTTCCATACACGAGCTTTATACCGCTCTTGACCAGGCTCACGATACTGATTTACCAGAATCATGTCTAGAAACTCTGTTACATATTTTTGATGATATTTGGACATCTGGAAAATTTCCTACTTCATGGCGTAATGCTATAATTGTCCCTATCCCTAAACCTGGACGTGATCATACTGATCCTTCAAACTATCGACCAATTTCACTTACTAGCTGTGTTTGCAAAACCATGGAACGCATGATCAATAATCGGCTCGTTTGGTACTTGGAAACCAATAATCTTCTAACTGATATACAATGTGGTTTCCGTAAAAACCGTAGTACCATTGATCATTTAGTGCGTCTTGAATCTTTTGTTAAAAATGCCATAGTTCATAAACAACACTCAGTGTCGATCTTTTTCGATCTAGAAAAAGCATACGACACCACATGGAAGTATGGTATTTTAAAAGATTTACATGATTTTGGATTACGGGGTCGTTTGCCTCAATTTATCTCAAACTTTTTAAATGATAGGCAATTTCAAGTCCGCGTGGGTTCTACCCTGTCTGATCATTACAATCAGGATCAGGGTGTCCCACAAGGCAGTATATTGTCCGTTACACTGTTTAGTATAAAGATAAATGTCAAATGTTTTAAATGATTCAATCGACGGATCATTATTTGTTGATGATTTTAACATTTCTTGTCGTGGCAAAAACATGCATACTATTGAACGGCAACTGCAGTTGTGTTTAAACAAAATAAATAATTGGTGTCTTGAAAACGGCTTTAAATTTTCTAAATCCAAAACAAATTGTATCCATTTCTGCCGTAAATACAAACCACATAAAGATCCTGAACTATATCTAAATGGTAACCCTATCAAAGTTGTCAAGGAGGCCAAGTTCTTGGGTCTTATTTTCGATTCACATTTAACCTTCCTGCCACATATTAAGTCACTAAAAGCTAAATGCCTGAAGGCACTCGATTTGTTAAAGGTTGTTTCCAATTCAAAGTGGGGAGGGGATCAAACTACTCTCCTTCATCTATATAGATCACTCATTCGTTCCAAACCTGATTATGGCTCCATTGTGTATGGTGGAGCCTGCAAAAGCAACCTTAAACTGTTAGATTCTATCCATCACCAAGGTCTAAGACTTTGTCTTGGTTCCTTTAGAACTTCTCCCGTTGACAGTCTCTATGTTGAGGCAGATGAACCATCTCTTGAACAGCGCCGTATAAAACTATCCTTACAATATATTACAAAGTTATATTCTAACAAGTCTAACCCTGCTTTCAGCTGTGTCTGTAGCCCCCACTACGAGGATTTATACACCAAGCAATCTTCTCTTGTTCCACCTCTTGGGCATAGAATTAAACCTTTCCTATTTGATGCCGGCATTGAGCTGGAAAATATAGCTCCTTTGCGTTTGCTGTCTTCTCCTCCTTGGCAGTTGGTTAGGCCACAGGTTGACCTAACTCTCACACAGTTTAAAAAATCAGAAACTAATGAATTACAATATAAACAGGAATATCGTCAATTAAATAGTAAATATGTCCATTACAAAACCTTATTTACAGATGGGTCCAAGGGTGGTGGCACAGTCTCTTGTGCCACTGTCATTGGATCCAGAACCATCTCTTCTAGATTACCCGATGACAGCTCAATTTTTACAGCTGAAGCAAACGCCATATTAACAGCTCTTAAATATATTCAAAGACATCCAAAACATAAACAATATATTATTTATTCTGACTCGCTTTCTTGTCTTCAGGCTATCAAAAACATCTCTTGTAAACATCCACTTTTAACAGAAATTTTTTAACTTTATAATGATCTTGCTACTGGCCAGTGCGACATTGTCTTTTGTTGGTTACCCAGCCACGTAGGCATTTCTGGGAACACAATGGCCGACCTTGCTGCTAAGGCAGCACTTAACAAATCTGTGACACCACTTCTTATTCCATACACTGATTATAAAGCCAGCATTAGAGCCTACATCCGTGATCTGATGCAGAAGAAGTGGGACACCCAAGTAGGTATAAATAAATTACATTCAATAAAACCATATATCGGTTACACCTACTTGGGTTGTCAGTCCAGATTTGAAGAGGTCATCATGCGACGATGTCGTATTGGCCATACGAGATACACTCATAACTACTTATTGAAAGGTGAGGACCCTCCATTTTGCATCCCTTGTGATGAAAGAATCACAGTCAAGCATATCTTGCTTGACTGTGTTGAATATTCCATCACAAGGGATAATTATTTCAATTCACGTACTATGAACGATCTTTTTAGCAACATAAGTTCTCATTTAATTTTTGCATTTTTAAAAGACTTAGATTTGTTGGCTGATTTGTAAATATATCAATATTTTATGATTGGAGGTTTGAATTAGTAACTTGGATTGTTAGTGGCTGTATCCTCGAGGGGGGTTAAAGTACTGTAAAATTATTGTCCTCCTGAGAGGGTACGTAAGTCCCAGGACATTCCAAGTACATTTAAACGTTCCACGTTTTTAATCGTAGAATATGTGTAGTTTTAATTTATAGCTAGATGTGTCTCAATTGCTAACGACTGAGGGGATGATGTAAATCCAGCTAGGGTCCATGCAGGAAGCAAATGCACTGTAAGTCCCCATGGTCCTTAGTGTGGTGATCGACCTTCAGTCGTTGGCAATATATAGCTGGCTTTTACCTTGTATTGTACTGTATGGTTAAACTTTTTTAGATCTAGTTGCTAGTTTTACATTAGAATCTGTGATACTCTAGTTGTTTTACTGTCCTTCGCTGACAGGTTTATACAAATTACCATTACTTATTATGTATGAAATTAATTGTTCTCGTCACGGTATGGCCGAAATATTGCCGATGTGACGATAAATTTTAACTCACTCACTCACTCACTCCGTCATCAACGTTTCACAAAACCGATCTTCAAGTGCTGTATGATCAACTCCCGAAGCCCTGTATCATAATGGGAGATCTGAATGGACACAACCCACTCTGGGGTAGTGTAACTACAAACACTAAAGGTAAATTGTTGGAGGACTTTTGTTCTGACAATGATTTATGCATTTATAATGATGGTTCCAACACATATTTACACCCTGGGACAGGGACTTATTCTGCTCTCGATTTGTCACTTACAAATTCAGAACTACTAAATGAATTTGAATGGTCAGTCCACGATGACCTCTGTGGAAGTGACCATTTTCCTACTATATTAAAAGCTGTAACTCCATCTGATGTACCTCCATCATCAAGGAGGAATTTTAAAAAGGCTAACTGGACTTTATATGAAACATTGTGTCCTGAAAAACTTCAACCCGAACGTTTTATTGACGCTCCTGATGCTATTCAATGTTTTTCTGAGGAACTGAATTCCATAGCTGATGAGTGTATACCAAAGTCTTCTGCAGCTCCACATATTCGAAAACCATGGTTCAGCGATGACTGCAAACAAGCTAGGAAGGCAAGGAAAAAAGCAGAACATTATTTCCGTCGCCATCCAATGGTACATAATTTAAATAAATTTAAAATTTTAAATGCTAAAGCACGGCGTACTTTTAAACAGAACAAACGCCAATCTTGGCAAAATTATGTATCTAAAATAAATTCTCGGACACCCATGTCCAAGGTATGGAACATGGTCCAGAAAATTAAAGGTAAAGGTACTAAATCTACTGTCCATCATCTTAAACATGGAGATCAATTACTTACTGATAAATCAGATATTGCTAATAAACTGGGTGAAACCCTCGCTAAACATTCTTCCTCTTCTAATTATGTACCAAAATTCCAGCAATATCAGAAGCAACAAGAAAAGAAAACTATTACTTTCAATTGAGATAATGGGGAAGATTATAATGAAACATTTTCTATTCATGAACTCCATACTGCTCTTGATCAAGCTCATGACACTGCTACAGGAGCTGATAACATACATTATCAAGTCCTTAAACACTTACCGGAGTCCTGTTTAGAGACGCTCTTATATACTTTTGATGATATTTGGACTTCAGGTAAATTTCCTTCTTCATGGCGTGACGCTATAGTAGTACCAATACCTAAACCTGGACGTGATCATACGGATCCATCTAATTATCGTCCGATTTCTTTAACTAGCTGTGTTTGCAAGACCATGGAACGCATGATAAATAATCGACTTGTTTGGTACATGGAAACAAGTAACCTTATAATTGATATACAGTGTGGTTTCCGGAAAAACAGAAGTACTGTCGATCACTTAGTGCGTTTAGAATCATTTGTTAAAAACGCACTAATTAATAAACAACATGCTGTGTCTATCTTTTTTGATCTCGAAAAAGCATATGACACAACCTGGAAATATGGTATTTTACGAGACTTACATGACTTCGGCTTGCGAGGTCGTTTACCTCAATTTATAGCCAACTTTTTAAATGACAGACAGTTTCAAGTTCGAGTGGGTTCTACCCTGTCTGATCATTACAATCAGGTTCAGGGTGTTCCACAAGGCAGTATTCTGTCTGTCACACCTTTTAGCATCAAGATAAATAGTTTATCAAAAGTTTTAAACGATTCAATTGATGGATCGTTATTTGTGGATGATTTTAATATTTCTTGTCGTGGGAAAAATATGCATACCATTGAACGGCAACTGCAGCTTTGTTTAAACAAAATAAATAAATGGTGTCTTGAAAACGGCTTTAAATTTTCTAAATCCAAAACAAGTTGTATACATTTTTGCAGAAAATATAAACCACATAAGGACCCTGAACTATCTCTAGATGGCACTCCCATCAAAATTGTAAAGGAGGCCAAGTTCTTGGGACTTGTTTTTGATTCACATTTGACCTTTTTGCCCCATATTAAATCCCTTAAAACCAAATGCTTGAAGGCACTCGATTTATTAAAGGTTGTTTCTAATTCAAAGTGGGGAGGGGATCAGACTACCCTCCTTCACTTGTATAGATCACTCATCCGCTCAAAACTTGATTATGGCTCAATCGTATATGGTGGAGCCTGTAAAAGCAACCTGAAACTATTAGATTCTGTCCATCACCAAGGTCTAAGACTTTGTCTTGGTTCCTTCAGAACTTCACCTATTGACAGTCTCTACGTTGAGGCTGATGAACCATCTCTTGAGCAGCGCCGTATTAAGTTAACTTTACAATACATTACTAAATTATACTCTAATGAATCTAACCCTGCCCATAACTGTGTTTTCAATCCCCTTTACGAGGATTTATACAATAAAAAATCTTCTGTTGTTCCACCTCTAGGACACAGAATTAAACCATTTCTTGCTGCTGCCGGCATTGAGCTGGAAAATATAGCTCCTTCCCGTCTTCTTTCTTCTCCTCCTTTGCAGTTGGTTAGGCCCCAAGTGGACCTAACATTGACCACATTTAAAAAATCAGAAACTAATTAGTAACAGTATAAACAAGAATATAATCAATTGAAACATAAATATAGCAGTTATAAATCCTTATTTACAGATGGGTCCAAGGACGGTGGTGCAGTAGCTTGTGCCACTGTCATTGGATCCAGAACAATATCTTCTAGATTACCCGATAATAGTTCTATTTTTACCGCTGAGGCTAACGCCATATTGACAGCTCTTAGGTATATTCAGAGACACCCTAAACGCAAACAATATATAATTTATTCCGACTCTCTTTCTTGCCTTCAGGCTATTAAAAATATTTCTTGTAAACATCCACTTTTAATAGAAATTATTGAATTGTATAATGATCTTGCTACTGGCCAATACGACATGGTCTTCTGTTGGTTACCCAGCCATGTAGGGATCTCTGGTAACACATTGGCTGACCTTGCTGCTAAGGCAGCACTCAACAAATCTGTCACACCACTGCTTATTCCTTACAGTGATTACAAAGCCACTATTAGATGTTATATCCGTGACCTGATGCAGAAGAAGTGGGACACCCAAGTGGGTATGAATAAATTACATGACATAAAACCTTACATTGGTTATACCCACTTGGGTTGTCAGTCCAGATTTGAAGAGGTTATTCTACGACGATGTCGTATTGGATCTTTTTAGCAGCGTTAGTTTTCATTTAATTCTTGTTTTTTTAAAAGAAATTGATTTTTTGACTGAATTTAGAGCAATATGTTTGTGTAAAAAGATGTATTTTAATAATTGGTAGTTTGGATTCGTAACTAGAATTGTTAGTGGCTGTACCCTCAAAGGGGGTTGAAGTATTGTAAAATTATTGTCCTCCTGAGAGGGTACGTAAGTCCAAAAACATTGATAGTAAATTTAAGTCTACCACTGTTTTTATTCGTAGTATTCGTGTTGTTTTAATTGTGGCTAGCATATTGTACACTCGCCAGCGGCTGAAGGGATGGTGTAAATCCAACTAGGGTCCATGTAGGTAGCAAAGGTGCTGTAAGTCCCCATGGTCCTAGTATGGTGATCTACCTTCAATTGTTGGCGATCTATAGCCTGATTTTATAGTGTATTGTCCAAATGGTGTTGTTATTTTTAACTTTCCATGCTAGTTTTAATTCCATTTGTGATATTCTAGTTGTTTTACTGTCCGTCGTTGACAGGTTTTATAGCAGACATATAATTAATTTTGATATTAGATGTTCTCGTCACGATATGGCTGAGATATTGCCGATGTGACGTTAAATTTTAACTCACTCACTCACTTGAACACTGATGCATTGTCGCATATGTATTATTTATCATCTCATCTGGTACACTGGTCTTTTCGAGCATATTGATGAATTCAAATTATGGCTCAATGTCTTACATTGTTAGTACTGTATGTATGTAGTATATGTCCGGTTTCGTCTCTTCTTCTTCAACCCATGTCGCATACAAAAACAATGTAGGCTTATTGGGATTGGAAAATGCACCCCAATACTGTTAAATTAATCTTGCAAGACGTGAATCCACTCAGAAGTTACAACTGTTCTAATGAAACGGATGGGAATAATGCGTAAGCCTTTTAAATTGTAAAAGTTATAATGAAACACGGTCAAATTCAGACTGTAAAATACTCTGTTGTCGGGTACTAATAGCCTTTAAACAGGGGATAACGACATCATTTTAAGAAAGTCTATATTCAACTATATAACGATCGTGTTTAATCTTATTCAACTAAGATAATTCTGGGAGCGAAACTAAAATATCAGATCAGTTGATCACATTATGTGCTAATTACTTAGAATAACCATGAAACTACCACTCACGCAGCAGTATCATTACTTATACTCTCTTATTTTGTTAAATTAAGATAATTCTGGTAGTGAAATAAAAAAAATTCTGCCAGAAATTTCTGCAGGAAAAAAATTCTGCCAGAAGTTTGTGCAGGAAAAAAAATTCTGTCAGAACTTTCTGCAGAAATGCATTTTCAGGGCCAATTTGTGAGCTTATTAACACGTGAACACACTTGCACATGAACTTTCCGTGTTAATCGTCTCGAGATCTTTCCAATGATATAAAATATGTCTTTGTAGCTTGCTCCCGTCTGTGTGTCAAGTTAGGACTCGTTGGCCATTCCTAAGTTGTCCCGCCCGGCCTTCATGGCTAAACGTTTTATCATCCGGTTTCATTAAAAGGTGTCATGAAGTCATTAAACTTGGTGTATTGCCACATAATCCCAATCGTCAGAAATTTTGTGTTTGTGTGTATCTGATAGCCTTGGCAAAATATTCTGTTTGGGTTATTAGGAATTTAAATAAGTTTGAACACAAACAGCTCAGTGGGAACGATATTGTATTGCACATTTTGTCAATCCTTAAAACACGTATTCGGGTAGATTTCTTTAGGCTGTCAATGTCTTCTTTTGCCAAGCACTGGCTTTCCTCCCCTTTCTTCTGCAAAGTTAATGCTAACAATCAACTTCATTTTATATTTTGTTTTCATTGCAGAATTTATAATCCCATAATCCTATTGTATCCATTTATCGATAATAATGTCTGCGATGTTTATCTTGTTTACATATCACATTATTGTTGTAATGAATAATTGTAAATATAACAAGTGTCTACACTATTAAAATTTTGTCTCTGTACCCTCTTGTTACCGCTACAGTATAAATATATTGTATGTTCAAATTCATGTGTGTGCAGGGATACGATGTATATACACATGTGTGTGCGTGTCCAATCAAGTCTAGTTTATGAATATATATCTGTATGAATTATCGTAGTTATGTTGTTTCAAATGAAATTGTATGTAACTAGATTATAATATATACTGTTAATGTTGGATTGGTATGCATTTATTTAATAGGTCCTGTTTTTATTGTTACGGTTAAGAATTTGCCGTGACAAACTATTTAATCAGCAAAACACAACAAAGACAAGTTGTTTACGTTCAAATTCTATTATTGTTTTTCAACGAGAGGAAGGTATACAAAGTCACAAGTCCATATACAATGCAGATTTCACGTACATTTGAACAGAGAGAAAATCTAAGTCAATGGGTCACAAAATACAATATAGCAAACTCATTTAAGTCTTGGTGTGAGAGAGAATCAACTATGGCAGAATGTCAATACAGCGATCGGTGCGACAGCAGGTAGATTCAGGCGTTGACGGGATTTCAAGTGTTGGCAGTATATCCAGCAAATATGAATGAATGTGACTGTGAGTGTCGCCCTCAACACGGCATCCAGCCTTTATATATGTTTATACAGTAATGGGTCAGAGTTGGGGCAGAAACGAACATCGTCAACACTGCAGAACGCACTAGAATAAGTCTCCCGGAAGTAGACACATAGAAAACTAGGAGCAGATAAATTACGGAAAACCAGAATGCTAAAAGTGTTGACCAGATATTTAAAAAAATGTGACCCATCAAATTTAATATTCAAAAAACTAAACGTTGTGACCCAATAATAATTATTACTTAATTATAAACAAAAATATACACAAAATACACACTCGTAATAGTATGTTCCCTTTAAAAAACATTAACATAGGTAATAGATTAATAATTTTAACAAAATTCATTCTTGTACATTATAAGTGTTAGGCCCCATATTAATGACTCCAGTTTCATCAGTTAGAAAAATCATTAAATTCTTTCCCTTTGTAGTATTATATTGTTAGGGTTGCCATCCCTTAATTCTGTGATAGATGTCATTTATTAGAAGGGATGGTAACCATTTGCACTGTCTGCAAGTGTAATAATTCTTTGTAATAAATGTTTTATTAAAAAGAAAAAAGTATCTGTTCTTATCAGCTTAATATCTGACACGTCTCCTATTGGAGACATCGATATTGGAGCTTGGAGCTTGCTCCGCCCTCATCACGGGTTGGCCCGGTATTGCAGTACCTCCGGGAATGGCCCACCACTCATAAAACAATTCAAACAATAGAACCCTCAACTCGGCCCTTTGCTTTTCAGATTTCATCTCCCCTTTTTCATCTCACTTTACGCCGTCGCCTCCCTTTTCGCGCGTCCGTTTCACTGGAGGCACCATGCAACCACTTCCAACCTGTAGAAATGGACCCATACACTCAATCACATTGTACTCCGTCCAAACCAAGCCCTGGGAAGTTCCTCCAAGTGATTTATTTTCCACTTGCAGTTATTTTGTGTCCCCGAATCCAATGACGTCAGCCATGATGTCGCACGCCGGAAATTACGTCGTAGACAATCACGCCCTCACAACCACATTCTGCCCCGTCGATAACACACGTCTTAAGCGCCAGCTAATCCCTAGAAAGTGATTTCAAGTGGTAAAGAAGCCTTGGTGCGTTTTTCCCGGGTCAGTTTACATTGAAATTTCAAACTTTCTTTAACTTTTCATTCTATTTCTTAACTCACACAACATATGTGACTAAAATCCTCCTATCCTAACATTGTTTTGATACTTGAAATGTGTTTAGGTTTAGAGGATTTATTCCACGTGGTCGGTTTAGTGTTTTTTCACGCTTGTCTGGGCGGGACTTTCTCAAAGTCGGGACTGCACAAACTCTTCCAATTGCTGTGTCCCCACGCCTCATTCATTATGCGCCGATCCACCGGCTCACGGTGCTAGCGGGAGGACGTTATTCCTACGTCGCCCCGACGTTTTAGCGCCTGCGCTCTGTGAGTGAGTGAGTGAGTGAGTTAATATTTAACGTCACATCGGCAATATTGCAGCCATATCGTGACGAGAACATACGTGACAAAAAGAAAATATATCCATATTATGAAGAACCTGTCAACGAAGGAGAGTAAAACCACCAGAGTATCACACTTATTATTAAAACTAGTGTGGAAACTTAAAAAAAATAATAGTATCACTATTTGGACAGCACAATATAAAAACAGGCCATAGATCGCCAACAACAGAGGGTAGATCACCATACTAGGGGCCATGGGGACTTACAGTACCTCTGCTACCTGCATGGTCCCTAGCTGGATTTACAAGCAAAACATGCTTGACTGTAATTCTTTCATCACAAGGGATACAAAACGGAGGATCCTCACCTTTTAACAAGTACTCATGTGTATACCGCGTATGGCCAATGCGACATCGTCGCATAATGACCTCCTCAAATCTGGACTGACAACCCAAGTAGGTGTAACCAATATACGGTGTTATTACATGTAATTTATTGATACCAACTTGAGTGTCCCACTTCTTCTGCATTAGATCATGGATATAAGATCTAATTGTAGCTTTGTAATCTGAATATGGAAGGGGAAATGGTGTCACAGATTTGTTGAGTGCTGCCTTGGCAGCTAGATCAGCCAGTGTATTCGCTGAAATGCCTACGTGGCTGGGTAACAAACAGAAGACGATGTCGTATTGGCCAGTAGCAAGATCATTATACAATTCAATAATTTCTATTAAAAGTGGATGTTTACAAGAACTATTTTTAATAGCCAGAAGGCAAGAAAGAGAGTCTGAATAGATTATATTTTGTTTACGTTTAGGGTGTCTTTGAATATATCTGAGAGCTGTTAATATTGCATTTGCTTCGGCAGTAAAAATGGAGCTTTTATCTGGAATTATAGAAGATATTGGATCCAATGACAATGGCACAAGTCACAGCACCACCATCCTTGGACCCATCTGTAAATAAGGATTTATAATTGCTATATTTATGTTTCAGTTGATTATATTCTTGTTTATATTGTAGTTCATTTGTTTCTGATTTTTTAAATTTAGTTAATGTTAGGTCAACTTGTGGCTTGACCAGTTGCCAAGGAGGAGAAGAAAAAAGACGGGAAGGGGCTATATCATCCAGCTCAATGCTGGCAGCAGAAATAAGTGGTTTTATTCTGAAACCAAGAGGCGGAACAAGAGAAGATTTCTTATTGTATAAATCCTCATACAGAGGATTGAAAACACAGTTATACGCAGGATTTGACTCATTGGAATATAGTTTTGTTAGCTAATTTTATACGTCGCTGCTCAAGAGATGGTTCTTCAGCCTCGACATACAGGCTGTCAACAGGTGAAGTTCGAAAGGAGCCAAGACAAAGTCTTAGACCTTGATGATGGACAGAATCTAATAGTTTTAAGCTGCTCTTGCAGGCTCCACCATATACAATTGAGCCATATGCATAATCTAGCTTCGACCGGACAACCGATCTATACAGGTGTAAAAGGGTAGCTTGATGCCCTCCCCACTTTGAATTAGACACGACTTTCAATAAATCAAGTGTCTTCAGGCATTTAGTTTTTAGGGATTGGATATGTGTAAGAAAAGTTAAATGAGAGTCAAAACTCAGACCTAAGAACTTTGCCTCCTTGACAACTGTGATGGGAATGCCATTTAAAAACAGTTCTGGGTCCTTATGTGGTTTATATTTACGGCAAAAATGTATGCAATTAGTTTTGGATTTAGAAAATTTAAAGCCGTTCTCAAGACACCATTTATCTATTTGCTTTAAACATAACTGCATTTGCCGTTCAATAGTATGATCCTGATCCTGACTGTAATGATCAGACAGGGTAGAACCCACTCGGACTTGAAATTGTCTGTCATTTAAAAACTTGGCTATAAATTTAGGTAAACGACCTCGTAATCCGAAGTCAAGTAAATCTTTTAAGATGCCATATTTCTATGTGGTGTCATATGCTTTTTCAAGATCAAAAAAGATAGACACTGCATGTTGTTTAGTAATTAGAGCGTTTTGGACAAATGATTCTAAACGTACTAAGTGATCAACGGTACTTCTGTGTTTACGGAAACCACACTGAATATCTGTGATCAGATTATTGGTTTCCAAGTACCAAACAAGTCGATTATTAATCATGCGTTACATGGTCTTGCAAACACAGCTGGTAAGCTAAATAGGTCGATAGTTCGAAGGATCGGTATGATCACGTCCAGGTTTAGGGATAGGGACTACTATAGCATTATGCCATGAAGAAGGAAAGTTACCAGAAGTCCAAATATCATCAAAAATGTTTAACAGTGTCTCTAAACATGATTCCGGTAAGTGTTTCAGGAGCTGATAATGTATGTTATCAGCTCCTGTAGCAGTATCGCGAGCTTGTTCTAGAGCAGTAAAAAGCTCATGAATAGAAAATATTTCATTGTAATCTTCCCCATTATCTGAATTAAAATTAATAGATTTCATTTCCTGTTGTTCTTTATATTTTTGGAATTGAGGTACATAATTCGATGAGGAAGAGTGTTTGGCTAAAGTTTCTCCAAGTTTATTTGCAATATCAGATTTACTAGTTAATAATGCATCTTCGGCTTTGAGATGTTTAATGCAATTGTGAGGGCCCTTACCTTTTATTTTCTGGATCATATTCCATACCTTTGATATTGGTGTTCGGGCATTTATTTTCGACACATAATTGCGCCAGGATTGGCGCTTACTGTACTTAAAAGTACGCCGTGCCTTAGCATTTAAAATTTTGAAATTATTCAAATTATGGACCATGGGGTGGCGACGGAAATAACGCTCAGCTTTCTTCAGTGCCTTCCTAGCCTGTTTGCAGTCATCTGTAAACCATGGTTTTCGGATGTGTGGAACTGCAGAAGATTTAGGGATACACTCATCAGCAATGTTTACTAGTTCATCAGAGAAATCTTTTATAGGATCAGAACTTTCTAACAAAAGTTCAGATTTAAGTCTGCTACAACACAACGTTTGATACAAAGGCCAGTTAGCCTTTTTAAAGTTCCATCTGGAAAATGGGGTAATATCAGATGGGTTCACAGGTGTTAGAATTGTAGGGAAATGGTCACTTCCACAGAGGTCATCATGAACTGACCATTCAAATTCATTCAGTAGGTTAGAATCCGTGATTGATAAATCAAGTGCAGAATAAGTTCCTGTACCCGGATGCAAATAGGTGTTAGAACCGTCATTAAATATGCATAAATCATTATCTGAACAGAACTCTTCCAATAAGTTACCTTTAGCATTTGTAGTTGTACTACCCCAGAGAGGGTTATGGCCATTTAAGTCTCCCATAATAACACAAGGTTTGGGTAGCTGGTCATACAGAGATTGAAGGTCTGTTTTCTGAAACGTTGAAGACGGAGAAATGTACAAAGAGCATAAGGTAAATGCAACGTGTAATGTGAGACGTACTGCAACTGCTTGAAGATTAGATGTAAGTGTAACAGGGCTATGAATTACATTCTGATTGACTACGATAGAAGAACCTCCAGTGGCCCCATCGCCAGGAGGAGAAAAATAATTATGTGAATTGTAATGGCGTAAGTTAATTTTGTCTGTTTGCTTTAAATACGTTTCCTGCAGACATAAAGCTGATGGTTTAAAGTCCTGGACCAATAATTGTAAGTCGTTAAAATTTGTCTTAAATCCTCTACAATTCCACTGAATCAGTGTTTGAGAATGAATCATCTCTTATGCGGCTTAACTGGAGATCTGCCTCGCCCATTTCTTTTAGGCGACAAACTAGCAGGTCTACGATGGATGCTTTCTGAGACATCCATCTCTTCAAGTGATCCAAACTTATTGGAGACTTTGATTGGATCATCTGATCCTTTAGGTTGTCTACCCGGTAGATTAGAACGAGAAAATGTGTCTGTTTTATACCTTGTTGGAGCAGTTTGTCCTTTTCCAGAATGTGTTTTTGATGGCTGTGAATGGTTCGTGGAAGGCAGTTTAGTTGTCACAGTAGGTGTTTCCCGTGTCATAGAAGATGAAGATTCAGAAATCTGTGTCGATGGAATTTCAACAGTAGTCTGGGTAGCAGATTCAGATGGCACGACTGGTTGAGGAGCGACAGAGTTCACCCACGTCAAATCTGTCTGGCACTGAATTGATGCAGTCGATGTTGAGACTGGGCGTGTTTTTGTTACAGACGCATATGTCTCAGTCTGTTCGTTATTTGGCACAAGTTTTTTTGCTTCCAGGTAAGTGATGTTCCATGTGTATTTTAGTTTGTTGATTTCCATTTCTCGTTTCCAGACTGGACACGATTTACTGGAGGAAGAGTGAGGACCAGAACAGTTCTTGCACTTTTTGAAATCACTCTTACAATCTTCTGTGACATGACTAGTTTCACTACAGTGCGCGCATGTGATACTATTTTTGCAGAAATTCACGCCATGGCCAAACTTTTGACATTTAAAACACCTAAAAGGATTCGGAATAAACATTTCAACATCAATTTTGCAATATCCTGCTTTGACTGATTTTGGTGCTGTTGGGAGACGGAAATGAAAAAAGGTACGTATTTGTGTTGATTATTTCGGTACCCTGACGTCTGGTAAACCTTTTAAAAAAGGTAACTCCCTGGTTTTTCATTTCACAACCAATATCCAATTCAGACATATCTTCAAAGAGTCTGTCTCGATCTCTTATGATACCTCTGCTAGTGTTGGGAGATCTGTGTGGAGAAACCTTTACAGGGACGCCAACAAGTTTATCGATTGACATCAAGTTAGTTGCTTGTTGTCTTTTAGCACATTCAATAAGGATTGACCCTGTTCTCAACCTTTTGACATTTTTTAAATCACCTGCTATCCCTTGAATGCCCTTAGCAACAGCAAATGGGTTCAGTTTGATTGGGGTTTTGTCAGGTGTTTCCAGCACCAGGAATCTAGGCCAGTACGCCACTGATTTTGAAATGACAGAAATATCATCAGTCTCAGCATCATTTTCAAGCGTTCACTTTGTTTTTTTTAATTGGGGTTTGAAAAGCCATGATTGTATGAATTTAGTTTCGTCAACCCTACTCCCCACCCGCCACCGAGTGCCAATAAAGGCAGTATCCTGTTGCCAGCAGATGTCCAACAGGCAGATACTAGGGATATACGGATGATATACACCAGCAGAAAGATCTACCAGTTTGGCCCATGAGCCATCGCCTTCTGGCACCAGCATCTAGGCAATTTTTTCAAATTTGACAATATATGTATCATATTAAATATATACAAGTTACAAAAGAGATCAATATTGTGTATCACAAAATCGAGCCAAACAACGATAGAGCAATAATAGTTTAGTGCTCAGGGCTTGGCATGACCAGCCGATTGGTTGAACCGGGCCCATTCAACCTCCCGTCTAGGTGACGTCAGGGCCGAAGTGGGGTGTTGAGCAATAGGAACAATGGTGCTGCTCCCATTGCCCTCAACCACCAGTATCCCCTCCTCCACCGACACAGGGCCGCAACCCACGGCAGACGGGTTGGTGGACCAAATATCCCCCCGGGTCCACTATGGGGGTGTCTGCGAGCTCTTAGCATTACCCAGCACCCACCACGAGGAGGTGGCTCGCCACGGGTGCCACCTGCGCTCTGTTCATTCAAAGAAATAAATAAGGTTATTTACACATTTTGTTGCCTTGACACAAATTGTCAAATTTGTCAACAAAGATGGTCAGTTTGGCCGTAGCACTAGTCCGTGGTCCGAAATTGCGTGTTTTCGTGCGTGTAATGTTGGAGGTGAATATTTTGAAAGAGGTAATGTTAATATCCAGCCCCTAAATGAGATGCTGTGGGTTTAGAGGTATATGCCGACAACCGGCATCGTTTTCTCGGCCTTTTGGCTTCGATCAGGTTTCAACCTACATCTTCTAGAAGCGACCATTCAGAGAGACTTTCCTAGGATATTGTTAGTGCCTGTGTGTTATTGTGTTTTTCCTGCATTAACGTTTTTCCCTGTGTTCCAGGTCTACGGGTGGACATCAGTCCTTTAAGACTGTGTGACCTCTGGGTCTCCCCCCATTGTTCTTAAGGACTATGGCGTATCATGCTGCAGTTGTGGAACCTGCTGTGCCGACCCGTTTCCTGGATCAGAGAACGATACATCTGACGGTTCGTATGAAATCTGCAATTAGAAATTTTGTCAGGGAAAATGTGTTTGATATTATTCAACATGCAACCAAAAACCTAATACAGGCGAAGAAAATTCTTTCAATATGGAACACAGAGGCGAATGGCACTTGGTTTGTGACGTTTAAGAACGAAAATAGAGTGCGATTACTGCTTTCAGTGGGCTCAGTATTTTATAGGGACATTAAAATAGACTTTTCTCCCTATGACAAGAAAGTACTGGATTTGAGAGTACACTGGATTCATGGTGTAGTATCCAATGAATTCCTGGATTCCTACTTTAGGAGATTTGGGAAGGTGCTGAGCATAACTCCTGAAACTATGTCAATTGAGGGATCCCCTGTTCAGACTGGTGTGAGAACTGTCCAGTTGCAAGTTGACAATGGAAAAGCTGAAGATATTCCATATATTGTTAGACTGGGTGACAGAATGTCCATGCTAGTCACTGTCCCGGGTCAGTTGGCAGTGTGTCTAAGGTGTTATCACCTGGGGCATACTAGGTCTGACTGTCCCAGGAGATTGCAGAACAAACAAGTAGCTGAGCAAGTTGAAAGATCTGAGGCTACCAGTGGAGTGAGTGAGGGGCAGCATGATTCTGTGGAAAATGATTCAGTGGCTAAAGATGCAGATATGGATGATGATTCTGAAAGTGTAGTAACTCAGGTAGAGGGAGAGTGTGAGGATAAAGGTGGTGATGGGGTAGGTACTTTCCCCCCTCCTTCTTCTTACGCAGCTGCTGCTTCCTTGCCCCCTATAGATTCTTTTGGCTCGCAGGATAGTGTGGACGAGGCATTGCTGGATCTTAATTCTCAAACATGGCAACCAGTTAAGTCTAAACAGCGCACCAGATCTAAATCAAAAGGGGGTTCTGGTGGGAAAAAGCAGCGGTTCTCGTCCATTCCTCCTGGGGTTGCGGATGCTGCAGCTGTTGACCGGTCTCCCTCTGGACCACGCCGAGTTGAGGCCAGTTCTGAACAGTATCAAAATGATCCACCTTAATTAAACTCTCAATTCGTTTGACTAGTTAACGACCTTTGCTATGTCCATCACACACGAGACTGAACAACGGATTCAACATTGACTGCCAGGTTCTCCCTTATTAGGGAGTGTGCATTAATTTGGTACTTTTGTAGTGCATTATTTGAGTCGTATGCCTTTAATGCAAGTGTTCCTTTGGGGTGGTATGTTTCTTGGGGGGTGCGGGTGTTGCATAATGGGAAACTTACTATTATTAGGCTTATTGGACATCGTTGTGGGAGGGTGTACCTAATTTGCATATTAAAAAAATCATTTTGTTTTAGAATATTCATTACATGTAATGAATCGGATTTCTTTTGTATTGTTCTATTGCAGGAGTGTTTGATTTTTGGTAAGTTATATATGAGTCAGTTAACAAAATTGTGGTATTTATCAATCTGTTTGAAAGGATTTTATTGTTATAGCCGCTTCATTTGTGTTTTCGTACTAAAGCATGATTTCTCGTTATGCGTGTGGCATGTATATCTCTGTATTATATGTTGTGTTATATTTTGTTGCAATTGTATGATACTAAGCATATACAATTCAATTTATTTGTATATTTACTTGTATATTTACTTGTTTAGCCTTGGGCACCCGTGGCGAGCCACCTCCTCGTGGTGGGTGCTGGGTAACGCCAAGAGCTCGCCAACACCCCCGTAGTGGACCCGGGGGCATATTTGGTCCACCAACCCGTTTGCCGTGGGTTGCGGCCCTGTGTCGGCGGAGGAGGGGATCCTGGTGGCTGAGGGCAATAGGGCCCTGCAATCGTGCTCCTGTTGCTCAATACGCCACTTTGGCCCTGACTTCGCCTAGACGGGTGGTTGAATGGGCCCGGTTCAACCAATCGGCTGGTCATGCCAAGCCCTGAGTATGTATATTCTAATGCATAAATTTCCGAAACTTTTTAAAGTTTCTCAAATGTCTTGGCTAAATCTTTATATACATATGGAAATTAATTAAGCAACACCAAATTCAAAGACACATAAAAACTTAACAAAGTTTAACGAAGTAATTTTGATGATTGATTATTCAATTTTGATGTATTGACATACAGCATGAGCTTTTCATGGGTTGATATGACGCGCGTGAAGCTTGCACAGCGCACGTGCATTGCTTTAACCTCAACTTTCGAAAAATGCACTTTTTCCCTGGGGTGTTTACAAGCGCAGGTTGTCGAT
This sequence comes from Haliotis asinina, assembly GCF_037392515.1. NCBI lineage: Eukaryota > Metazoa > Mollusca > Gastropoda > Lepetellida > Haliotidae > Haliotis > Haliotis asinina. The sequence goes on along the minus strand of NC_090281.1, from coordinate 11,161,986 downwards.
TGCATTCGGTTTTTCATTCATTTCAATGTCATGGCACGTAGGAAATTATCAGAGGCCACTCGTTGGCAAATAATCGGCATGAGGAATGCTGGTATGTCTCTAAGACAAATCGGGACTCAAATCGGACGACATCATTCCATAATTTCAAAACTTTTGAAAAAATACCGGGCCACTAATGAAGTTAAAGACCTGCCTAGACCAGGAAGACCCAGGAAGACCACAGTCCGGGAGGACAGAGCTTTACTGAGACTTGTACGGCGCAGGTCCTTCGACTCGAGCTCTCGGTTGAGACAGGAGTGGCTTCCAGGGAGACCCATCTCGAACAGGACTGTTCGGAATCGTCTGAAAGCTGCAGGATACCGGGCAAGGAGGCCAATCAAGCGACCCAGACTGTCTCCAGCCCATAAGGCAGCCCGACTGGCCTGGTGTAATGACCGTTTGCACTGGAACATTGCCTCTTGGAGGAAGGTCCATTTCTCAGATGAGAGCCGGTTCTTGCTGCACATGGTGGACGGTCGTACTCGGGTCTGGAGGCAGAGGAACACAGCAATGGCTCCACGGAACATCCAGGAGACTGTGGCCTTTGGGGGAGGTTCCGTTATGGTATGGGGGTGCATTTCCATGAACTGCAAGTTGGATATCATTACCATCCGTGGCAACCTTAACGGTGTTCGTTACCAACAGGAGGTTCTTGACAGGGCTGTGGTACCTCATTTTGAGAACCATCCTCTGGCAACGAGACCCATATTTATGGACGACAATGCTAGACCTCACAGGGCGCATGCTGTAAATGATTTTTTGCGGCAAAATGCAATTGACAGAATTCCATGGCCTGCCATGAGCCCTGACCTCAACCCCATTGAACATTTGTGGGACTTTATTGGCCGTCGTGTGAGGCAGAGAGACCCACCAGTCCATAATCTCAACGAATTGACGGCTGCCCTGCATGAGGAGTGGAACAGGATCCCCCAGAATCAGATCCGGAGACTCATCCAAGGAATGAGGAGGCGTCTGGAATCGGTGGTGCGTGCGCAGGGAGGACACACTAGATATTGATGAAAGTCGGTGTGCAGACTCTCAGATGACTGTTCTTTCTTTCCATGTGACATTTGTGTTAATACACCTGACAACAACGTCTGTGGATGAATAGTAAATTGTGTCCATTTTTTCATGAATTTAAGACAGTTTTAAGAATTTGGATTTCGTTGCAATAAAGCAAAGTCTTGATACTTTTTCCCTTTAAGTTGTTTGTCAGAGATCGTCTGTTGAATAAAAAAGTGTCAAACTATATCAACCCGGCATATTTTGATTGTCAGAACACTTCAAAGTTGCTCCAATAGAAAAAATTGGGGTGTTGCTTGATTAATTTCCAGGTGTATATATTTGAATTTCAAATGAGTCACTTCAATTTTGTGTTGTAATTTGCCTAGAGTCTTATGCCCAGAAGGCGGTGGCTCATGGGCCAATCTGGTAGAGTAATTACTTTGTGATTATTCTACTTGAGTATATCATCCGAGTATCCTTGGTGCTGCAAGCTGGAGATCCGCTTGCTTTAGCATTGTCCTTGTGATACTCCATGGCGGGTGGGGAGCTCGGATGATGAAACTATACACTACAACATGGACCTTGAAACCCCTTTAAAAAAGAAACGTCAACTCGATAATGATCAAAGTACAACGGAAAGTTGCAGGACACCCAAACAAACAGACTACTGGCCACGATTTCTGGTTATTGAATCTCCGGACAAACAACCAATCAAATTGAACCCGTTTATTGTTTCTAAAGCAGTTTATGGTATAGCTGGTGATGTCAAAAACATCAAAAGACTGAGATCTGGATCGTTGCTCATAGAGTGCAGCAAACGACAACAAGCAAACAACCTGCTTTCAACAGATAGTTTAGCTGGATCTCCTGTTAAAGTGTCTATCCACCGGACCCTCAATTCAAGTAAAGGTATTGTTAGGGATAGGGATCATCTTTTGGAGGACATGACAGACCTTGACATCATGTGCGAACTTCAAGACCAAGGTGTCACGTACGTGAAACGATTCACTCGACGTCAGAACTCAACAGTAATTCCAACGCATACGTATCTGTTCTCATTTGTATCTCCAACTGCACCAAAATCTATCAAAGCAGGGTATTGTAACCTGCAAGTAGAACAGTACATCCCAAACCCACTGAGATGCTTTAAATGTCAAAAATTTGGTCACGGGGTAAATTCCTGTTTAAATCCTATAACTTGCGGTCATTGCGGAGGGCAATCCCACGTGACAGAAGATTGTGAAAGCAACTACAAAAAATGCGTCAACTGTTCTGGGAAACAGTCGTCATCATCAAAAGAGTGCCCAGTGTGGAAGAGGGAAATGGAGGTGAATAAATTAAAGCACACTCAAAACATTAGCTATGCTGAAGCGAAGAAACTCGTTCCATCCTTTGATCAAAGTGCTTCTTATGCTTCAGTTACCAAACGACCAACTCCTACTACAGCCTCTGTTGAATGTCAGACAGAACTGACATGGACAAAATCAACCTCACCTGAACTGGTTCCAAATGAAGACCTTGTACAACGCGGAGAATTTGCTACACAGACTGACTCGTTACCAGTTACATTGATGGCATCTCAATCTCGGTCTGTGTCTTCTTTACCAAACGGCTCTACATGCCCTATGACTCAATCGGATAAAACAAACACTAACAGTGAAAATGCTTCTTCGAAACACAAAACAGGCTCGGGTTCGTCCAAAAAAGTAAATGAAGCTCTGGCTAAACAAACTGCCAAAGGAAATCAAAAGTTAAACAGAATCAATCAAAGTGAAAGGCTGGCTAAAGGTTCAACAGATGAGATTCAGCTTTATAATAAGTTTGGATCCCTTGAGGACATGGATGTGTCCAACCATGGCAATGGTAGGACACATAGTGAGTGAGTGAGTGAGTTTAGTTTTACGCCGCACTCAGCAATATTCCAGCTATATGGCGGCGATCTGTAAATAATCGAGTCTGGACCAGACAATCCAGTGATCAACAACATGAGCATCGATCTGCGCAATTGGGAACCGATGACATGCGTCAACCAAGTCAGCAAGCCTGACCACCCGATCCCGTTAGTCGCCTCTTACGACAAGCTGAGTCGCCTTGGTAGGACACATAGCTTGTCACCGTCAAGGAAGGCGCGGGGTAGATCTCCTGTACATCCTCCTCGGAAGAAATAATGTCTTCGTCTATAATTCAGTGGAATTGCAGAGGACTCAGAAATAATTTTAATGACTTACAACTGTTAATCCAGGATCTTAATCCGTCAATATTCTGCATTCAAGAAACGTATCTAAAGCAGACGGATAATTTGGATCTACATCATTTTAATGCATACCATTATTTTTCTCCCCCAGGCGACAGGGCCACTGGTGGATCATCTATCCTGGTGAGGAATAATGTTATTCATAGTCAAGTCACGCACAAAACAAATCTCCAAGCCGTGGCAGTGCGACTTACATTACAAGTTGCATTTACCCTTTGTTCGTTGTATCTTCCACCATCTTCTTCTGTTCAGTTACGTGATTTGCAAGCTCTTTATGATCAACTACCTAAACCCTGTTTGATCATGGGGCACCCGTGGCGAGCCACCTCCTCGTGGTGGGTGCTGGGTAACGCTAAGAGCTCGCCAACACCCCAGTGGTGGACCCGGGGGGATATTTGGTCCACCAACCCGTTTGCCGTGGGTTGCGGCCCTGTGTCGGCGGAGGAGGGGATCCTGGTGGTTGAGGGCAATAGGGACCTGTAACCGTGTTCCTGTTGCTCAATACACCACTTTGGCCCTGACTTTGCCTAGACGGGTGGTTGAATGGGCCCGGTTCAACCAATCGGCTGGTCATGTCGAGCCCTGTGCATTACTTGTAATTGCACAAAAAACTTATATTCTGAATGAACTGTATTGTTACTTTTAGGCTTCGACTCTTTTTATTTGTCCAACTTTACTTGAGTAGAAATATGTCACATATAAATTTGCCTAGAGTCTAATGTGCCCAGAAGGCGATGGCTCATTGGCCAATCTGGTAGGATTTATCTTTTTGGGATATTTTCCTGCTTGAGTATACCCTCCTAGTATCCTTGGTGCCGTGTGCTGGAGACCCGCATACAGTAGGCATTATCCTCGTTGACACTCTGTGGTGGGTGGGGAGCTAGGAGGGTGAATCATATTCAATACCACCATGGCACCCCCTCTGAAAAAACGATTGTATGAATCTGATGATTCAGTATCTTCTGAGGATGAAATTCAAGAAGTTCTCCCAAATCCTGATCATTGGTCACGCTTTTTGGTCATGTCAGCTCCAAATGATGGTCCACTGAAATTGAATCCTTTTGCCATTTCTAAAGGTATAGAAGGTTTAGCTGGCGATGTCAAAGAAATCAAGAAGCTACGTTCTGGATCTCTTCTGATCGAGTGTAAAAAGAAAAGCCAGTCACAAATACTTCTTTCAACCAAATCACTGGCTAATGTTCCTGTGGAGGTGTCCCCTCACAGAACACTCAATAGTTGTAAATGCATTGTCCGTGATGTGGGACGTTGCCTTTCAGATATGGATGAGAGTGACATCATTTCAGAATTACGCTCATAAGGTGTAACTGCTGTTAAGCGGTTCACTTACAAAAGAGAAAATGACATCATAAAGACCAATACGTATTTATTTACATTTGGTCTTCCAACACGTCCGGAATCATTGAAGGCTGGTTATTGTCACTTAAGGGTTAATACTTACATCCCAAATCCCCTGAGGTGCTACAGATGTCAGAAATATGGCCATGGTTCTAAATCATGCCGTAGTGCGGCTGCTTGTCATCGATGTGGAGGCACCTGTGAAGATGGCAAACTCTGTGATAAACCTCCAGCGTGTGTAAACTGCTCTGGAAATCATCCTTCGTCGTCCAGAACATGCCCTACATGGGAACTCCAGTCAAAAATTTCGAAAATAAAACATGAACGAAATGTCTCTTTCCTAGAAGCAAGGAAACTTGTACTAGCTCTTGAAAAACCAGGCCCAACTTATGCAGCTGCTGCTTCAGTCTCAATTCCAACTTCTAGATCGGTTTCATATCAGTCCGTATGTTGTCAAACTGATTATACATGGATGGAATCCTCTGCTCCGATCCTCACTACATCTCCTCGACAGTCATCTAGTTCTTCATCTCAAACGGATGATCCATCTACAATTGTCTCACACTCGCCGATGACTTCAACAGTGAACCTGCAGTTGGTACCGAAACCATCGTCTGATTTGAAAACGGCAACCAAAAAATCTGACCATTCTAATCGTTCTGATCGTATTCCAAAGGGTCAGCGTGACCTTGTACGGATACAGAATCGTTTTCAAACCTTAGAGGGCATGGACGTATCTCCTCTCCCTCATCGGCGCACCACCAGTAAGTCGCCTAGAAAAGGGAAACACAGATCCCCTGTACAACCACCTTTAACATGAGCGTTTCTAGTTCAATTATTCAATGGAATTGCAGAGGTCTTGGGACCAATCTCAATGATTTGCATTTATTGATACAAGATTATAAACCATCAGCAATATGTCTGCAGGAGACTTACCTTAAAGAAACTGATAACTTTGATTTACGTCAGTACAGTACCTACAATTCCTTCTCCCCACCAGGGACTAAAGCTACTGGTGGATCTTCAATTTTAGTTCGACAGGGTGTGATTCATAGTCCTGTTTTACTTCATACCAATCATCAGGCTGTTGCAGTTAGAATAACGCTGCACGTTGTTTTTACTTTGTGCTCTCTTTACATTCCCCCAACATCGTTGCTTCAATTAACTGATCTTCAAGCACTTTACGACCAACTTCCAAAGCCCTGCATCATTATGGGTGATCTCAATGGTCATAACCCACTATGGGGTAGTGTGCATACAAGCAATAAAGGAAGGTTACTTGAAGAGTTCATTTCAAATAATGATTTATGCATCTATAACGATGGCTCTCACACTTATCTACATCCTGGGAATGGTACTTATTCTAGTCTTGATTTATCTGTCACTGACTCAATCCTCCTGAATGAATTTGAATGGTCCGTCCATGACGACCTTTGTGGAAGTGATCACTTTCCTACAGTTCTAACAGCTGTAACCCCTTCTGATGTTCCTCCGTCATCCAGATGGAATTTTAAGAAGGCTAACTGGTATTTATATGAGTGAGTGAGTTAATATTTAACGTCACATCGGCAATATCTCAGCCATATCGTGACGAGAACGTTAAATACTGAAATGAAATATATGGATACTATAAAAACCTGTCAACGACGGACAGTAAAACAACTAGAATATCACAACTGGGATTAAAACTAGTGTGGAATGTTAAAACTAATATCACTATTCGGACAATACAACATAAAATCAGGCTACAGATTGCCAACAACTGAAGGTAGATCACCATACTAGGGGCCATGGGGACTTATGGTACCTTTGCTGCCTGCATGGACCCTAGTTGGATTTACAACATCCCTTCAGCTGTCAGCAATTTAGTCACATCTAGCCAAAAATTAAAAATACACATATACTACGATTAAGAACAGTGGAAAGTTTAAATTTACTGTAAATGCTTTTGGACTTACGTACCCTCTCAGGAGGACAATAATTTTACAATACTTCAACCCCCTTCGAGGGTACAGCCACCAACAATTCAAGTTACTAATCCAAACTTCCAATAATTAAAATACATCTATTTACACAACATAACATTCAAAATTCCACCAAAAAATCAATCTCTTTTAAAAAACCAATAATTAAATATGAATTAACGCTAGTAAAAAGATCCTTCATTGTTTTAACTGTAAAATACTTATCCCTTGTGATGGAGAATTCAACACAGTCAAGCAGGATATGCTTCACCGTGGTTCTCTCATCACAAGGGATACAAAACGGAGGATCCTCACCTTTTAAAAGGTGCACATGAGTATATCTAGTATGGCCAATACGACATCGTCTTAAAATAACTTCTTCAAATCTGGACTGACAACCCAAGTAAGTGTAACCAATATACGGTTTTATTTCATGTAATTTATTGATACCTACTTGGGTGTCCCACTTCTTCTGCATCAGATCACGGATGTAAGTTCTAATGCTAGCTTTATAATCAGAGTATGGAATAAGAAGTGGTGTCACAGATTTGTTGAGTGCTGCCTTGGCAGCAAGATCGGCCATTGCGTTACCGGAAATACCCACGTGGCTGGGTAACCAACAAAAGACGATGTCGTATTGGCCAGTGGCAAGAGTATTATACAATTCAATAATTTCAATTAAAAGTGGATGTTTACAAGATATATTTTTAATAGCCTGAAGGCAAGAAAGAGAGTCTGAATAGATTATATATTGTTTACGTTTAGGGTGTCTTTGAATATATTTAAGAGCTGTTAGTATGGCGTTAGCCTCTGCTGTAAAAATAGAACTGTTATCTGGTAATCTAGAAGATATTGTTCTGGATCCAATGACAGTGGCACAAGCCACAGCGCCACCGTCCTTGGACCCATCTGTAAATAACGATTTATAATTGCTATATTTATGTTTCAGTTGATTATATTCTTGTTTATACTGTAATTCATTCGTTTCTGATTTTTTAAAAGTCGTTAATGTTAGGTCAACTTGTGGCCTAACCAACTGCCAAGGAGGAGAAGAAAGAAGACGGGAAGGAGCTATGTTTTCCAGCTCAATGCTAGAAGCAGCAAGAAATGGCTTAATTCTGACCCCAAGAGGCGGAAGAAGGGAAGACTTTTTGTTATACAAATCTTCATAGGGAGGATTAAAAACACAATTAAATGCGGGGTTAGACTCATTAGAAGCTAATTTTGTAATGTATTGTAAAGATAGTTTGATACGACGTAAGTTGAGAGAAGGCTCATCAGCTTCGACATATATACTGTCGATAGGAGAGGTTCTAAAAGAACCAAGACAAAGTCTTAGGCCTTGGTGGTGCACAGGATCAAGTAGTTTTAGGTTGCTTTGACAAGCGCCACCATAGACGATGGAGCCGTAATCAAGTTTAGATCGGATCAGTGATCTATATAAGTGGAGAAGGGTCGATTGATCCCCTCCCCATTTTGAATTTGAAACTACCTTTAATAAATCGAGTGCCTTCAGGCATTTGGCTTTAAGGGATTTAATATGCGGCAAAAAGGTCAAATGTGAGTCGAAAATAAGTCCCAAGAACTTGGCCTCCTTGACGACTTTGATTGGGGTACCACTGAGAAATAGTTCTGGTTCTTTATGGGGTTTGTATTTACGACAGAAGTGTATACAATTAGTTTTTGATTTAGAAAATTTAAAGCCGTTTTCAAGACACCATTTATCAATTTTGTTTAAACACAGCTGCAGTTGCCGTTCAATAGTATACATGTTCTTACCGCGGCAAGAAATATTAAAATCATCCACAAATAAATATCCATCTATTAAATCGCTTAAAACTTTAGATAAACTGTTGATCTTGACGCTAAAAAGAGTGACAGACAAAATACTGCCTTGTGGAACACCCTGATCCTGATTATAATGATCAGACAGGGTAGAACCCACACGGACTTGAAATTGCCTGTTATTTAAAAATTTAGCAATGAATTCAGGCAAACGACCTCGCAAACCGAAATCATGTAAATCTCTCAGTATGCCATATTTCCAGGTTGTGTCATATGCCTTCTCAAGATCAAAAAAGATAGACACAGCATGTTGTTTATTAATCAGTGCGTTTTTCACAAATGATTCTAAACGCACTAAGTGATCGACAGTACTTCTGTTTTTCCGGAAACCACATTGTATATCTGTGATAAGATTATTTGTTTCCAAGTACCAAACAAGTCGATTATTTATCATGCGTTCCATGGTCTTGCAAACACAGCTAGTTAATGAAATCGGACGATAATTGGATGGATCAGTATGATCACGTCCAGGTTTAGGTATTGGTACTACTATGGCATCACGCCATGAAGAAGGAAATTTCCCGGATGTCCAAATATCATCAAATATTGATAAGAGCGTCTCTAAACAGGATTCTGGTAAGTGCTTCAGGAGTTGATAATGTATGTTATCAGCTCCAGTAGCAGTATCATGAGCTTGATCAAGAGCAGTATGGAGTTCATGAATAGAAAATGTTTCATTATAATCTTCCCCATTATCAGAATTGAAATTAATAGTTTTCTTTTCTTGTTGTTTTTGATATTGCTGAAATTTAGGTATATAATTAGAAGAGGAAGAATGTTTAGCAAGAGTTTCGCCCAGTTTATTCGCAATATCTGATTTATCAGTAAGCAATTGATCTCCATGTTTAAGATGATGGACAGTAGATTTAGTACCTTTACCTTTTATTTTCTGGACCATGTTCCACACCTTGGACATGGGTGTCCGAGAATTTATTTTGGATACATAATGTTGCCAAGATTGGCGTTTGTTCTGTTTAAAAGTACGCCGCGCTTTAGCATTTAAAATCTTAAATTTATTTAAATTATGCACCATAGGATGGCGACGGAAATAATGTTCTGCTTTTTTCCTTGCCTTCCTAGCTTGTTTGCAGTCAACGTTGAACCATGGTTTTCTTATGTGTGGAACTACAGAGGAGTTTGGTATACACTCATCAGCTATGGAATTCAGTTCATCAGAAAAGCATTTAATAGCATCAGGAACGTCAATAAAACGTTCAGGTTTAAGTTTTTCAGCACACAGTGTTTCATACAAAGCCCAGTTAGCCTTTTTAAAATTTCGTCGTGATGATGGA